>NC_041383.1:10186285-10190181 GCF_002162155.2 Triticum dicoccoides | reverse complement strand
TGGCCAGAAGAACCGCGACTAAAGGTCCTCCGCCCCGACGGCCGCCTGGCGCCCACGTGGACGGGCCTTTAGTCGCGGTTCTTAAGCAACCGCGACTAAAGGGGGGGGGGGCCTTTAGTCGCGCTTATTTGGTCGCGGTTGCGCAACCGCGACTAATGGCAGTTGCGAACCGCGACCAAAGGCCCTTTTTCCACCAGTGCTTAAAGTGGCCATTTCGGACTTATGAAATAAGACTCTCAAAGAGGGACTTATAGGGACTTAAAGTGGGCATTTCGGACTTATGAAATAGGACTCTCAAGGAGGGACTTATAGGGACTTATAGTTGTAATATGATCTTTTAGTCCATATTACGTCCCAGGAACCAAACACGTAGGGACTTATTAGGGACTTAGGACTTATAAGTTGGGACTAAAAAAAGTCATAGGACTTATGAACCAAACATGGCCTTAACCTTTTGGTATGTTGCAAACGTTTCATGACATACTAATAATGACACTAATTAATGTTTCTCTCACTCATAGAAATTGGTTGAGTAACATGCAACGGTTAATTATTTTAACCCCTCCTCCTGGCGTTTACTTTCAAACCCACATGCCTCATTAAAAACCTACGAAAACCCATTGTAAGAAAAGGGATGGAGAAAAGAATGCTTTGCATGCATACATCTACTTGCACTTGTTGCCTCGTCAAAATACCACTTGAGAAAACCCCTTGTCAGGTCGCACTAGTTGTCTTCCAGTTGGGTCCACACTATACTTGGCTGGCAGATTTACCGCCTGGTGCAATTCACAACACACATGATGGGAGGTGGCCGGCTAGACGAAGAACGTCTTGCAACATGAAAACACACTTGCATACTTTTTATTTTGAGGGTTCACTAACACATATTACAGGGGTCGGAAGAAACAAGACTAGAGCAGAAGCTGAATCTTGACATGCCCGGCCCGGATATACATATTGGGGATGCCGGTAACTGTCCTCATTGCATTTGACCGACTAACAAGTCATCCCGGGGTTCACATAGGGCACGGAGGTCTTCCCCATCCTCTCCGCGTTGGCTTCCCATCCGGCGCTCATGTCGAAGCCGCGGTTCTTGAGCTCGCGGTACTCCTGGGAGAGGGCGCAGAGGCCGCAGAAGAAGTGGACGCAGCAGTCGCCGCAGGGCTTCTCCGCGAGCCCGTGCTCCTCGCGCAGCTTGGCGCGGTAGCAGCAGGAGTAGAAGCCGGTGCCTATCCCCGTCGTCATGGCCAGCAGCATGTAGAGCGTCCCGCTCGCACAGCATGCTGGGAAGTGAGTAGGTAGTGGGTTACTTCTCGTTCGGCTATGTACAACGACAGAAAGAAAACTCACACATGGCCCCCTTGTCGACGATCTCGGCGATCCTCCCAAAGGCGACGCACGGGCAGAAGAAGGTCAGGCAGCCTGCAGCATGGTACGTTCTTACCACTAGGTCAAGACTAGTTATCTTACATTATGAGAGATCGATGCTATGATATTTTAACTACTACTTCCTCTGATCCATATTAATTGTCGCTGAGTTGGTACAATTTTAATACAATTTTGTTCTAAATCAACAATAATAAAATTTATACTAACTTAGAGACAATTAATATGGATCGAAGGGTGTACAAGTCTTGTTTAAATTTCAATTTTGAAAAGAAAAAAACCATCATTTTGCTCTATATCTGCTTTTACCGTGGGGTAGCAGCCAGAAATCCGGTTAATTACCCGGCGATAACCAAAGTTACAGCAGAGTAATTAACCAACGGGTGTGTGGTAGAAAAATCACTTTGTGCTGCTCATCACAAGCACCATATGTAGCAGTGTTCCTCTACTTGAACAGGAGGGTGGGAGGGAGGGATGAAGCTACAAGCTTACAGCCGCCGATGTCATGGAAGCAGCCGCAGAGGCCGGTTGACCACGAGGCCATGAGGACGTGCCTTGCCGCCGGCGCTGGGAGAGACTTGCGGTTTGTAGGAGATCGCCGGACTACCAGCAGAAAGGTTAGAGCTCGCCGGAGTAGCTAGTGTGTGTGAGCGGCCGTGTGTCCGGTGGGGCGCGTATTTAAGGACGGCCGGAGCGGGGTCATCCCTGCCTGTTTTTCGCGCGCGCCAGCCACAGATGTCAGTTGTCACGAGCTGACAAGATGGGTTGTGCATGCTGTCGGGTCCTGAGTGCGACGGCCATGGCTTTACCTGAAAGTGACTCCACCACCACCAGCACTAGCAACGAGAGGAGTCACCGTCGAGGTCTCTTTTCTGCTGGAAATACTTGGCCGGTGCGCTGGCTACCTAGCTACTAGCAAGGAACCTTCTTTCAGAGATGCCGACCGGACGTGTCGCTACAGGCTCTCCGTTGACATCAACTGCAACGACTCCGCATTAGTGCCTTGCGTTCGAAAGGTTAAAGTCGCGGCCTTTTTTTATGCCGGGGACGTGGGCAACTATAGCCCGTCCAACCAGTATATTCGACGGTTCAGATTGATCGATACTAGGCGACGAAAGAATGCAGTATTCTTTTTCAATTAATGGGTAAACTAGCAAGGTGGCCCTCGCAAATGTGAAGGCATTGAGTTAAATGCACAGAACCATCACATTCGTGTCACGATTAGCGAAAAACCATCACTTTACGATTTGTGACATCTCGCACCGAACCGGAATTCTGATGGTGGTGGATGAGCTCTTAGCTAAGTGGTTAGGGTGCAGTGTTGCCTTTTTTGAAATTCACCTACTGGTCTAGTTTTTTCTTTTTGAAATTCTTACCGTGGCAAAAAATACCGAGCCACTTTTTGAGCATGTTTTGACATGGTTAATCCCGACAGCAGTGACAGCGCGCCATTAATGGTCATTAACGGCTCTGTCCGGTTGGGAGGGGTACACGGTTTCGGGAAAATGTGCCACCTAAGCCCAAATGTTTTGTCTTTCACGCCATGACAATGTCAAGATGTCAAGGGAAAATTTGCCGCCTAGGCCAAAATATTATCGGCAAAAAGAACAGTTTCAGCAAAGAGAATATGTTTTTTTGGATAGTGGGGCAGTGATTGATGGAGAACCTCAGAATCCTTGGCCAGGTGGCTGGCCACGTGTGCTTTGAGCATCATTGAGGTCACTGCTTGCTACAGTGTCTTCCAATAGATCATGATATTGTCGCCACAAGAAAAGCAAGTCCACTAGTACAGTATACTCCCTGAGTACATGACATAACCGTCGGCCTAGTGGCCGGCCATGCTACTGGATTTTTCTTTAAGCTCGAGCGATTCCGTGGCACATGATTTATGTACTTCTTCTCTTGCATAATTGTTGAATATATACTTTTGGGACCTTAACAGCGAGTCACCAAGAATATCAACAAGAGCCGATACTCAATTATGAAGATGACAAGTCATTGATTTGTCAAAGGAATTGATTGAACCCGCTTAGAGAGCAAAGCTTATTGCCTGCGACTAGCTAGGCTTTAAGCACACAGTGCTGCCATTGTCTTCGAGTGGATTCCCCGATATTTTGGTAGTCTTTTCATGGTGAAAAGAGGCAGTCGCGAACGGACAGAGATCAGGTGACATGCACGTTTGCATGTCACCGTGTGCCTTGCGGCCGAAATTTAAATTTAAACATTACAAAAAAATCTGATAAAAATCATGCATGTTCACAGTACATATTAAAATAACCCCTAAAAAATTCAGATCAAAATTCGAAACATACATCAAGAAACAAAAAAGAGAAATCTGTCATGAATAGTTTGCGAATGGTTCTCTGTAGACTATTCACATCTGAGTTTCTCCTTTTTGTTTCTCGATGTATGTTTCGAATTTTGATCTGAATTTTTTAGGGGTTGTCTTAATATGTGCTGTGAACATGCATGCTTTTTTCAGATTTTTTCGCAATGTTTAAATTTGACTT
>NC_041383.1:10184065-10185869 GCF_002162155.2 Triticum dicoccoides | reverse complement strand
TCAAATTTAAACATTGCGAAAAAATCTGAAGAAAATCATGCATGTTCACAGCACATATTAAGATAACCCCTAAAAAATTCAGATCAAAATTCGAAACATACATGAAGAAAAAAACTTTTTTGTTTCTTCATGTATGTTTCGAATTTTGATCTGAATTTTTTAGGGGTTATCTTAATATATATATATGTGCTGTGAACATGCATGATTTTTTTCAGATTTTTTTTGTAATGTTTAAATTTGAATTTTGGCCGCAAGGCACACGGTGACATGCAAACGTGCATGTCACCGGATCTCTGTCCCATGTCACTTGATCTCTGTCCGTGGCCGGTGGGGACAAGACAACCGTTCCCCCCTTGCCATGTGTTTTTCTTGGTTTTCAACTACAAGGTCTATCATGACAAGTCTTGGTAAAAGAAATATTGTGTTGAGTCATTAACACCTTTACTTAAATATCGGCGAGCAATGTTTTATTTTTAGTCCGAATTTCCGGTAACCATCTTGAAATCTCGTTGTCCTTCAAAAAAAATTGAATTTAAATGGTATTGCTGCTGTCTTTGCATGGATTTTGTGATATTTTTTTGCTTTATTTTAATGGTGAAATGATGCACTTCCTAGCTGGTCACGGGTCGAGAATAAGATGGTGATTTATGTTTTAAAATCACTTGTTGATCTCCCTCTTTGACTCGAATGTTCAACAGACAAATGAACACATTGCGCGAACAAGGGCACGAGTATGTATAAAGAGAAACTTATAAACTCTTATATTATATTCTCTTAAAAATGTATTCTCTTGTGCGTAAATCAACCTATGTATAAAAGTTCTCCATATCATGGCTTTATATAGCCTAACCCACCCTGGAAAGTTCACCAATAAGCTCACATTAACCTTTTGATATGTTGCAAAAGTTCCAATCCATATTACTAAATGGCATTAATTACTATCTCTAAATGCTCCCTCTTGGACTTTTCTTAATATGCATAGGTGTCTGTTATTAATATTCCCGCTTGAACGTTTAATTATTTTGAAATGCACTTGTCTAGTCAAAAGTTCCTCCCGAAAACCAAATAGGAGCAAATAGAGCATCGCGCGTTGCCATTGTTGTCTTGTTAGAAAAGGAGGGTTGCCCCAGCCTCTACATCAGAACGATGCATGCGGCCATTTATTAAAAATAACCGTCTAACAAAGTCTCGAAAACAAAATAGGCTATCACAGAGCTAGAAACATGAGAAGGATAGCCACAACCGGCAGAAAATAGAGAAATGGGCAACTAAACACCTATGTTATTACATGACCGCCACTCCAAACCGGTTGAAGATAGTTTGAGCTACCATCTCCCATCGGATAGACCCAGTAACCAAACGCTCCCTGGCCTCCGTCGGAGTGAGTACCGACCACATGCGGATTAAAGCAGTGGCCCTGAAGATAACCTGTGGTGCCCTCAATGTCACGAAGCTTGGTCGCCCGCATGGCGCACCCGATCTGCAGGTCATCAGCGTCCGGTTGATCTTGAATGCGGCTTATCATTTGTCTACCTTTGGACCTTGGATCCGGGATCCCTCCGAAAGCGACAATGTCGTCATCTGTAGGCCCAACCGGGTCAAGGCCACCTGCCTGTATCCCAACTGGACCAAGACCGCCCTAAAAAAATTAAAAAAATTATTGTCTTGGTAAAACATAAGTGAGGAAACTCATTGAGGGAAAACCCACTACTGAAAAAAAAAGGTACAACCTCTAGTCTTCTATATTTGAATTCATCTACTAGACCAACAATCTTTGATATCACTAAATAGAGCTACTATGTAA
>NC_041383.1:10175182-10183963 GCF_002162155.2 Triticum dicoccoides | reverse complement strand
TTTCTCATATCAATGCGGCAGGCACATATTTCAAAATAGGATGCTAGCCGGTAGAGACTTTGTAGATCAACAAGAATATCACATAGTTTAGTTTGTAAGGTCTTCACTTTCCCTCTCTTCTAGAGCTCACGAGGGTAGAGAATTTAGGGAGCCATATGCTAGTGAGATTGTTCATAACATTGAATTTGTATAACGGAAGTGGCAGTTTCATCATAAATAATTGCGGGGGTGTTGACGATATTGAGTCCACGTGACTTCTTGATGAGGTTAGTTATCCATATGAGCCAATGGATTCATGTGAGGATTCATATAAAGCAACTATGTCTAAGTGGTTAGTACATTTGGCTACGTTGTTCTGCTTATATTACCTATGAGAAATCGTTGTCACACTATACATAAACACAAATCTAGTATGAGATATAGCACTATCGGGATCAAAATTTATCTACTGCATGATAGTTAAGTCTTGGTTCTTGTAGTAACAAGATCCAAGATCATGAGTACCTGGAGGCATCTGAAGATAGTTTTGACGCCTAGCAAATGCCTTCATGTTGGGACTGCACTATACATGCCTAGTAGTTGACCACAAACACAATGTGTGGCCGAGTGTAATTCCCAAGGTACATTAGTGCTCCCATGACTCTCATATATGGAACTTTGGGTCCCAAGACTTCCTCATTCTCATTTCGAGGTTTGAATGGGACCTTTATCCACATCAAGGGATCTTACAACCATTGGGGTTTTAAGAGGGTGACATTTCTGCATATTAAATCTTTGAAGAACCATGTCTATATATGCATATTGGTGAACTAGAACTCCTTTGGAAGGTCCTCAAGCTGTAGCCTGAGCAGAGCATCTTTTTACCTCAATTCTTTCATCTCAAGCTCCATCATAAGGTAAGAACTAAATTCTTCTATGCCATTTGTATTGCTGGTTTGTATTGAGATAATCAACACACTTCTTTTTTAGAAAACGAGGATATCCCCAGGCTTCTGCATCATTGCGATGCATACAACTATATATTTATTAACCAAGTAAGAAGTTCCACTAGTGAAGTACAAAATTGCCAAACAAATAAAAATAAAGCCACAACCCGCAAAAATAGGGATATATGCCTAGAAACATAGCCTACTACTAGACCTAATCCAAATTGGTTGTATGTATCCCGTGCTACCATCTCCCAAAACCATATATCATAAGCTCCTGCACTTCTGCATGGTGTAGCAACGACCACGTATGGATCCATTGTGTACTAGAAAATGCAATCTAAAACATAGGAGCTCTTATTTGTTGATACATGATGAAAATTTATGATACACTTTTGAAAAAAGAAAATAAGGCAACGGCACATTATATAACACTCTGTAACAAACCAAGCTTTGTCCAAAAGCAAAATGGTAGCACAAATCTCAAAGCAGTGGCGGACGATGGATCAGTGCATGGGATATCCCTTGCACGGTACAAAAAATACTTATGATACACACTGGATAGAAATAAGAAACTAGCTGATAATACTATATAAAATCTGAGACAATTGGGCTTCTTTCAACATATCCAGATGATATAAAATCCATTAGGAGATTCCTTAATAAATACGCAAGACTCTTTTCATGATAGCATGTCTTATTGAAAGTTGAACATAGACTTGACACATGGTGACACATGGTGGGAGGTGGTCAGGTGGCTGGTTGGTCGGAGAACGGCTTGCAACGGGTAAGCACGCCAGCACATATATGGATGAAAAAGCAAGAATGAACAAGTAGCTCGACGTTGACTTCCCCCGCCCGGATATATAGAGGAGGGTAACTGTTTGTAGTGCATTCATTCGACTAACGAGTCATCCCCTGGTTCATTTGGGGCGCGACGGTCTTCCCCATCTTCTCCATGTTTGCGTGCCACCCTGCGTGCATGTCGAAGCCACGACTCTTAAGCTCGCGGTACTCCTGGCAGAGGGCGCAGTATCCACAGAAGGTGTGGACGCAGCAGTCGGCGCATGGCTTCTCCTCCAGACCATGCTCCACCCGCAGCCTGGCACGGTAGCAGCAGTGGTAGAATATGGAGCCTATCGCCGTCGTCCCCAAGGCCTGCATCACGTACATTGTCCCACTCGCACAACACGCTGAGAAGAGAAGCAATGGGTTCATTCATTCATTGATCCGGACACCCGACCAAATTATCATTCAGCAATTAGCAGAAACACAAGTTGTTGTATTTTTCTCATGGGGAGCAAGAAAGAACTCACATATGGCTCCCTTGTCGACAATCTCGGCGATCCTCCCAAAGACAACGCATGGACAGAAGAAGGTCAGGCAGCCTGAACATGCACATGACGCACAGATTGTTAGAAGAAGCCCACTTGTCTCAGATTTTATATAGTTTTATCAGGTTTTTTTTTCTTGTTTCTATTTATAATAATGTATCATAGGTGTTTTTCAACCGTGCAAGGGATATCCCATGCAGTGGTCCACCGTCCACCACTGCTTTGAGATTTGTGCGATAGTTTTGGGCTTTTACAAAATTTAGTTTGTTTCAGAGTGTTATATAATGTTTCAACGTGTTATTTTCTTGTTCAAAAGTATATTGTAAAGTTCCATCATGTACCAACAAATAAGAGTGCATATTTTGCATATTTTGGACTGCATTCACTAGCACACAACGGTACTCAGTGAAACACTAGAATACATGTTAAAACAAGAAAAGGAACATAATTTAACACTCTGAAACCAGACAAAATTTTGCAAACCCATAGATTATAGCATAAATCTCAAAGCACACGGTGGATGGTAGATTCTTGCATCAGATGTCCCACGCATGGTAGAACTGCTTTTCTCAGGATGTATCATACTATTCAAGTCATATATCAGGTACCAGCGCTGCTCCAGATGAACAGGAGAGATCAAGTTAAGCTTACAGCCGCTGACGTCGTCGAAGCAGCCGCAGAGGCCGGAGGACCAGGAGGCCTTGTTCCGGTGGCCGGCCATGAGGACGTCCGGGCAGAAAGATGCTCGCCGGACTTGTGTGCCGTTTGAGCTACCATGTGCGCGGTATTTAAGGACGGCTAGCGTTCTCCAGTCCGACGTCCAGCCGTGGCATTACCTGAGGATTCTGCCGATGCGACTCCACGCACTATGTAGTGCGGAGTCGCCGTCGACGCCGAAAACTATTCGGCCAGTGCGCTAGCTTGCTGGTAGCTAAGGGTGAACCATCGACGTGTGACCAGGTGACACCAACGGTTAGTGCGAGGGGTCACTTCAGAAAAGAGGTACTCCACGACAGGGACGATGGGCGAATGTAGTCCGTCCAGCCAGCAGATCCGATGGACCAGATTGATCGGTACTAGGTGGCCAAAGAAGCAAGACTACTTTTTCCTTTCAAGGGCGAATTTGGTAGGCAAAATCCACAATCAACTGAGAATCTGATTGCCTATTACACGCACAAAGATCCAACGTGATGGAGCCACACGTCCACTGCACGCCCTAGCTATTACTTCCTCCGTCCCAAAATAAACGTCTCAACTTTGTACTAAAAGTTGAGAGAAAGAAAGTAGTACTAGGTAGCTAGCGCACTGACCAATCGAATATTTACCTCCTGCCAAAAAAGAAAGCCACATATTTCCAAGCCAGGCAGGTTCACCTGGTTTTCGTCGGTTTCCGTTGATGAGCGGACGCGAATCCAGTAGGGTGTAGGGTGGGGCGAGCCACGCTATAAGAATTACGACATTGATTCATTAGTGAATTTCCGGTATCAGAAAAGGAAAGAAACACTTGAGCTCGAGGCCGAGAAGGCCAGACTAGTTGGCATGGCACACTGAGGGATAATCCAGTCAGCTACAGTGGACCGGTGGCCAGGGGCGACGGTGGCTGTGCGGCGCTCCATCATACAACAACTAGGCACTTGCACATGTACGAGATAAAAATCAACTAGTAATCAGGTGTGTTTCAGGTGCTAGCTCCTCGCCATTTCTCTCGTCCACCCTTAGAATTTTGAATTGTTTTTTTTCACGCCACAAATTTATGACACTGATTCGGTAGGGAATTTTATCCCGGTCCATTGGTATCGCCCTACCAACCGTCGCCGAGATCCTCTGTTCTCCCGCTCACCGTTTTTCAATTGCACTGGCGGCAGGAGGTAAGGGGAACCGGATGTGCATGTACGCAAGATAAGAGAGATTGTCATGAAGCATGATGGCTTGTCCCAATTATCTACGAAGGATGATGTGTGTGGTTTCTGGAATGTCCATGTAGACCCGTAAAATTGCGCTAGAAAAGCATCTGATTGGGGTGCTCTGTTATGTTTCATTTAGAACAATGTTTCCCTCACTTCTTCCCGTCATTGAAACCCAAACAATTTAGTATGTTCGGGATCCATGTTCATGTATATATGATTTGCAATTTCAGGGTTGACTTTGTTGGCGGCTTGACTTTGTCTGCTGTTACCTACTAGATGATGCTCCAAAAAGAATATCACTGCTCGTAAAAAGTGAATGGTGATATTGATTTATTTACACCACACACACACGTGACTCTAAGTCGCGGCTATATTCGCGAGCACATGCGCTATATGAATACATGGGTGGTGTAATGTAGCATGGCTATCCAAAGGGAGCACGAGAGCTCCCCTTATAAGATGGTGCATACCTTTGTTCATGGATGGAGTGAGACTAAACTCTACACAACCTCCACTCTCATTCTCTGAAATTCATGTGTGTGCCAAATGCAGTTGTGCTAAGACCGAAAGGGCCGATTAATTCCAGCATCACTTCTTGGTCTCATGCATACTCTGATTGGCATAATGTCGTGGCTAAAACTGACGTGAGGTTTGTGCATGGATCTAATTCCACCATCACTTCTTGGTCTCATCGATACTCTGCTCGGCAGAATGTCGTGGCTGAAACTGACGTGAGGTTTCGCATGGAGCTACTTGTTGGACATAACTAGGTGTTAAGCTAATCAAGGTGTTATGCATCCAGTGTAGCTAGGCGCTTGTTTAAAAATGAGATATACTTGTGTGTTATACTCTGACATATTACATTCTATTATTTATTTTATTTTTGCGGTTGACACTCTATTAATGTTGGAACTAGCAACTTTGTTACTACACACACACACACACATACACACACACACGTCAGAGCTATTATGTTGCTACTCGCAGAATATTATATCTCTTAACAGCATCGAACAGTCTCTGCCTTAGTACCCGAACTGAATCCGACGAAACATTAACTTCTGCAATTTTGTCGGAACAAAGCGTGTAATATACTGTTGAAAAGCTATGCACAAGGCGATCACTTCTCATGTTGATAGTTTTTGCAGAGTCCTCACGGGTTAAGAGCAGTTTTTGAAATGTGCTTTTCATATTCAAAAACAGGAATTGCATTTTTTTACCTCATTTTCTAATGGTTTATGGGAATGGCGCAAATGAGATGTCCTTGGAAAGCTACTTCAAATCCGCTCCTTTTTCATGTTGAATTTGTTTCCAACATTCCATACGGTTTAAGTTCAAATAATATACCGTTGAAAAGACATGTATGTGAACTTTATTGTATAAATATGTATTCTACGTCATCTATGGCCAATCTTACAGTTAGAGCATCTCCAACAGGCGCGTGAAAAGACGCGCGCGCGGTAAACCCAGCTTTTAGCGCGCGCGGAACGTTTTGCCGCGCTCCAGCGGTGGCGGGAAACTCGCGAGAGTGGGAACCGCTTGCGCGCGCGCGAAAAGGCGGCCGCTCGCGCGCCATGTTTGGTGCACCGCTTCCGGCGCGCCTATAAAATGCGGCGCTCGCCACGCGCCTTCTCCACTTCCTCTGCCACGTGCCTCTGTCACGCGCCTCTTCCTCCTCCTCTGCCACGCGCGCCTCCACCGCTCCAGCGCCCCACCACCCGACGCGCCACCATGCCGCCGCGCCGCCGAGGAGCGTCGGGCTTTCGCGGCGTCCGCCTGCGCCCCAACGGCGGCTACTACTCCGAGATACGCTCCGGCGAACTCCGGCTCGGCCTCGGCACCTACGAGACGGCACACGAGGCCGCCCGCGCGTACGACGCGGCGGCATGGCGCCTAGGCAGGCCGCGCGGGCAGATGAATTTCCAGGACGTCTACACGCTCCAGCGGGCGCTGGACGTCGCCCCGCCGGCTCGTCTTAACACGGCAGAAGACCGTGCGGAGCACGCTGAGCGGCAGCGCCGCCTCCTCCTCGCCCAGGAGGACGAGCGGGTCATGGGGGAGTGGCGCCGGCGCCACCCGGAGGACGTCGCCTACGAGCAATCCTACTGGGCAAGGCGCCGCGAGGAGGACACGCGAAGGCGCCGCAATTCGCGGGTGGAGAGGCGTCGGCGGAAGGCATTGGCGAATGCGCAGTCGGATATCGTTGCAGCAGGTGGGAGGTCGTTCTTCACGGAAAACGACGATCGTTGGTTGGACATATGGCTCGATACCTCGGACGACACCGACGAGTATGATGATGGTGATGAGGATAGCGACTTGGAGTAGTTTTCTATCTAGTTGCGTTGTAGTTTATCTATGCTTTCGAACTATCTATCTAGTTGCATCGATGTAAAATACCATTGTATCATTTTTTATTTATGCAATCTATCTAGTTTTTATTTATCTATGCTTCCGATTTATCTAAAAATAAAAAAAAAATTGTGTGCGCGCTGCATTTTTTGCGCGCTACTGGAGCGGCACGCGCGCGCTGCTGGAGCGGCACGCGCGCGCTGCTGTAGCGGCACGCGCGCGCTGCTGGAGCGGCACGCGCGCGCTGCATTTTAGCGCAACTGCTGGAGCCAGCGCTGCGTGCCGCGCCAAATCAGGCGATGGGCGCGCGACAAACCAGTTTTTTGCGCACGGCGCGTTCGACGCCTGTTGGAGATGCTCTACAAGTACAATAGTTTGATGTAAATATGCACTATTTTATTGATATATGGTCCACTCCACTCTCTCAGATAGTCCCTAAGAGCACATGTTGCAGCCGGCTGTTGATCTGTAGCCCGCTTCTTTTTTCTCTTCTACAACTAAGCAAAAATATAATATTTAATGCCTTACAGTCCGCCTATATCACATTCTTATACTTGCTCCAATGGTATCTTCAATGTGGATCACTTGGCGGAACAGACAAAACAAATATGCTGCTCAACAATGCACAAAAATCTAAGCACCAATTTTGTTATTTTGTGTAGGGAGCTCTTCGATTATCTTTTGGCCAGAAAATTTTGCAAGAGCCTACGACATTTGGTCATAACCGAAACTACAAAGTTCCAGAATTTAAATATATTTTTACGCTGTTTGTTTTAATTGTACTTTCATCATGGGTACCTGAGTGTAGAACAACCCCATTCATTACATATTTTTTGTGGTGTTTTTTCCCCGTAAAATACACAATTGTCATGGTATTGACACTGTTATTTGTGAACTGTTGTCTCTTTGCGAGGGAATATTTTCATTAGATAGTGGGGCGCTATAATGATTGGTGGAGAACCTCAAATGTTTGGAACGTTTGGCCACGTGTGCTTTCAGCATCATTGAGGTCGTTGCCAGCTACAGTTTCTTCCAAAAGATCATCATACTGTCGTAAGAAGAAAGGCAAGTCCACTAGTACTACTTCCTCAGTTTCAAAATATAGTGTTTCCTCTATTCTCGTACTTTAACTTTGACCATAAATTTAACCAACGAGACCGACTGCGGTGGAAGCAAAAGTTATACCAGTGAATCCGCATTCAAAAGAATTTTGCAATTATATTTTTTCTCCCGCCACAGTCGGTCTCGTTAGTTAAATTTATGGTCAAATTTGAACCTTGAAAAGCGTGGGCGCGTTATATTTTGTAATGGAGGGAGTACCATATACTCTCCGATTACATGGCTCATGGCATAATCGTCAGCCATCCCTCTGACATGGTTGGCCATCCAGCTGGATTTTTCTTTAAGCTGGAGAGATTCCGTGGCACATGATTTCTTACTTCTCTCCTTGCATATATTTCTGAATACATTTGAACAATAAGTCAAAGGAAGATCAAGAATCAATACTCAACTATGAAGATTTTTTTTCCTTTCGAAAAGCTCATCTATGAAGATAGTAAAGCCATTATCATTTGTCCAAGTGATTGATTGAGCCCACTTAGGGAACAAAGCTTATGGCCTGCGGCTAGCTGTAGGCTTTAAGCGCAAGAGAATATGCTGTTGTTCCTATTTGCTTAACGAATGGTGGGTACGCCGGTGCTCGTCCATCTCGTGGTGTTGTTTCTGTTGTCGTTGAGTGGATTTCGCGACATTTCGGCAGTCTTTTCATGGTGAAAAGAGGCGCTCGCTAGATGGTGGTGGCCGGTGGGGAAGAACAAGATGGCCATTCCCACCCTGCCATGTGTTTTTTCTGGTTTTCTAGTAGGAGATCTACCAATACAACTATTGATAGTAATTAACAAAATTACAATGTTGACTTATTAACACCTTTACTTAATGAGCGGTGAGTAAGGTTTTTTTCTTTGGTCGGAATTTCCAGTAAGTTAACGGAAATCTTGTTGAACCACGAGACACTATACTGGAAATATCGTTGAACCTCAAGAAACTATACCGGAATTTAAATCTGATTGTGTTCAGATAGTATCAAATAATTCTTGTATGACTAACTTAGCACAGCCCAGCCCTTGCCCTCGTGGAAGGGCTCGTCACGCTTAGAGAAAAATAATTAGCTAGCGGTTCAGAGGGTTTAAACTCGCACCCTTGTTTTATTATAGAGAGAGTGCTAACAACTAGAGTAACTAGTATAGAAAGGGTTTAAACTCACAC
>NC_041383.1:10156626-10174829 GCF_002162155.2 Triticum dicoccoides | reverse complement strand
TCTATATATGCATACTAGTGAACTAAATCTCTTTCGGAAGGTTCTCAAGTTGTACCCTAAGCAGAGCTTGTTTTTATCACGAGGTCTTTCATCTCAAGATCCATCATAAGGTAAGCATAGTATTAAATAGTGGGCTATGCCTCTTAGCGGCTGGCCTTTTCTAAATGCTATTTAAAATGTGTTTAGACCGAATTCCCTTAGCGCGGGACCTCTTCTATACGCTATAGCACGCTATTTAAAACCATGAAGGTAAGACTAGATTGTATTTAGATAACCAACATTGACTGAGGACACATGACTGGAATACCTCACTTGGACGGGGGACAAGGACCGGGACGACGCTTCGGACATCACTCCAAGGGACCAGATCCTCGGCGACACTGCTCGAAGAGGTAGGCGGCTCACCGGGGTCCTCTAGGGGGTGGTCGCTGCGGTCTGAAGTGACAACGACACAGAATGCGGTGGGTGGAGGCGTCGCTGGCATGGGGACAGAAGGCGTCGCCGGCATGGGGACAGGAGGCGTCGCGTGAGCAGGGCGCCATTCGCTTATACCACTCTGGGCCATCGTGCTCTCCTCGACGTCTTCTAATTTGGTTTTTTCAGTCACAAATGTCTACGCCCCATCTGATCATTCCTTCACGCAAGATTTTGTTGATGAGATGGAGGCCCTCTCGGGTTCGATATCGTGGCCCTTGTTGTTGCTAGGTGATTTCAATCTTATCCGGTACTCGGAGGAGAAAAACAACGACAACATTTGTGCCTCTCTTGTGTCTCGATTCAATGCCATGATTGATTCCTTGTCGCTAACTGAACTATCCCTCTCTAGCCGTTTGTACACTTGGATAAATCGTCGATCCCCTCCCACCCTCGCACGCGTCGATCGTGCGTTGTTTAACACGACTGGGACGCTGCTCTTCCCATCTCCTCCCTCACCTCCTTCCCCCGCATCACTTCTGACCACTTCCCGCTCCTCGTCACAGCCTCCACCCAAATGCCAACCCCTTGCCAGTTTCCCTTTGAGAACAAGTGGCTCCTGGATCATATGTTCCTCCCTACTACCTCACCCTCCTGGGTTACCCCGCACGAGACTACGGACGGCGCTAAAGAAATTGCTGCTCGGGTTAAACCCTTTCGTCGCGCTGCAAAGTTTTGGAAAGTAAATTACCAGTTTGTCCCTCTCCATGATAATAACTGCGGATTTATTATTGATCTTTTCAACGGTTTCAAGAATATAGTGTGCTTTCAGATGACGAGGCGGCCTTGCATCGTGATGCTCAGGCCGTGCTAGCTCTCACCGTCCACTAGTAGGTTGCGTTCTAGTGGCAACGGTGGACGAAGGGGATGAGTACACCCGCTTCTTCCACGCCCAGGGGTCCCAGTGCTACCTGTCCAACCCGGTCAAAGCATTGAACGTCGGTGGCGTCATTGTCGTCGGCCATGCGGCCATGGCGGTGGCCCTCCACGCCTTCTACGGTGACCTCCTTGGCCAGGCCAGGGACCCCGTCTAGTGCTTTGACCTGCAGGAGATATACGAGGGCGCCGCCACTTTTGATGGTGCCAGCCTAGTCCATCCTCCCTCCTTCGATATGGCAGAGCTCGAGGCTGCTATCAAGGGCCTCGACAGAATAGCGTTGCCGGGCCCAATGGCTTGGGTCCGGCTTTCTACCAAGTCGTCTGGCCGCTGGTCCGCGGCAACATGCTGGGATTGATTGAGGGGTTCTATGACAACTCTGTGAACCTCTCCTGTATCAACCACGTGCATATTGTGCTGCTTCCAAAGGACGAGGGGGTGCTCGCGCCTGTTGGTTTCCGCCCCATTTCGCTACAAAATTGGGATGTCAAGATCTCATGCAAAGTTATGACCACCCGTCTACAAAAACAAATCATTGATGTGGGGGACATTGATCAATCTGGTTTCATCAAAGGCCGAAGCATCTCCGAGAACTCTATGTTCACGATGGAGATTGTGCAGTTCTGCGAGACCCGCCGGGCCCCCTCTCTGGTCCTGAAGCTGGACTATGCCAAGGCCTTTGACTCCATCAACTGGCGTAGCCTTCGCCGGATTATGGAGGTGTGCGGCTTTCCCCCCTCTAGTGTGATTGGATGGACTCCATCTTCCACTCGTCCATGTCCGCGGTAGTCCTTAATGGTGTGCCCGGGAGGTGGATAAACTGCAAGAAGGGGTTACGGCAAGGGGACCCCCTCTCCCCGTACTTGTTCCAGTTCATCGCAGACGTGCTCCAACAGATGATGAAGAGAGACGGGGGGATGTGTCACCCCTGATTGATGATGTGCCTCCACTCGTCCTTTAGTACACCGATGACACAATCATCATCATGCGTGTGGAGCTAAGCGCAGTGCGGCGCTTGAAGGGCATCCTCGATGATTTCGCGGCTATGACAGAGCTCGCCATCAACTTCCACAAAAGTATCATCGCGCCTATGCACGTCCCCGTGGGCGAGCTTCACGAGATGGTCCAGGTGCTGGGCCCCGTCGTGGGGAGTTTCCCTCAAGTCTACCTCGGCCTTCCGCTCTCCAACCACAAGCTTTTGATGGTCGACTTCCTCCCTCTCATTGCCAAAGCGGCGTGTGCAACTGTTGTCCTTTGGGGGGCGCCTGGTACTGCTAAGCGCCATGCTGGACGCGCTCCTCGCATATGCCATGGCGGCGATGGAGATCCCGCCTTCTGTCCTCCGGGCAATTGACGCCCTATGTCGCTCCTTCCTTTGGTGCGGAGCAGACAGAGCATCGGGAGCCCAATGCCTCGTTGCACGGGACCGCGTGGTTCATCCCAAGGAGGAGGGAGGGCTAGGGGTGCGTGCTCTTCCAGTCCAGAACCGATGCCTCCTGATGAAGCTCCTTCATCGTCTACACTCGCGCCAGGAGGTGCCGTGGGCTCGCTGGGTTTGGGCAGAGCTCGGGCACTCACTACTGAGCACGGTGGCGACGGCGTCACTCCCCGGACCGCACTGGACCTCCCTTACCCAAACTTATGCCTATGTACAGGGTGGTCTCCAATGTCTCCGTCCGGAACGGGCCAACTACCATGTTGTGGTTGGACTCATGGCTGTCAGGCGGCGCTCTCTCGGTCTTGATGAGTTCTCTCGTCTCCTACACCACCATGCCCGACACCTCGGTGGCTCACGTCGTCCAGCACGGCCTCGAGGGCCCGTGCTCTGTGTTGAAACGTGATATCCTTGTATTTATTTCCGACTGATTCTCCTCTTATCTCTAGCCTTGTATAGATTGATCTCTAGAGATATTGTAGAGTTAGTTGGCTTGTCACGCAAGACACCTCTTGTATATAATGTAACCGACTCCGATGGAATACAATTGAGTTGCATCCTATAGTCTTCTACATGGTATCAGTTTACCGTGATCCTATCGCTTCCGCCACCCGTCGCCGCCGCGCCTAGCCCTAGCCGCCGCCGTGCAACTCCTCCTGCCGCCGCCGCCGCGCCTAGCCCTAGCCGCCGCCGCGCCCACTCCTCCTGCCGCCGCCGCCGCGCCTAGCACTCGCCGCCGCCGCAGCCTCTACTCCCGCCGCACCTCTCCCTCCCAAAACCCTAATCGCCGCCACCGCTCCTCTGTACCTACTGTAGCCGCCGCCGCTCTACCCCTCTCACCCAAAAACCCCAACCATCTCCATGGCCAAACCCTCTGCCTCCGACGCCGGCTCCTTCTCCGGCACCACGTTCGCCTCCGATCGCCTCAACGAGATCCACATCAAGGACCATGTTCCGGTCATCCTCAACCTCGACTCGCCGTCCTACAACGCATGGCGCACGTACTTTGCGCTATTGTTCCGCTCCTACCGTCTCATCGAGCACGTTGACGGGAGCGTCGACTACACCGACATGAAGCACGACGACGAGTGGCTCGCTGTGGACGCCTGCATCGTCAAGTGGCTCTTCCTCACCATCTCTCCCGGCCTCTTCAACATGGTGAACTCCCGTGATCCGTCGGCGTACACCATGTGGACACGGCTGTGCGATCTCTTCCTCGACAATCAACTCCAACGCCGTGTCTTCCTCCAAGGTGATTTTTTCACCATGCAGCAAAACGATCTTTCGATCGACGAGTACTGCACGCGGATGAAGGTTCTTGCAGACGAACTCCGCGATGTCGGCATGAACATCGACGACTCCGTCCTCCTCACCAACCTCCTTCGCGGCCTCCACCCCGACCTCGGCCAGTCCGCCGCCAACCTCTCCCTCCTCACGCCGACGTACGCCAAGGCGGTCACGTACCTTCGCATGGAGGAAAAGCGCCTTCGTCACGCGGCGCGGCAAGCTCCTCTCGCCGCCCTCCACGCCGGCACCACCAAGGGCATCCCCGCCCTCCCGCAGCCTCCTCGCGCCGCGGCTCCACCACCGCCCGCCGCCCCTGACCAGGGTCGCCAGAAGAGGCGGGGAGGTCGCGACGGTCGCGGCCGCAACGCCGGCACCCAGCCCCGCCAGGCGGCCCCACCCGCTCCTGCTCAGGCCGCGGCGCCCCCGCCCTGGCTCACGGGGTACAACCCCTGGACGGGGGTGGTGCACGCCTACTCGATGCCCCTTCCGCGGGCACCCGCTTCGGGCATACTTGGCCCTCGCCCGGGTCTTCATCAGGCTCTCCTGGCCGCGCCCGGAGGTCCTGGACTCGGCGGTTCTTCGGCGTACACCGGGGCCATGGCTCCCGGTGCTGCTTCGTCATCCTCCTACGGCGCTGCACCGACCGGCTACACCTACGACCCGGCGCTCCTAGCCACCCTCCACGCCGCCCCTTCCCCAAGCAACTACTCTGGCGGCGGGGACTGGTACATGGACACAGGCGCCGCTGCTCATATGGCGTCCAACCCCGGTATCCTCTCTCGTGTCTCCCCGTACCCTCTGTCTTCTCGCATCGTCGTCGGTGATGGATCCACTCTTCCCATCACCCACCACGGTGCATCCTCCCTCCCTCTCTCATCATCTTCCCTCCCTCTCCATAACGTACTTGTGTCTCCATCCTTAATCAAAAATTTATGTTCTGTCCGCACTCTTACTCGTGAACATCCTGTTACTGTTGAGTTTGACAAACATGGTTTTTCTGTCAAGGATGCCCACTCCCGGAAGGTTCTGCACCGATGTGACTCCCCCGGCGATCTTTACCCGTGTGGCCAAACGACAAGCAGTGGTCCCGTCGCCCTCCACGCCGATGTGTCTCTCTGGCATGCTCGCCTTGGCCATCCCGGCGCCGACGCTCTTCATAAAATTTTGCAGACTTTTCCCTTTTCCTGTAATAAATCGGCAGCACACACTTGTCATGCCTGTCGCGTAGGAAAACACGTTCGTTTGCCGTTTTCAACTTCATCATCCATTGCTACTTTCCCTTTTGATGTTATTCATTGTGATGTGTGGACATCTCCCATACCTAGCAATTCGGGTTTATCATATTACCTTGTCATTTTGGATGATTTTTCTCACTTTACTTGGACCTTTCCGTTGCATCGCAAATCCGACATCGCTTCCTCTCTTCATGCCTTTTACGCCTATGTTGCCACCCACTTTCACCGCACCATTGCTCACCTCCAAACCGACAACGGAAAGGAATTTGATAACCTCGCCATTCGCACTCTTTTATCCTCTCATGGCACAATTTTTCGTCTCACATGTCCATACACATCTCAGCAAAATGGTCGTGCCGAACGTGTTCTCCGCACTCTTAACGAGAGTGTTCGCGCCTTGCTCTTCCACGCACACATGCCGGCGAGGTTTTGGCCCGATGCCCTCGCTACAGCTACCCTTCTCCTTAACATCCGGCCTTGCAAACCTCGGTGGAACTACACCCCTCATCACCTCTTATTTGGGTCACCTCCGTCATACGATGATCTTCATGTTTTCGGTTGCCTTTGTTATCCCAATATCACCGCCACGACACCGCACAAGCTTGCGCCTCGCTCTATCGCTTGTGTCTTTCTTGGCTACCAACCAAACACCAAAGGTTTCCGTTGCTACGACCCGGAGTCTCATCGTGTGATCGTGTCTCGGCACGTGTATTTTGATGAGGTTGTTTTTCCGTTTCAGCAGGATGCATCGCGTCCCTCGCCATCTCTGGACGCCTCTCCTCGCAGGCCTCGTGGAGCCCTTGCGCTCCCACTGCCTCGCCGTTCGGGGGCGGTTGCGCCTTCGTCGCGTGCTGCCTCGCCGCCCTCGGCGTTGCCTCTGCCGACTCGGGAGGAGTCGGCCTCCCCGGCCACGCCGGGCCCCCGCCTCTTGGCTCTGGAGGAGCCCGTCTCCCTGGCCTCGTTGGGTCGTCGCTCCCCGACTCTGGAGGAGTCGGGCGCCACCCCAGCCGGACCATCAGGGGCCTCGTCGGCTCAGGCGGAGCCGGGCTCTTCGGGCTCCTCTACGCCCACATCGCCGACCGAGCGTGCGCACTCCGGCTCCCTGTCGGCTCTGGAGGAGCCGACCCTCTCGGCCCCGTCGGCCGGGCCCTTGACACCCGTCACAGCGCCGACTTCTTCTTCGTCATCTGAGCCGGTCGCTGTGGTGCCTCGGCGTCGCGGTCCACGCCCGCCTCCTCCGCCACCTCACCATCATATGGTGACGCGTGCCAAGGCCGGTGTGCACCAGCCGAACCCGCGCTACCACAACCTCAGCGTCACGACCCTCTCTCCGGTTCCGCGATCGGTGCGTTCTGCGTTGAGTGATCCGCATTGGACCGCCGCTATGCGAGCTGAGTACGATGCTCTCGTCGCCAACCGGACCTGGACCCTTGTTCCTCGTCCTCCTGGAGCCAACATCATCTCGGGCAAGTGGGCTTTTCGTCACAAACTCCATCCGGATGGCTCACTGGATCGGTACAAGGCTCGCTGGGTTGTCCGAGGATTTGCACAACGTGCTAGCGTTGACTTCTCTGAGACTTTGACTCCGGTCGTCAAACCCGCCACGATTCGTGTGGTGCTTCAGCTGGCTGCTTCTCGTCACTGGCCCGTCCATCAGCTCGACATCAACAATGCTTTTCTGTATGGCCATCTTCAGGAGCGAGTCCTCTGTCAGCAGCCGACTGGGTTCGTTGACCCTCAGCGGCCAACAGGCTCCGCGCGCTTGGTACCAGCGCATCGCCGGTTTCCTTGGTCTTCTTGGGTTTCGCAGCACTACATCTGACACGTCCCTGTTCGTGCTGCATCGGTCTGATCATGTGGCTATGCTTCTACTCTATGTTGATGATATTGTCATCACTGCCTCCCGCACGGATCTTCTTCGCGACATCATTGGTCGCCTTGGTTCTGAGTTTCGACTGAAGGATCTCGGTGCATTGCACTTCTTCCTCGGCATTAATGTGCGACGTGATGACACTGGGTTCTTTCTGCATCAGGGACAGTATGCTCTTGATCTTCTGGACCGTGCCGGCATGACTGACTGCAAACCAGCCGCCACACCTGCTGAGGCCAAGCCAAAGCTCTCAGCCTCCGCCGGCCAGCCTGCCACCGACGCTGCTCTTTATCGCAGTATTGTGGGCGCCCTTCAGTACCTCACGCTCACCAGACCAGACATTCAGTTCGCAGTCCAGCAAGTTTGCTTGCATATGCACTCGCCTCGTGATGTCCACTGGTCTTTGGTCAAGCGCATTCTTCGGTATATTCGTGGCACTCCGACCTACGGTCTTCGTCTCCGTGCATCCGCCTCGACTGAGCTCCTCGCTTATACTGACGCGGATTGGGCTGGCTGTCCAGACACTCGTCGCTCCACGTCTGGATATTGTGTCTTCTTCGGTGACTCCTTGGTCTCTTGGTCCTCTAAACGGCAGCCCACTTTTTCCCGTTCGAGTGCTGAGGCTGAGTACCGTGCTGTCGCCAATGTTGTTGCGGAGACTTGTTGGCTTCGTCATCTTCTTGGTGAACTTCGGATTTCTCTTCCGAAGGCTACTATGGTCTTCTGTGATAACGTATCGGCCACCTATCTCGCGGCTAATCCGGTGCAGCACAAGCGCACTAAACACATCGAGCTCGATGTTCACTTTGTCCGCGAGAAGGTTCAGTTGGGTCAGCTCCGTGTACTTCATGTACCGACCACCCAACAGTTTGCCGATATCATGACCAAAGGATTGCCTACCGCTGCATTCCAGGAGTTCCGTTCCAGTCTTTGCATCGCCGACGCCGACGCCGACGCCGACGCTTCGACTGCGGGGGGGTGTTGAAACGTGATATCCTTGTATTTATTTCCGACTGATTCTCCTCTTATCTCTAGCCTTGTATAGATTGATCTCTAGAGATATTGTAGAGTTAGTTGGCTTGTCACGCAAGACACCTCTTGTATATAATGTAACTGACTCCGATGGAATACAATTGAGTTGCATCCTATAGTCTTCTACACTCTGCCCACAACCTTGTGCAGTAGCAGCAATGGTAGAGGATGGAGCCTATCACCGACGCCCCCAAGCCCTGCAGCACATACATGAGAATTACACACGGTGCCTGGGGTCTGGTAAG
Organism: Triticum dicoccoides; assembly: GCF_002162155.2. Lineage (NCBI taxonomy): Eukaryota > Viridiplantae > Streptophyta > Magnoliopsida > Poales > Poaceae > Triticum > Triticum dicoccoides. Next base: position 10,166,374 of record NC_041383.1, on the reverse strand, counting down.
GTAAAAATAACACAGTGCAATAGTACGGGCTATCATGGTCTGGTAAGGTAAAAATAACACAGTAACTCTCTCGTCAGTTTTATTGGGTCAATTATTTTTCTCTAGCCCAGTTAAATATTCATAGGTATATAAGTAGATCCAATCCCACCCTGTAGCTCCGCCCCTGCATGTCAAGCCTGCACTTCGACATGTCACCACCCGAGTTTGCGGGGATATCCTATTTGACGCACGCTGTGTCAAATTGTTGACCTTTCACACAGACCCAGCCGATCGGGCGAGGACTTGGGCCGGCCCATTTAACGTTTTGCATCGTATCCGGTTTTGGGAACCTTCTAGAGTTTCCCATCCGGTTTTCTGGTTTTGGGAACCTTCTAGAAGGTTTGCTGAACCGGTTTTTCTTTTCCTCTTTCGGTTTTCGTTTTTCTATTTTTTTCTTTCTTTTTTCCTTCTTTTCCTTTTGCTGTTTTTTTTCATTTTCGTTTCTCTCTTATTTGTTTGTTTTAAAATATGTTCACAAAATCAAAAGATGTTTAGAATTTCAAAAAATGTTCATATATTACAAAATTTGTTCACAAATTTCGAAAATGTTTATATTTTCAAAAGAAACTTCCAGAATTACAAAAAATGTTCGCGGTTGCAAATTTCTGTCTGAAATTACAAAAGGTTCAAGTTTGAAAAAGTGTTCAGGAATTTTAAAAAATGTTCATGGTTTCAAATTTTTATTAGATATTTCATGAAGTTCCATTTTCAAATATTTGTTCACATATTCAAAAAATGTTCACGGTTTGAATTTTTGTTCGTAATTTCATGTAATTTTTCATTTTCAAATATATCTTCACAAATTAAAACATATTTGATTTCAATTTTGTTCGTAATTTCATCAAATGTTCCATTTTCAAATATTTGTTCAAAAATTCAAAAAATGTTTGTGGTTTAAAATTTTGTTCAGAATTTCATAATTTGTTTGCCACTTCAAAAATTGTTTCACATTTTTCAAAAGCATTTTCTGCAATTTCAATTTTTTTGTTCCCACATGCAAAAAAGTGTTCTTGTCTATGAAAATGTGCAGAAATTCAAAAAAAAGTCTTTTTTAAGTGTTCAAAAATTAAAAAAAATTGTTCTGATTTGGTCAAAAAAATCCCAATTCGAAAAATTGTTCACATTTTCTAAAAAGTTGTTCGTTTTTATCAAAATTGATTGTAATTTTTGAAAAAATGTTCGCGTTTTTTAATATTTGTCCACAACTTCAAATTTGTTTTGGTTTTTAAAATTTCGTTACAAATTCGAAAAATTGCTAACATTTTCTTGAAGCTCGTGTCTATTCTGTTAAAAATGTTCGAAATGTTTAAAAAATATATATTGAATTTAAAAGAAAATATCAAAAAAAGGAAAATATTCCAATCAGCCGATGTCGCTAGTTCTAAGGCGTTTGAATTGCCTCTTTACCACCAACAAGAATCAGGCGTAGTTCTTAGGCACCTCTATCTACAGGTGTGCGTGCGCCGGCCCAGTCAAGGGACTATCCTATGCGAAGGCTCGACATTTTGCGGCAGATAGGATGTCCCAAGTTTGCGCTCGCTTTTGTTCGGGCAACATATGCTAAGACTTTTAACAAGAAATGAAAGTGACATAGTAAACCAGACATAACTGTCACCTTCATGTTGTTTTTAACTAAATAAACTATCTGCACAAGTGCAGTATAACAAAAGAATGAAACAAATAGCTCAAAAAAAGAGTATACAAAAGAAGAATAAATCAAAAGGCACACATGGGTATAAACAGTTAGTAGGCTTGGGCATTAAGCCTGGCAGGTTTAACCAAACAAGTTAACTCTTATAATTACACCATATAACAACATACCAACAGCACAGCACCGAGTATAGGTAAAAACAAAAGGAAAAGGAAAACCCTGAGAAGAAAAGTGCTATGCAGAGCATGTCCTGTCTGCAATGTACTGTATACATGATGCATATATGTTTGGCTCTACAGGGATATATCTTCAACCGTCTCATTTCGGGCACGGCCGCTGCAAGGGGTCCTGCTTCGAAGGGCCGTTCGGAGAAACTTTCCCCAAAACATTCAAAACCTTCATCCGTTGCAGCTCTTTACCTGCGTGATTTAGTGTTAGTGCACGCAGGATGTAAGTTCTTGAAACAAATATACAAGAACTGATGTTGGTAACATGTCGGCCCGATAAATACTTGCCGAATTGGGCCATAATGAAAAGATGGAAAATGCATGACGCACAGATTCAAACAATTAATATCACTCAGGACTTGTAGCGTTGAGATTGCAGAAAACTACATTAAAACATATATTTATCGATGTTTAAACATATTCAGGCAGAGTGTTCCATTATGGATCTCAAATGCCTACTTGCTTGGAATGCTGATACACTAATACTGTAACTTCAGAGTTGTTTTATTTCATGCGTAGTACAGACCATCATGAGGTGTTCCAGCCGTCATGCAATATAGTGGGCACATTGCACTCAAATAGAGATACCATGCATCAGATGCTACCCATACCAATAAGGTTACCACAATATCAAGCTACTGAGATTTTGCAGCATAAATATGCAACATGATAAGAGAGTCCAATATGACGGCTGAAATATAAGCTTCAAGAATGATACGAAAGCAAAATAAGGCAAGTGAAGTATATATCACCTTCCTCCACTAGGAGGTGTATTGCCCTTTTCTCCAGCTCAATCGCATGCATGCTTCGACCGGCTGCTGAGAGTGACCTGAGCACTGTAATTGGGAGGAAGAAGTCAACATCCCGTGAGAAAAATCAATTTATAAATAACTATTGTTGCTACCCAAAATTCCTTACTTCGCATATAACCCTCCTGGGGTGACCGATCACAGTTCTCCAAATATGTCTGTAACCGATCATATCTCTCACTCCAGTAAGGATTTTGGTTGCCTGATCTATGGATATCACCTTGAACGGTGGTGCTAGGAGCGACCGGGGGCTCGTTAGCAGAAGCAATCGGCAGCTCATTTATCTTTGGTACAGTTTCTGCATGTGTTTCTTCAGGAGATTTAGATGGCTCTAGCCCTCCAGATTCGGACATTTCAGATGAGACTAGATCTACAGATTCAGCGATAGTAGGTGCCACTTCTGGTTTATTGACCTGATCATGTTGTACCATTTGCAGTTCCTCCTGCTCTGTTATTCTAGGTTCAGCAACAGGAGGTGCCACTTCTGGCTTATTGACCTGATATGGTTGTACCAATTGCGGTTCCTCCTGCTCTGTTATCCTAGGTTCAGCCACAGGAGGTGCCACTTCTGACTTATCGACTTGATCTGGTTGTACCATTTGCCGTTTCTCCTGCTCTTCTATGCAAGATTCAGAGATAGGAGGTGCCACTTCTGGCTTATTGACCTGATCATGTTGTACAGTTTGCTGTTCCTCCTGCTCTTTTATTTCGGTTTCAGCAATGGGAGGTGCCATTTCTGGCTTATCGACCTGATCATGTTGCACCATTTGCAGTTCATCCTGATCTTTTATTTCAGATTCAGGAATAGGTGCCATTTCTGACTTATTGACCTGATCATGTTGCACCGTTTGCTGTCCATCCTGCTCTTTTATTCCAGATTCAGCATTAGGAGGTGCCACTTCTGGTTTATTGACTTCATCATGTTGCACCGTTTTCTGTTCATCCTGCTCTTTTATTCCAGATTCAGAAATAGGAGGTGCCACTTCTGGCTTATTCACTTGCACCGTTTGTTGTTCATCCCGCTCTTTTATTCCAGATTCAGCAATAGGAGGTGCCACTTCTGGCGTACTGACTTGATCACATTGCACCATTTGCTGATCCTCTTGCTCTTCTATTTTTTCTCCTCCATTACCCTTCAACTCTTTAGAAGAGCTCACTTTACTGTGTTCAGTTTTCATTTTCTGTTCCTCCTGCTCCGTTGTTTTCTCGCTTCCACTACCCTTCAACTCTTTAGAAGAGCTCACTTTACTATGTTCAGTTTTCACTTTCTGTCCCTCCTGCTCCTCTGTTTTCTCGCTTCCACTACCCTTCGACTCCTGAGAAGGGTTCACTCTACTATGTTCAGTTTCCATTTTCTGTATCTCCTGCCCTTTTGTTTTCGCACTTCCACTACCCTTCAACTCCTGAGAACAACTCACTTTACTATGTTCAGTTTCCACATTTCGCTGTTCCTCCTGCTGCTTTGTTTTGTCCTTGCCAATAACCTTCATCTCCGGAGACAAGTTCACTTTATTATGTTCGGTTTCCACCTTTCGCCGTACATAAACATTATGATAAACGGGGCTTGAAGGAGCATCAGTATGCAGCCGTTTTGTGCCCACAGCCTTTAAAGGTTCTTCAGCAGCACCTTTATCCTTTGGCGGCAGAGAAGTGCCTTGAGACATATTTACGATGTTTGCACCTTTGTTTAGCAGCTCACGAGATGCTGCTGTTTTCACCGAGAATGCTAATTGCTTGTCGCTAGATGGCATGACTCCTCCAATACTTTTCTACATTATACTTATCAGTTATCAATGTTGATGAAACCTGCAACACATGAAATGTTTTCCATCAATAAGATGAACATGGACCACAAAAGATAATTTGGAGAAAAAACCAAATGTTCAAAATAATGGCAGGAAAAGAATAACACTTCAAGGTGAAAGTTCAGTGATGTAATGTTCATGGCTCAGAATTCACCCTTTTGTCTCTAGTTTGTCGCAGGTTCATAAAACTGAAGGCACTTTGATTGGGGCTTTATTTTTGAAAAAAAAATGACATTGCTGGATGGCTACATAGAACAACATTTTAATAGTTGTTCTAAAGGAACATATACATTGCAACAGTATGCAGCAAATCTTTAAGCATTAAAAGGTGATAGACTAACATAGCATTTATTAAAACATTGATTGCATGGTTTAATTTTACCAAATTCCAGACAAGGTGATTGTAGTGAAGAACATGCAAAACGTATTTACAAACCTTTTCATTAAGAAACGCAATAGGCACAAGAGAAACAGGGCAACAAGTGACCACAGTCTTAGCACTCAAAAAGGAGCAACACATAACACATATACTAGACCCTGCTCCACATGGAGGCTCAGCTCGTACAACCTGGGGTGGTAGCCCTCTCTCCACCGCTCCACCTCTATTTTGGTACCATCTGCTATAGCTAGAATACCATGGCTCTCATTTTGGAACAACCTGCTGTTTCTTGCTAGACCCTGCTTCCGCCATTGACCATACATGTAGCACCACTGCACCAGTGGTGCTCAAACTCCTTTTTTTCTCTGGGATTTGCTTGTGCCTTTCTATCAACCAGGTGACAGTCCACTAGGGAGTCATCCGTCGATGCAATGCTGCAAACATGGCCCAGACCACTGTAGGACGAGCAGCCAGAGCTGCCAAGCCCCATGGGCAGCTCATTAATAGATGCCCGGCTCAGTCCAGCGCTTGTGAGATGGCTGTGGTGCTCAAACCTATCGGCTGTCCGGCAGCGATGCTCGAGAGAAAGCCAAAGGAAGAACCTGCCCTCTAGCAGAGCAATAGCTTTAACACATGCTACCATGATTTAGCAATTTTCCTCAAGAGACAATTATGGGAAAAGTTCTTTTTAAGAAAAAACCAATCAAGAACTAGATTTTTTTGTCGCAAACTAGCATAACTTGTACAAAGCTTGACTTAGTTCTCTACTGTTGAAAGAAGAAAAATATCGAGATGTTTGACCTATGTAGCAAACTAAGGACACAAACCATCAGAACTAAAACTAACTTTCAAATCAAATCAGACTGAACAATCCATGGTTTAAAATGGAGGCTAAACTCACAGGCAATACTATCATGACAATAAACATACAATATCGATAACAAATAAAAGCTAGATCTACAACTAATAATTTCCATATACAGAAATGAAACTATATGAACATGCAATCATGGGCAGGGCGGATCTAGAGCTAAACCTACCCTGATCTGCACCACTTCTCCATGGCTTAAAATTTTCAAACAATGTACTGATTTATTGACTAATGGTGTATTTCATGGAATTATTAAAGACAATGTATTAACAAAATCAAATGGCAACCAAAGTGATTAATAAAATGGTGAAACAAAGAACAAAATTATATGGAAAAGATGGTGTGCCTTTTCAAGTACATCAACAAGTAACCAATGTCCATGATTTTGTAAAGTACATCATTAACTTAAAGTGGCAAGCAGAATATAGTAGAATGGCCTAAGACCAAAATAAAGCATTTAAGTAGCTTAATGTATGCACATTACCTTCTAGAACATTATGTCTTTTAAAACCATGAAATACTCAATCACTTAAGACATGAATAACGGACTAACTGAATGCAGTCTCGCAAACTAACACTACAATGCATCAATGCCCCATTAGACAACTACTGAACTAGGACTTGTAGCAACCCTAACCATTAACAAATTAACCAAGTACTCCAATGCCCACGATTTTTCTTCGTCCCATATAAAAGATTACTGATGGAGAAAGAACTACAACGAAGGCATTGGCGACTTGCAGATTCAGGGATGAGAGGCCTGGATGGGTGGCTGGCAAGGGCAACTGACTTGGATTTCAGAAGTTCAGAGCAAGGCAGCAAGCAGGAGGGAGGGACCAGGTCACCAGGGGGCGCAGCATGCTCTGATCACTGCTGAGCTCATCATGTTGCCACGAGAGTAATGGCGCCAGGAGTTTAGCTGCATGCCTGGATTGGGGAGAAATTGGGGAAAGGGCAAGACCATCCATGGGAGCAGAGGGAGTCTGGCACTATGAGTGAAGTGTAGCCGCATCAGGCTGAGGACTAGGGATGGGGAGGCACCAGGCAAGTGTGGGCATTGGAATTTAGCCCTTGTAAGCTGCAAAAATGGGATGAAGAAATGACCCTGCTGCCCAATCGTTCGGCCTACCTGACGCACAGGACTATAGCAGTAATTAAAAAATTGGAACCTGATGCACACATTCGGCCTACCTGATGCACAGGACTATGGCAGTAAGTAAAAAATGGACCCTGATGCACATCAGGGTCTCCCCATGTTACAGATATGGAAGAATAGTCAATGTTTACATGAGAGGATTCATTTTCATGTGGGTCAAACATGTAAATGCACATTTGCTTCTCATGTAGATGTGCATGCTTGATAATTTCCAGTATACTTAATGCGGCCTTAGGTACTAGTCCGACAATGGTTGGTGGAAAAATAATTTCCAGACATAGTGCATCAGAGTTGACCAGCAATAATATAAAAAGGAGGAAATGCTTCAGGTGCTAAAGTAAAGTTTAAAATGTAGAACAATGACATACAGTGAATAAGCAGTTCAGGAGCCAGGAGAAAAACAGTTAAGATTCTAAGTATCAGGAGCCAGGGGAAAAACAGTTAAGAATATAAGAATCTCGCTATAACCATGAAAACTCTAACCAGCATCAGACAAAAACTCTTCTTGAATCATGACATCGTTTCAAACTAATATTCCAGACATTCATGTTTTAATGCTTGTTGCAAATTTACTTATCAGTTCATTTAAAGATGAATAATATGTTCAACGTGATAACAGAAAACATGTTAACTGAAAAGGCAATGCATGAATATCCCCCATTGGACTAGCCTTTGAAACACCGGTGCATTAGTTAGTTCCACATATAATGATGAACTATCTTTCAACAAATTAAAATCAAACTTGTAGAGTTGACTTTTTTACTATACATTGTCAGTAGCTACAAATGATGATCACACAAAGAACTCGCACGTAGAGTATGGCAGTATGAAAGCACTGTAGTGTAACAAAACATATATACTATTGCGCTTATTACTGGCAAAACATTTCGGGCCAGTTCTTTTGCAGGCTTCCAGAACAAGCTGGAATAAGCTGCCCCCTATCCAGCTTATACTAGAAGCCCAACCAAATATATTTTTTAGAAGCCTACTAATTAAGGCTTGACTTAGTAGGCTTCCAAAAAAAAAAATTGGTTGGGCTTCTAGAATAAGCTGGGTAGGAGGCAGCTTATTCTAGAAGTCCAAAAAAGCTACCAAAAGAACTGGACCAAAAAATGATTTGGAACCTGCAGGCGGCTGAAATCAATAGAGAGAGTACAATCGAATATCATATTATTAAACGAATGCACAATCGTATTACAATCACATTGTTTAGATGGTAATCAAAAGCCAAAAGTAACACAAGAAAATCCAGGCAGAATCTAGTTCACATGTTCTGTTTGATACCTTCTCAGTAAAAAAAAAAACAGCTTTGATTCAAACAACATAAAAGATCAATCTCTTTAGCACAAGAAACTTGAGAAGATAGACTTCAGATAAGAAAAGGCAAAGCCAGCCATATCTAGCAAAGTACTCTAATCAAAATAAACAATGTAAAAAGTATTATATCTAGTCAAAATGAACAACCATATGCATATATCTAGTGCAGGCTGCAGTAAACTATGCAAAATTAATCACAGTGACTTTATTAACAGTAAAAAGTAAGTGTTTTAGCTTCATTTTGTTTATGTTGAAATAACATCTGTATGATTTTCAATATGATGAATCATAGCAGCTTATAAGCCAGCATAAGAGCATGGTAACTTCAGCAATTTTTTTACCATGAGCCAAGATATACTTTATCTCCTAGTGATAGCAAAAGCTGCAGAGAAGGACTAAATGCAGTACTTGTAGTGGTAGTTCAAAATTTGATGTCTTCAGTCCTCTCATGATCTTTCTCTTGGATTGAAGGTCTTTTTATGATATCCCTGAACTAAGCAAAACACTAAATAACTGTTGTTGAAACATAAATTCTTTATGCACAATTAATTACATCTATATGATCAAGTGGCACTATAATCAGCAAATCTGCATCATTATTTTTTCTTAATGACCTACGGAGGCTCCTACCTAAAATAGCATACATTCACATTCACATTCACAAATAATTAAGTCAGATAATCAAAGGGGAAATCACACCGACGCAGATTATTACACTATAATGGTTGGATAAAAGCGTGGAGATAGGCGGGAAATCTCGTCCTTTTAATACTAAACTTACCATATATCTCATGTCACATCCCTTATGGCAGCTACCACCTATGGCATATCGTTCACATTCAGAAACAATCAAGTCAGATAATCAGGAGGGGAACGGCAAGGCGTATCATCACGATTGAATAACTAAATCGACACTGACATGGATCACATGGTGTTTTAAAGTTCGCAGGGGGTTAAATCTGGAATTAACACAGCAAGCCTACCTCTCCTCATTTACTCACTTCCATGTACTACTTACTACCATCAAGGGATTCGGTTCTAGGCGACAACAGCAAATAAAATGTAATAAATCCCGGCAGTAATGTGAACTGGCACTTGGCGTAACCACAGTGTGTGCGCGCACTGAGCAAAACCTAACCAAGAGCAGAGCAATTGCTGTCCATCCGATTGCATGCTTTGGTATCCAACGGAAGCAGAGGAAATGGACGGTGCTCGCCCGTCGGCCCGCCGGAGGGGGCAGAGCTCCCCGGGGATCACCCGTTCGTACTACCCAACGCGGAGATTCCGCCGCTCCCCCTCAAAATGGGCAAACGCAATCTCTAGTAACTGTCAACCCCTACCAACGGAATCGCGGGAAAACCGATCGCGCGCGCGCCGGCGGGAATCCGAATGCGGTGGCGGGGGGAGGCGGCCCGTAGGCGCGGGGGAGCGGGAGGAGGGCTCACCCGAGATCGGCGGTGCCGGTGGCGGTTGCGCCGCTGGGAAGAGCCGCTG
>NC_041383.1:10129400-10156146 GCF_002162155.2 Triticum dicoccoides | reverse complement strand
GGCGGAGGAGGGCCGATCGGCGGGGAGAGGGGTCGAGGATTCGAGGAAGAGGAGATTGGCGTCGGGTTGAAGCAGATGCGGTGGTGATGTTGATCCGGGGCGGGGGGCAGGGAATCCAACGGAAAACTGTGGGGCGGCGATGGCCGTCGGATCGGGGAGATCCGGGGATCGACGGCTGAGGGGGCCTCAGCGGCTGGTGCGAGGAGAGGGGAGCGATTTGATGGCATGCCTTGTTTGGATCGCGTTTTCACTTGTTGATTATGCTAATTTAGTGCGTAATTTATTGTTTGGATCGCAGTTACACTGATCAACGCGCGCACGCTTTTTCGCCCTCTGGCGCGGACGGCGGCGGCGAATAGAAGAGGGAACCGGGAGGGAGGTGACGCCTCGTTGTTTACGGCGGCGGCTCCTCATAACCGGCGAAAACTCACGTGGAGATGGCGATCATGGCAATCTGCCTCAGTTTTGTTTTATAAAAACGTTCGCATTCGCCACCCCTCTCGATGAACGTTAGCTGAATATCATTATCATTGTTTATTGCCCACCAACACGGCGACGAATAGGAAGGTGGGGAGAGAGAGACGATGTTGTTCTCAGGCCGCGATAGCGATGTCCTGCGGCTAGCAACCCGGTGTCGAACCGCGGCGATGGTCGCACCGACGGCGGCACGGCCCAGGGGTCTGCCGTCGAACAGGGAGGGGGGACCACCACGTGCTTGGGTATAGACTGCGGCGGCGAATAGAAGAGGGAACCGGGAAGGAGGTAACGTCGCGTTTCACCTCATAACCGGCGAAAGTTTGCTGGGAGATGGCGATCATGACAACCTGCTTGAATTCTGTTTGCGTCAGAAAATTTCCATGCTTGCAGCAAATAAAAATGTTTGCAATCGCCACCCCTTTTGGTGAACGTTACCCGAACGACATTACCGTTGCATGTTGCCTGCCGACACGGCGGCGCCACCCACGACGTCACGGGGAAGAGAGAGAGACGTTGTTATTCTCGGGCCACGACAGTGATGGCCCGCGGCTAGCACCCCGGTGTCGAACCACGGCGATGGTCGCACCGGCAACGGGGCGGCCCCAGGGGACCGGGCCGCCGCCGAAGGGAAGGGGGGGACCACGGCGCGCCTGTGGGGAGCGAGAGGGCGGGGCGGAGGGGTCAAACGCGTTGACGGACGAAAGCGGACGTGTGAGCGAGACGGTCGTCGTTGGCGTGCGCGTAGACATACGATACGGCGACGCGTACGATACGACGGACGATACAGGCAGCCCCGCCCCCCTTCCGTCCTCCCCGTCGGTTTCTTCTCTCCTCGCGCTGCCGGTACAGAGGAGGAGAGGCGGAGGGGCGGGCGCTCGCCGTTCGCCGTCCGCCGCTCGCCCGCCCGCCCAATCCCGCCGCCCGCCGCGGCCCGGAGCGATCCACCGACCGCCCCGCCGACCGACCCCGCGGTCGGGGTGGCCGGAATCGGGGCCCTGCCCTCGCGGGTCCGGTTCGCACCGTTTCTTCCCCGGGCGCGGCACCCGGCGGAGGCCCCGATCTGTATCCATCCGTCTCCCCCCGCGTACCACCCGGCGCCGCCCGGCGCGTCCCGCCGTCGCCGTTCCCCGCGCCGACGCCGGCAGCCCCCCGCCCCACCGGATCGCTGCGCCGGCCGCCGCCGCCAGCCCCGCCTCCCGCCCGCGGCCGCGGGCCCCCGTCGCGCGAGGTCGATCTCGCTCGGTACCTTTCGTTTTCCTTGTGCTCGCCTAGTTTAACTGTCGGACTGCTCTATCTGCCTGCCTGCCTGCGTTCACTACTTGTTCTTTACCTCTCTCTGTTTTTGTTAGCTGTGTAGTTGTGCCGTGGAGACAACGATAAATCCTTAACCTGTGCAGTGGTCATTAGCTTCCGCGGCTCGTGATCCCTGTAATCTGTCAACATGCAGGGAACAAGTGGAACCACCCATGCTGGTTTCCTCCAAAAGGGGAAACATTAGTTCCCATACTCGGGCGGCACTAGTTTGTTTTCTGTTAATCGGTAGCCGTTACCGATTGGTCACCGTGCTGCTCCTCGTGTATTCATTAAGCAGCGGTCTCTTACGGTTCTTTATGTGGCTCGGCTGCTCAATGATCAGTAGCCAGAGTAGAAAACAGGGGTGCAGGTGATCTAGGGAAACGCTGGGATTTTCTGGTGCGGAAAATGAAAATCCCAGAGAAGGGATGAAATCGCTTAGATGGACAACTGCCGAATCCTGATTAAACATTTCTTTTGGTGGCAAAATGTTGAATTTAATCATGTATAGCACATCCTTTGTTGAATTGAATCATGTATAATAGCAGCACATCCTTAAGTCCTACTCTTCAAGGTGTCATATAACATACTACCTACCTTCCTAAGCTTGAAGTTCTGAAAGGGTGCTGTTAGTGATAGAAAACTTAAGCTTTAAGACTACCTTTTGATAAGTTGGATTGGCTTTGTGGGGATCCTTGCTTGATCGTTGTCCATCATGCTAGCTTTTTCTGTGACCTAGATGGTTATTTACTGGTTAGCTGGGTGAGGGCATTTTAAGCAGTTGTGCATTTTACAAGATAAGCGATCTACATTAAGTTGACTAGCTTTGATGATTGTTTGCCATCCTTGAGCATCGATTCTGTCTCCCGCAAATTGTAGCTACCGTTTCTGTGTGTCCTAACATTATCAGTTGATTGCAGATATCGGTGTTCCTTCATTGCCATTTGAGAAAATATGGGTTGGTTGACCAAATTTTTTAGAGGTTCAACCCACAACATCTCGGAAGGGCCAGAACGAAGCAGGCCTGCAGAAGAGACAAGATGGAATGAACCCTCCACTTCCACTGTTGTGATTGTAAGTACTTCGGTGTGATACACTACCCTCTCAGCAAAAAGGGTTCAACGGTGTTCCAATGCGCGATGCACTACCCTTGCCATTTTATTTAACTGAATGGGCAAAGGAGACACGTATGAATTGAGCTTTACGGAAGCTCTAATTGCACCCATGTATATAGTAAAAGGATATTTCACTTTGCTGCGCACTCTGTTTATAAGTTATATGCCACTGTAATACATGTATAATTACCGTTCCCAAATATGCTACATATATATACTTATATGAAGTCTTGACCACTCTTTTTTTTATAGTGGGCGTTATGTCTATGCAAAAAGTGCCGAAATTACAGATAATCTCCCTCGAAACTGCAACTACCGTATTATCCTTATATAACAACAAGACTTACAGCACTTCCATCACAGATTAATGAATGTTAAACCTTGTTACTGATGCAAGGAGCACGCATCAGGGGAGATACAAATCTATCCTTGACCAACCGCAATAGATGCTTCACCTTTAATCGTGTGATAGCTTGTGCAACTTAGATTGCAGCACCATGCCTTTGATGGAACTGGTGATTGCAAGTGGTGGTGTATTCACGAGCTCCACACAGGTGCAGTTCGACTTGCTGGCATTGCCATTCATGGCTGCTGGTCTCGACAAACCAGATATCCATGAGATGTGGTGGGCAATAGAGACAGTGGACCCCACCAGGCCCACTCCTTACGTGCTGCTCACGATAACAATTCTTGCACACCTCTGATGCTCACCATCTGCCAGATTTAGTGTTTTTAAGGGGTCTGCAGGTTCATTATATATTTAGTTCTAGTAAGTTGGAGGTGCATAGATGCAATTGCTCCTTGTTGTACAACACATCATTACCATCAAAGAAAGGCCATCTTATTTGTCGTTTATCTGTCTCACTAAATGATAGTATTAATTATTTTCCATCTGCCGTTGGTAAACGTACTTTGACTGACATGTGTCCATAAATATATGAACCCCAATTTCTTGAGTGTTTTTAAGGGGTCTGCAGGTTTATATATGTAGTTCTAGTACTTTGGATGAGCATAGATGCAATTGCCCCTTGTTATAAAACACATCATTACTCTCAAAGGAAGGTCACCTTATTTGTCGTTTATCTGTCTTACTAAATGATGCTACCTCTGTTCACTAATGTAAGATGTTTTGGCAGTTTAAATTGAACTGCCAAAACGCCTTACATTAGTGGACAGAGGGTGTATTAATTGTTTTCCATCTGCCGTTGGTAATTGTACTTTGGCTGAGATGTATCCATAAATATATGAACCAGCTAATTTCTGTGTGACTATTCCTCTAAATTCTCCTTTGAGCGCTAATTAATTTGGAATATACCAAGCTTATATACTGTTATGTTGGTATTTAAAATTTATGGTTAAAAGGAAATAAAAACCATTTCTTTGACTATGTAGCTGATCCAGTTTCCGCACTTGATGTAGGATCCCCTTTCGGAATTTGATAATGAGGATATTGACCGTGCTATAGCACTTTCTCTATTAGAAGAGGAACACAGAAAACCAAAGGAAACAGGTTAGTATTGTATCTATTACGCGTGCTGCTGAAATGCTCATTGCCCAGAAGTGTGCTTTGTCATCGGTGTTTATCCTCTTATATTTTTCTTATTCCTTGATTTCTGCTGAGGTTCTACTACTACTAGTACTAGTACTACTACAAAAGTTTTTTGGGCTAGTTTATTGCAGATTATTCTTGGCATTTGTTGTTTTGGAGCTTGGTTGATCTTTACTAAGTTGCATGTTTGAATAAGAATGCAGTCAGACTTACCTAGTTTTTAATGGACAAACTTTCTTATAGATGTCCTTAGACTGTGGATGTAAGTAAAATCCAACAGAGCATAAATAATTCCATATTGTAATAAGGCGTGTGGCTAATGTTTTTTCTTCTGGCAACTACTTGATCGATATAAGTAGTTTATTTCTCATATAATTTGAAGAAAATTGTGGTGCAAATTCTATTGCTCTAGATGTAGCAACCAAAATTCCTGGGATAAACATTTGCATATATTCGTTACTGTTGTTTTGGGCTGTGAGTTAGATTGCTGAGACATGACACCGTAGTCAGAAGTAAAAATGATGTGTTGTTTGGATGTTCCTATCAAGCTATCCAAGCTCACTGTATTCTCCAGTCTTCCATTGCCTTCTGACCGTACATTTGAAATGATATTTAGTTTGTAATACTTTCTTGTTTATTTGTTTTTTCCTTTTAGGAAAGGATCTGCATTTAGATGAGGATGAACAACTGGCAAGAGCTATTCAGGAAAGTTTGAATGTTGAATCACCCCCTCGTGCTCATGAAAATACCTCGCCCCCTCGTGCTCGTGAAAATAGTGCACACCCTCGTGCTCGGGAAAATGGCAGCGCCAACGGTGGCAATTCATATCAACAATTACCATTTATGTTTTCGTCTGGATTCAGGTTTGTATTAGTGTATTACTTTAGCATGCTAATATTTTATTTGTATGTTCTGTTTTGAGTTGATTGATGTGAAGTGACACACATTTGAACTGCTATGAGAATTAACCAGAAAGAAAGTATTATAAGTAAAATCCAGATCCATAGAAGCTGTCTTCTAGACATACTATGATGTGAACATGTCATGTTGACGTTGGTAATTCATTCCCTGAATATCGTATTTTGTTTTAGAGTTTCACATGATCATATCAGTGATAATGTGTATTGCATGAGAACTTATAATTTGAGTCTGCATATCCGCTAGGAAGTTAAAAGGCCACCCCCCAACCCCCAACAATGTTTTCTGAAAAAAGAAGTGCAGCCTGAGCAGTTTTTCTCTGAATTTTGAAATTTATGCATTTAACTTGTACAATTTTTCGGTCCTTCATACACTGATTCAAAATGTCCTTAGAAAAAAAAAACCAAACTGTGGTTTGAAATGGGGAGCTCCAGCATAGACGTGAAAGGAAAAACTCGTCAGACTTGATTTGCCACTGTCTTTATTCGATAAACCATTTCATGTGATTATTGAAGAGCAGAAAGATACCATAGGGTGCGATACTGTAAATTATATCTTCACATGAAGTGTCTTGGGTGTGTGAAATATGCTGATGCTGTCAAAAGAAAAGAACAAGATACCTGGTAAAAAAACGAGAGTGTATAATTTGTTTCTTAAAGCATGCCAGGAGAATATTGTGTTGGTCCAGAACACTCTGTGATTGCAAGCAATTATGGGAGTTATCTGTGCTCTGTGACTATTTGACGTTATATATGCTTCTTTTCTCAGGACATGTGCTGGATGTAACAATGAGATTGGCCATGGACGTTTTCTTAGTTGCATGGGAGCTGTTTGGCATCCAGAGTGCTTTTGCTGCCATGCTTGTAATCAGCCAATATATGACTATGAGGTAGCTCTTTGTTGTTTGGTGTACTAATTAAGCAGTTGCATTGATATATTGACCTTACCAACAAAAACATGCAGTTCTCCATGTCAGGAAACCATCCATACCATAAAACTTGTTACAAGGAGCGCTTTCACCCAAAATGTGATGTCTGCAAGCAATTTGTAAGAATCACTTCATTATCTTTTCTGATCCGTTTGCATAAGACGATTCACTTTGTTCTGCATTTTATATGGCAACCTTTGCCACCAAAAAATAAACTAATACTCCTCCAATCCAAAAATAATGTGTTTATTGGACGAAGTGATTTATTTTCTTTATGGTTGCAATGCTTCATCTGTCCTCATTTATTGCAATTCTGTAAGCCTGGAAGCATGTATACAGTGACAAAATTCTAAATATCTAGTTTAAGTTTTTGTTTACCGTCTTTGATTTTGGTTTTTATGCACCATCTTGTGGTTCCTTGTTCAGATTCCTACAAATATGAACGGCCTTATCGAATATAGGGCACATCCTTTTTGGTTACAAAAATACTGTCCATCACATGAGGTGGATGGTACTCCAAGATGCTGTAGTTGTGAAAGAATGGAGGTATGTTCAGTTATCTTGTTTGCTTCAAGAATTTTGATCTTGGGCATACTTGGTTAGATAAGTTGCCGTCTCCTAATTTTGGCTCAGTTCATTCCAATATGGTTCATTTACTTATCAGCCAAGGGAATCAAGATATGTATTGCTTGATGATGGTCGTAAGCTCTGCCTGGAGTGCCTTGACTCTGCAGTAATGGATACAAATGAGTGCCAGCCTCTTTACCTCGAAATACAGGAATTTTATGAAGGTCTCAATATGAAAGTGGAACAACAGGTTCCTCTGCTTCTTGTAGAAAGACAGGCTCTAAATGAGGCCATGGAGGGAGAGAAAACTGTATGTTGGTTATGCTGAACTGAACCACCATTAATTCTTCAGTTTCCTCTATCCTACTAGTTGTAATTATTTTGTTTCTGTGGAAACCAGGGACACCACCACCTTCCTGAAACAAGAGGTTTGTGCCTATCAGAAGAGCAGACTGTTAGCACGGTGAGAACTGTTCCAAACACAAGATAACTGGTTCTTTCATCATTTGTTCTGCTGGGTTCTGACTACGTAACAATATTATTTTCAGATATTGAGAAGACCAAGAATGACTGGAAACAAAATTATGGAAATGATAACAGAGCCGTATAGGTTGACACGGCGGTGCGAAGTGACTGCAATTCTCATTCTGTATGGTCTCCCAAGGTAAAAGCATTAATTTTCTGCTTCATAATGTCAGAATTGTCCCTGTAAAGAAATAACAATGTCAAAATCAACAGCTTCCAGTTGAAAAGCAATAGAAACAGTTACTAATATAGTTCTGCTTCAACTGATTTAGTATATTGTTCCTTTTGTGTTGTCAAAGAAGATATGAATTAATGGATAATTTGAAGATATTCTGGGCTACGAGTTTAATCAAGGGAACTAATGAGCAAAACCATTATGTTGTGCTTCATCAATGGATATTCTCCTGTTACTTAAAGAATCGCTCTCTCATGATCTGCATCTTTTGTTGTTCGAACCTGATGAACTCTGAATGTGTTTCTATGACTTTGCGAGTCTCTAATAAGTTCTTGTTCTTGCAGATTGTTGACAGGTTCAATTTTAGCTCATGAGATGATGCATGCATGGTTGCGACTTAAAGGTTGTCTTTCATTCTTCTGGTATTTAGATATTGTGTTGGTAATAAGATATGATACTGACTCGTAGTGCATGAAAGTCGGAGAGTCAGAAATAACTTGCTAAATACCACGTCTTCGCTCTCACTAAACAATTTTTTAAGCTAATCAACAGGGGGAGAGTGAGTTCCCGCCTGAATCACTAAAACAGTTTAGCAACAGCCATTGAAGTGGTATTAAATTGTACTGTTATGAGTCAATGGAGACCTGGTCTTTAATATTATGCACTTTATCGCTAATTATGCTCTACTGGGTGTTACATGAGTTCTATTTAAGCATGTACTAGTAGATTTTGTAATGAATCTGCTAGTGCTTTGCTCACAGTAAAGACTAAAGGTCTCGTTTCAAGATTTTTACCAGAAGTTGCGATTCTCTTTTTGTTTAGCAAGCTTGTACAAGCCTGGTGAGGGATGACAAAGAGTTTTCCTGCCAGGGCCAGAATCTCACATTCTGCCGCGGCAACTGAACTTAGAACCAAGAATTAGCAACTGAATTTACTGAACTCCTCACTTAGATCTTCAGGGCTTGAAGTAGTGTTATCTTGCTATGAGACTTTGTACAACCTGCTGGTAATCCCATTCAAGAAATCAATAATCACAAGTATATTAGCAATGACAAGACAATCAACACTAATTTATCTACCAAGAAAAGTTTGCATCAGCTTATTATACCATTTATAAGTATCTACTCCCTCCATCTCATAATGTAAGACGTTTTTTGACACTACACTAGAGTCAAAAAACGTCTTACATTATGGGACGGAGGGAGTACTGTCTAACGGAATAATGAAGATGGACATTCCATGCTAATGAGTACGTGCATTCACAGGATACCGCACTCTCAGTCCAGATATAGAAGAGGGCATATGCCAAGTCCTCGCCCACCTGTGGATCGAGTCGGAGATCATGGCAGGATCAGGCAGCAACGCCGCGTCGACATCCTCATCCTCTTCGTCGTCCGCATCGTTGAAGAAGGGCGGAAGGTCTCAGTTCGAGCGGAAGCTCGGCGACTTCTTCAAGCACCAGATCGAGTCGGACACCTCCGTTGCCTACGGGGACGGTTTCAGGGCTGGGAACCGGGTTGTTCAGCAGTACGGCCTGAAGCGCACCCTCGAGCACATCCGGCTGACAGGGACATTGCCGTTCTGAGAATGTCAGAGATGCACCTTTCTGCGGAAGTTATATACCGATTTGTTGTCGAGAGTCCGTTTACAGGAAAGAGAAAATGAATTTTGAAATGCACAAATTGTACAAACGTGTGGCTGATATTTTTTCTTGGAAGGGCTGAGCACAGTATATTATTAGAGATGCATCGAGGTGGCTTGCCCTGACCAATCTGTTGTATTGAGGGAGATCAAAAATGGAAATGGAAACAGTGGTATTTCTTATGCGACGATAAAGTTAATAAGGAAAAGTACACTCCGTATATATGTCGTGGCCTCGAGGGTGATATTTGCGCGTCATCTTTTAAAAAGGCGGAATATACATGTATCTTGTAATGTTAAAAAGGCGGAAAAAAGATAAGGCTATCTTGGGTAACTATTTGTCCCCTCTACAGCCTACCCAATAGATAAATAGTGTTAAGCGTCCCTGGTCACCTGGCAATGTCCTATTCTGTAACTTGATACTACGTACTCCCTCCGTCCCAAAATTCTTTTCTTAGGTTTGTCTAATACTCTTGTCAGGATTCTGCAATCTTAGCAACAACCGGAATTCGTCGCCATGGCTCGCCGTTTCATTCAGGGATATCCGCCTCGGATATGGCCAAGGTCGTCATTGCAAACTACTAGTAGTTGATTGTCACTCCTTTGTATAGCTAGGCTGAAGGTTTTTTCACATGAAAATTGCAATTATGGAACTCTATTCCTCCTCATCGTCATCAATGCCATTTTACTCCCTCTGTTCCAAAATAGATGACTCAACTTTGTACTAACTTTAAATATAATAAATGCCATACACAAGGAAAATTCTTACACAAATGGTTTATTTATTTAACAGGCATGACTGGAACATACAGTATCGATTAAAGTTTACAAGCCCACACGGATAGAATACACACAATAGTTGGACGCACAAATTCACGCAAATGGTTTAGTTATTCAACACGCACGGCCGGAATAGACAGTACCGATCATAGTTTACAAGCTCACATGAATAGAATACACACAATAGTTGAACGCATTAACGCGTAAAAAGTGATCGAGTAATTCAGTCTTGCGACACAAGCAGGACGTGTCTTGTTATTTCAACGCCACAGACGAAATCAGTAGGAACTCTGAATATCACACTTCACAAGCAACCAATATAGCAGCCCAGTCTTGTACAGCAGCAGTAGAACAGATATCGAACCGAGGCGCATATATCTTCCTTTTTCTATGGCGGCCTACATAACCAGCAAGGTGTTCAGTGCACTAGTTAACATGCTGAGAGTGATATAAGTGATAAACTGATAATGCTATTTCACAGTCGAGAGGGATCAACTTACATGCAAGTTATGGGAGAATCACCGGTCATCATCGTCGTCGTCGTCGCGGAGAGTGTGTTGCCATTGCGTACAAACAAGTTGAGGACATTGGTACAACAACTTGAGGAAGTCGCGAGTAATTTGGAAGAAGCCTAGATACTGGAGGGGCATGAGAAACTCAAGGCCAGGTGGGACCTCCGCCATGCTGTTTAGGCTGCCTAACGTAAATGATTCCAGGGTCGCCATGGCACCTAGCTTTATCTCTAGTCGCTTCAGGTTAGGCATGTCTCTTAGAGAGAGATGCTTCAGGTTGGGAAACCATCCCGTGAGAAACGTCAGCCTCTCTCCATTGTATGCTCTAAAGAAGTGAAGAACTGTCAAATTCACCAACTGGGAAAGGGATGGCAAAGGGTCTTCTCTCAACTGCGACCAAGACAGGCGTAGTGAATACATGTTCTGCTCCACACCTTGAAAGAGAGTAGACCCCCTCGAAAGTGTCCCTTCCGGCAATCTTCCGTTCAACCTTAACTTTTGCAGGCTAGTCGGGAGGGTGTTCAACATGAGAACTTCATTCTTGTCACTTGCACCCACATATAGGTAGGACAAAAATGGCATCTGCACCAGAGACTCGTGGAGGTGTTCACAGTAGATTCCCTTCACATTGCATATCTTCAAGCTTCTGAGTTGCCTTAGCTCCACTAGTTGCTTAATGGATTCATCTTGTACTTCCAACGCTTGTAGAGTCTGCAGGTTTGTTAGGTTCCCAAGCCCAATGGGGATGCATACACCACTGCTAAGTCGAAAGTCTCGTCCTGACACAGTTTCTTTCTCAGCAAACAAGTGCCTAAGCTTCTTCAACTTGACAATCCCTCTAGGCAACTCATGTATGTCAGATCTACAGAGGTCCAGTGTCAACAGATTCAAAAGCTTCTCGATGGATTTTGGGAGATACCTCACTTTTGAATCCCGCAAACCCAAATGGCGGAGATTAAAAAGATCACCAATAGCATCGGGAATCTTCTCAATAGGTAGGCCAGTTAATTCTAGCACTGTCATATATCTTGAATTCTCAGATATTAGAGGTAGCAGGGTTAATGGCGGCATGCTTTTGTCCAGTGTAATGAAAGTTCGAAGTCCATGTATGCTAGAAAATGAATGATGAATATCCTTCTTTAGTTTGTGCACTACCAATCTCCGTCCATCCCTATGAAGAGTACCCCCGCATATATAATCCTCAGATTTAACACCAAAACGATAGTTCTGGCACAAATCAACTGCCAATTCACGTATGATATCATGCATTCTGAATCTTTTCATCCTACCAAATGCATTCCTGCGAACAAGTTGTAGCATGTTCCTGTTAACCAACTCCTTCAGATAACCTTCTGCCACTTCTTCTAATGTGCTTACACCCCTCTCCACGATGAACCCCTCCGCCGTCCATAACCGTACAAGAGTTTTTCTGCGAAAAAGATAGTCTTCTGGAAATAGGCTGCAGTACAGGAAACAACTCTTCAAGTATGTTGGAAGGTAGATATAGCTCAGATGCAACACATTCCTTATGTGGTCGAGCCTTGAGTTATTAAGTATCTCCCAACTCAATTGGTCATTTATTCTTTTCCATTCTTCAACGGTTTTCTCACGCACATGCAAGAGGCTGCCAACTGACACAATAGCAAGAGGCAATCCTTTGCACTTGCTAAGTATTTCCTCGGACAAAAGCCTCAACTCCTCAGGACAGTGATGGTTTGTTTCTTTTGGAAAAGATTTCTTACAAAAAAGATCCCAAGCCTTGTCTTCTGGTAAAGGTTCAAGTGTTAATATGTGTCCTTGAGAAGCAAGTGCGGCAACATCACCCTGCCGTGTTGTGATTATCAATCTGCTTCCCTTACCATTACAAACAAGTGACCTAGACAGGTCTTCAAATGCATCTGGAGTCCAAACATCATCTAATATGATCAAATACTTCATTTGCCCTAGATACCTCTTCAATGTCTCTTCAAGGCTTGTGATATCCATCGCTGCAATGTTTGATGGACCACTGACTTCATTTTTGAATAATTCCTTGATTATATTCCTCAAGACATCTTCTCTAGAATAAGTTTGAGAGATGGAGACCCATGCATGGCACTGAAATTTCTCTCTCTCTTTCCTATAGACATTTGATGCTAAAGCTGTTTTGCCCAGCCCACCCATTCCTATCAGTGTTATCAGGGAACGTTCCACATCGTCACTTCCCAACCATTGCTCAAGTTTTCCTCTATTTTCATCCACCCCAACTAGATCTTCGTCATCAAGGGAACGTGAGATGTTTGCTAGATCTTGAGACTTCTTGACCATGTAATTCAAGCTGCTAGTATCTTCATTGTTTATCATGGGAACCCATCGGTATTTCATCTCTGACAGGTGTGCAAGGTCTTTCTCTATTTCCTTCACTTTGGAAGATATCTGATTCAAGGAAAGCAGAGATCTTGGTTTTCTAAGCCCTTTCTTCAGGTAGAAGCAACACCCAGTATCATGTTCCCGGCCAACTTGATACATGTACTCATCCACCATATCCTCCATCGCATGTGCTACCTTCCGCACCTCATCCAACCAGCCCTCATACACTTGATTGTGGCGGTTTCGAATGTCCATTTGACATAGAACAACATGAATTATACGAAGCTCCCTAACAACGCGGCCCATGCTGCCCTGTAGCTCTATTAGTTGGGTCCCATACTTGGAAAAATGAGTACTCGCCTGATTTGCTGCTCCATTTGCTAAGGCGATTACCATCTTTTCAATGACTAGAAGAAGAACAATTTCAGCCATTACTTTCTCTCGGAGAGTTGCTAATGCCTCACTGTTGGTTGGAGGCCTAGGTGCATATTTTCCTCACTGTCTCTAGGTGACCATCTGCATAATAAAGCGATAGCTGCATTAATTTAACTATTTTCATATATTTTAATAATAGCAAGCACGTGCCAAAAACTTTGCAGGAACAGCTGAAAAGTGAAATTAAGTAGAACCTCACAAATTAAGCAACCCTCTTACTTCATATTTATACCCACAAACAATAAGAGTTATTTTACGGTACATCTTACTACAGATTTTAAGGTGTAGTATATAACTGATCCAATAGTAATTATGGTTGGATCCAATAGTAATTATGTTGGACCCAAAGTTTGTCTCAAGGAGGGTTTGGTAATTTCCTATTTTCTAACAATGACTGGTTGTGGTAGATTTGTCCTTCCATCTGTAATCAATCCTAATTAATTTGTTCCCCACAACAAATGCTAATGAATCCGTAGTAAACTCTAATTAATCATTCGTATTAATTATTCGCATCTTCATGGGACTACTGCAAACGAGTCTACTATATCAGTAAGCTCCTTAGGATTGGTAGCCTCTCATTTAATTGATGGCATTGGTTTTGGATTGGGTTTCTAATTTTGATCGAATTCTGGTAGTTTTTTTGTGAAACACTCAACAAATCATGTGCTAATTAACAGGTTAAATGTGGCTGTAATTAAAATCGAATTGATGCATGAGTAGGGAGATTTGAAGGTGAAATTCCGAGGAATCGGTGCTATCGTTTCAACATCATTAGGGAATCAACCATCAAAATTCGAGATTTCAACAACTAGCTAGAGTATATATATCCTTCTTTCAAAACAGAATGGGAACACAAGATCCTACCTTCTCCTGTGCCACGGGTGACAGGCTGAGGTGAAGGTGAGGCGGGGTATGCGGTCCGGCGGCACTTTGCAGGAGGCGAAGCGGAGAAGGGACACGTCGACTTCGCAGTCTTCTCGGATTTGTCAGAGGTACCAGACGCTTGTAGCTTTCCGGTGGCCTGCTAGAACTGCTCACTAAATTTGCAGCAAACAGCAGACGGTACAGCACTGAACTGAATCTGTCGTCGGTGGTACGTACCTTGTTCTTATGTGCCGATCAGATCCCCAAGCTCTTGCTTCCCCGAAGATGCGCAATCCTCTTAGAGTTTACACTTGCATCTGCATCGTACATGGTGGACGTTGGTGCCTTGGTGGTCTATAGACGCCTGCTAGCTATAGCCTAGTTGTGCTGGTTTTGGTTACTTGAGCGTACGTATGTAGCATTGATTTGACTTTTCTCCCAGCAACTAGCCCAATAATTGAGTTTATTAAATTGATAGCTTGAGAGTGGTTTCAACAAAAATGGCGTACCTACCGGCAAGTTGGTGCTAATTAAAAGACAAATTGAGGAGTATTTGGGTCAAGCACGAAAATGACAATTGGTGGCAGTGTCTTCACTACAAACAATTGTCGACTTATAGCATGTAGTATCTCTTGCAAAAATAAAACAAGATAGTTACATACTCCCTCTGCAAATAAATATAGGAGCATTTAGATCACTAGTGATCTAAACGCTCTTATATTTTTTTACAGAGGGAGAACTATATATTCACCCCTCAAATTATTGTTAAGACATTTATTTATTGACGTCGAATTGATCAAGTAAATTTGTCCCCCAGAGAAAAGTACTAAACAATCTGCAATACATGCTCATAATTAATCTTGATGCTGACTTTTTCTGCCAAAAAGTCACCAACATGTCCGTTCAAATATCAAACGACGTACTCAGGCACCACACAGATACATACAATTCATATGTTAATTAAGTGTTAAGCATCATTCGGCAAAAAAGAAAATGCTAAGCGTCCATGGCCATATACTAACGTTCTTTTCTTTAACTAGCTAGCAAAGTGGCCCTCACAAATGCGAGTGCATCATCTTTAGTGCAACAAAAGTGAGTATGATGCAAATTTACAAGATGAATATAGAAAAAAAATGTTGCGCGCAGGCACCATGCATCTATATTTTCTTTTTAATGCAATTTCTTGAGTGAGGCAGAAGTTATGGTTTGACAATACAAAATCATATAATATTATTCATTTTATGTTAGAATGTCATTTTTTCTAAACCGTAACAAATATATAGGAATTCTTGAAATCTCAAAACATACAACACGGTAAGAAGCTCTATATAGCTCATTTTCTATGAAAATCATTGTTTCTACACCTACATAAATCTGAAAAAAAAAATGTACATATACATATATGTGTAGTATGTACATACGTAATTTCATCAATATATATTATCATATGTGCAGTATCTTCTCCGGAGAATCGTCGGAGAAGATGCGACGATCTCCTTTCAGAGTTTACACTTGCAAACATGCCCACGCGTCCATGGTGGCTAAGTTGTGCGCTGCTAGCTTGCTAGCTGGTTGCCTCAACGTATGTAGCATATTGCTGTGGCCTTCATTTTCTCCTAAAAACCAGTAACGCAATGACTGAGTCTAGTTTGGCATCTTCGGAGAACACGACGTACCACCTACCGGCAAGTTGTGTGGTGTTAGAGACAAGGAAGACTTGGTGGGTATGTGAGTCAAGCACGGCAATGGGAAGCATCTTCGGGTACAAACAAATCGACGTCCTATTCTGTGCTCCCTGCGGTTCACAAAAAAGTGTCACTTTTTACGTATATAGTAAGTTAAAACATTAAATACTTTGGCCATCCATATCGTTTTTACTATCTAGTATAGATCAGAAACTTAAAAAAAAAATCAGGTGCATAGATTTGTCTCGAGAAGTATTCTTGAAATATCATTTGTGTTGGTTGGCCGTTATACATATGTTGCAGCATAAGCCAGTGGCTGAAGACTCAGATTACATCTTAAAGACATTGTCCATGCCCACACAATCTTTATTCCCCCCCTTGAGTTAGACGATCCAAAATGTAAGACCATCTAGAACTTTACTGGTCAAAACATTTCTAAGTGTGATCTTCTATATGGAAAAATAATTAGTAACCTTGAAAATAAAAGAACAGTGCCACCTACATTATTCAATACATGGAAATTCTGCGCCAAAGCATACTAGTTTGCCGCCTCCTCACGCAGCCGCCTCTTCCCTAAACAAAGTTTAGTGGTCCTCTACCTCCCGTCGGCACTGCAGCCGTTCTGCCTTGTCTCCGGCGGTCTTAGGGCCACGAGGGAACGGTGGATCCCGGCCTTTGCCGGCGGGAGGGCTATGTTTTTAGATGTTTCTTCGTGTTCTGTCAAGGTTTGTGTCTTGTTCGGGAAGGTGAGACGATGACAGTCCCTGAAGACGGAATAAGGTTTTAATTACCTACAAATGGATTTAATTACTTAAATATAGCTAACGTACCTCGAAAGATGCCAATTTTTACATGGATCATGTAACGGTATCGACTAAGTATTTAGAAAAAATCAAGGCCAAAGGATGAAGCAGCAGTCGAATTGCCTGCAAAGGTGACATGTTTTCTCTCGAAACCACGATTCTTCCTTGGATAACTTGATGTTTGGGGTTGAGTCAATCTTGGTATCATCATGTTTGAAATTCCTCCCCTTGTCCTGGACAAAGCCTAACATAGACTAAAGATCACACATAGCATTTTCAAGCTAATTTTACAACCTTTTCCATGCATTTGCAGGGGCCATGTGTCGAAACCATATGTTGTCATGGCAAAAAGTGTAATTAAGACTGCCTTAAATGAAAGGTGCTCAACATAAAAATTATTCGCCTTGTCAAAATGAAAAGCTTTGATTTTTGGATCATCTTTATCCGAGGTCGTATGCAATCTCGACAGCCAAAACATTGCAGCGCAGCGAATACCCATTTTTATTGAGTGTATCACTCAGAAAAGACACCCTTTTGCTGAGTGTAGCGCTCGGGAATTATCTTTTTTGCCCAGTGTTTTGTCCACGACACTCCGGAAAGCTCCGGTTACCGAGTTTCGCTTTTTGCCTAGTATTTTTCCGATGACACTTGGCAAAGACATTTTGCCGATTCCCGGACGAAATGCACTCGGCACAGACTGTGACACTCGGCAAAAATGAATTTCCGAGTAGTGATTGTAGAAGAGTTGGCAACTAGATTTTTGTTTTTATTTGCCACATTTTGTAGGTACTTCCTGTTTAGGTAATTTATTTTAATTTCGTTTTTGGATCATGGAAATTTGCTATGCTTTTTTCTACAAACTTATTTCTCTAATTTTGTCATGTGAACAGAAGAACCATTTTTGTTTTCAAAATTTGTCATTTTTTTTAAAGAAGGCCTAGTAGAAATCGTCCAGCCTAGTAGAAGTCGGGGGCAGGGCTCGTATTGGTCGTCATGACCTGGTTCGCTGGTTCTACCCCCCACCCCCATGGGGAACCAGTAGTTCGCTGCAGGTAAACCCCCCAGCCGACGTCCCCAGCTATTCCTGTCCTTAATTTTTGTTTTGAAAACTTAGGAATATGACTATTTATTGCATTGCAGCAACTCGACCTCTTAAAAAATTATATGAGAGTTGCATGCTTTCTTGACGCAGGAAGTAAGAAAAGGAGATGACCGAGTCCCATTACTGAGTTAACCAAGTTTATTAAACCAATATGAATGCAAACAAGACCACACGTACGATGTATCTGCCACATAACCTCTTATTACATCCATATCTATATATCAGCAAACAAACATGAATGCAAAGCAAATGCATACACACAGTGTGTTACACGTAACTCTATATTACGTCCATACAACATATGGCCAATCCGGCATGAATGTAAACCCATACCAACATGACGCTTATTGGAACACGTTAAGTAGACGAGAGAAGCAACTATGCAATGCATTATTGACCCCCAGAAGTCATGCATGCCGCTCACCAAAAGGGTTTTCATCTGACGGAGGTGCTTGTGGGCCGGAGCTACTAGTAGTGTAGGTATCTTGTTGCATTGTGGAGGGCACCGAAGTAGTGTTCAACAAGTCATTAAGGTCAGGCAACGACACACCACGTTCGAGGACCTCCATTGCTTCCTGACTGGTAGGCCTCTTCCTACTGTCAGGAAGAGAACACCAGAGCCCTAGGATAGCCACACGCTCCAGCTGGCTCATGTCCAAGTCGCCACAGCCATATAGCCTATCATCTGCAGCTTCCAGCACCCTGCCCCTTACATACAGATCCCAGACTTGCTCCCTGGACTTCCGTGTGCACGTGATGTCCAGCAGGACGATCCCGAAGCTATAGACGTCTGAGCTAAGGTTGAACTTGACTTTCCCTGATTTCCTGCACTGTGGATCTATGTACCCTTCCGTCCCAACAGCGGTCGTCACTAGCGTCGCATTGTCCTGGTTGCCGATCCTCGACAGCCCAAAGTCAGCAAGCTTGGCGTTGAAGTTGTTGTCTAGGAGAATGTTGGCTGGTTTGATGTCTCTGTGCAGAATGTACGGGGAGCAGTCATGGTGGAGGTAAACAAGAGCAGAGCCAATATCTTTAGCGATTTGGTACCTGCAAGACATACATAGTTAAATACATGAGTTCATGAATATGCTACAATGTTAATAATTAACAACATTAATCATCACAAAATAAATAAATAAGCTGCACATGTATGGATATCAAAGTTTTAAATAGCAGGCTATAGCTCCGCGGTTTGAGCAGGGAGCCGCTAAATGAGCAGTTATAGGATTCGTGTACAATTATCTGAAATAGCCAGGTATAGCCTCGCTATAGCTGATTTGGAAGACCGTCACTATTTAGAACAATGATGGATATTGTATAGTACCTTGTTGGCCACTGTATCACTTGCTCATTCTCGTGTAGGTGGTGTTCCAGATTGCCATTAGGCACCAGCTCATAGACAAGGAAGAGTTCTTCATCCTTCTTCTTCCTGCAGCACCAGCACATAAAATCGAGCATGTTTCGGTTACTATCCTTGCAGCACCAACCTTTCAGTTTGACGAGATTCTTGTGCTTTGCTTCACTAATGGTGTTCATCTCCGCGAAGAAGTCCATATTTCCTCCCCTTGTCTCATTCAAGATCTTCTTTACAGCCACCTCACCGCTGTATGATTCTTTCGAGTTTGAGTTCGATGACGCACCCGAATCCTTGGAGGATGATGAACATGATTCCTTGGAGGACATACCGCCTGATTCTCTTGAAGGAGCACCCGATGATGATCCCTTGGAGAATGTACCCCTGTAGACTTCTCCAAAGGCACCTCTCCCAATAACCCTCTCCTTAGAGAAGTTGTCTGTTGCAGAAGCCAGCTCGCGGTATTCGAACCGTTTGGGTCCTCTAGTTCGTGCGTCATGGCTTGTGCTCCTTGTCCACTTGAAACATGCAATGATACACCACACCATAACCACCAATGCTACAACTCCTCCAAGCGACCCTCCAACAACTGCAGCCTTCATGTCATGATCTACATGCACAGAAATAACACTAGTAGTTAATTGTATTAATTCATGTCTCCAAGTTAACTTTCTCTCCTAGCAGGCAGAGTTTAAGTACAATGAGGGTATTTGGTGCTTATGTGCATCTGGTACTACCACGGAGGTATAAGCATCTAAGCCTATTCATAGTTATGATCTTTATATAAGCATATTATCATCTTTTCCTAGTAGGGCGAGTTGAAGGACCATGTCATGCATATAGGTAATATATATTTGTCATAATCATATACTATCTTGGAGCTATAATTATATAATAGTCATTGTGAGCTATAAGCATATTAGCATAATTTCCTAGCTGGCCAAGTTAAAGGACCATGGTGATGGGTATCTTATGGTGTAACCATCGGATATTGTCATGGAGCTACAACTTGATTAATCATTGTGAGCAATAAGCATATTAGCATCTGTTGCTAGCATGCCAGAGTTGAAGGACCATGAGAGTATCTTAGCTAGAAGCATATTAATTTATGTGAAATATAAGCATAGCATCGCCTTTTCCTAGTTTGCTAAGTTTATGGATAAGCATCAGAGCCTTTCATTTTGAGCTATAAGGATATATGCATACTAATTGTTGTGATCTATAAGCATATTAGCACCTACTGCTAGAGGGCCTAGATGAAAGAAGCATCGGATACTGCCATGGATCTATAATCATACAAATAGATGTGAGCTATAAGCATATTAGTACCTTCTGCTAGCGTGCCTAGTTGAAGGAAGCATCAGATACCACCGTGGAGCTATAAGGATACTTATCGATGTGAGCTCTAAGACCTCTTACAGTGAGTAGTTCCGCGCATATGATACCCTTAATGCATAGTATCATGTCTTGATATTTTAGATGACCTTACTTTCTATTTTTTATGACTCAAACTAGCACCTTATACTTATTACGCTATGCTATCAATTACTCCCTCCGTTTCAAAATAGATGACCCAACTTTATACTAACTTTGTACTAATGTTAGTATAAAGTTGAGTCATTTATTTTGGAACGGAGGGAGTATATGATAACGGCATCATCTCTTTCCTCATTTAGTATTATTTCATGCCAGCAATATAGCTGGTTAACATTGCATGAGGTTTGCATGATGAGGTCACCCGTCCCGTGCAGAACTTTTGGTTCTTCCCGAAACTACCCAATCTGACGATACCCTATGATACTCCATTGTGGGAGGTCTAAGCATATTTAGCATTTTTTGCCGACAGGCCAAGTTGAAGGAACACAACAGTAATGAGACATAAGCATATTATTGGAAGAAATAATTATACTTAGGCCTTAAAAGGATAAGCATAAGATGCCTTTCATGTGGACCTATAAGCTTATAAGAACATTAATTAATCTTTTACTTTTTTAGACGATATTAATCTTTTGCTAGGGGGCCTAGTTGATGGAAGCGTCAGAATATCGACATGAGATCTAAGCATATTAGCATCTTTTACTAACATGCGGAGTTGAAGCCTTGAAGGACCATGTTAGTACTTGATGTATGGCAAATTTTAGCATGCTCACTCTTACCTAGGTAAGAGTACATATATAATAGATCTGAGCCATTGACTTGAGTACATAATAGATCTGAGCCAAGACTTGATTAACTAGTGGAGTAAGTAATGTCTCTTGGAATACTAAATTAGTATCTTTTCGTGGCAGTTGCCTTGAAGAAATAACGAATAAGTAACCACCTTTGTGAGGCGGAGCAAGTGAGGAGTTGAATGACCATGAGAGTATCTGATGCAGCTCCATGTCTTTGCCTGTGGCTGCAGAGAACCCTATGGCAACTTGAGGCGGGAGCAAGGTGGTGACTGGATCGGGTAATTGCGTGCTGACCTGAACAGGGGCAATGTAAGTATGGTCATCAAAGTGCAGGTTGGCTACCAGCATCCGGGTGGTGTTGTCAAAGGTGACGGTGGCCGTCATGGAGCCATTGAGGCTGAAGCTATCTAGTACTGTCGTGTTCACCGAGTCCATGACGGAGCTGATGTCGATGCCGATATGGTCGTAGGTGGTGTTGGGGTCCCAGGAGTTGTTGAAGGTGTCGAACTCCACGGCGATGAACCGGTCGTTCCCGAAGGCGGTCCGGCTCTTGCCGTCGCCATCCGGCATGATGCCTAGATTTCCCCCACCCGAGTTCAGCGGCATCGTGGACGGGTAACAGCCAAGGAAGAAAGTCATGCCGTCCCCCTTGTAGTTCATAGTATAGTCGTCGATGAGGATCGCGAAGGTGAACCGCGCCTGGAAGCTGGCCACCTCACCGGTGACGTTGTCGTAGAACGGCACGGGGTGCCCGTAGGACACCCGTCCCGTGCAAAACTTTGGGTTCTTCCCGAAAGTGTTGCAGGTGAGGTCAACCAGGTCGCCGTGCATGGTTGCGTCACCCTCGAACCTAAGGTCTTCTAAGCGGTAGGTGGATGCGTTGGAGAAATCAAAGCTGAATGAGAAGGGGGACGGGGTGGCTGTGGCGGGAGTGGGGGCGGGAGCAGAGGCGTCATCGAGATAATCCCCCACACAGATGTGCAGTAAAGAAACAAAAATGAGAAGGAGGAAGAGGAGGAGGAGCGGCGCGTTGCTGCTTCTTGCAGTTGCAAGCGAGCTCATGATGACCACAGTGGTAGTGATGAGCTAGGCATCACCACATTTATACAGAGGAAAAGAGAACAAGACTGCTCTCCTAGTAGTGACATTGCATCATGGAAGGAGGATAGGAACCATACTCGGCTAGCATAGCATATTTTGGTTCCCTTTGTGAGTGGACAGAAATTCATGCACGGTGCCATCACCTCCAAAGGGAGAATCGTCCGACTGGACTGTCACTTAGAGGAGCTTTGTTTGGACGAGGAGGAATCGGGCTAGGACCCTCTAACGGCACGAACAAAACAGGTGGTAACCACCGAGGGCATCTTCAACGCCGTCCATTAAACCACCCGCAAACGTCCGGACCTGCGGGCAAAACACTTTGAGCACTCCAACGCTGTCCACCAAACATTAGCGGACCGATCTGCACGTAGATTTCTCGCAAACTGGAAGCAATTTTGGAGGACGTTATTTGTGCGTGTCTGGACAAACGCCACATCGGACTTCTACACCCCCAGCCTACACAAAAAGCCCACACGAAAGCCCCGCTTTTACTCACTATATCCCTTCGCCATGGAGTGTATCAACATAGTTCAAGATCTCCGTCAGCACTGTATTACCGGCT
Source organism: Triticum dicoccoides (assembly GCF_002162155.2). Lineage (NCBI taxonomy): Eukaryota > Viridiplantae > Streptophyta > Magnoliopsida > Poales > Poaceae > Triticum > Triticum dicoccoides. Next base: position 10,133,240 of record NC_041383.1, on the reverse strand, counting down.
ACGCCGCTCCACCCGGGCGCCAGCCGGCTTACCTACGCATCCCTTCCACCCCAGGTCCGGCCGCCGCCAAGTTCCCTCCTCCCCTGCACATTGCCGTCCATGGCGGACACTGCATCCGGTAAGTGTTCGGCCAAATGCCATAGACAAATTTATTAACGTATTACTGATTTACTTTGAAGCAAACATGATGATTCGGCCTTGGAGTACTTCTATGTTGAGTTCGTGGATTCGTCCTCATTAGATGAGGACGAATATGAGGATGTAACTGCGATGATTCGTCCTCATTGGAAGAGAGCACGAGGGCATATGATGTTCATGGATGACTACTTTGTCCATGATGCACTATTCGGGTCCTTCTCTGGTGTTGATTAAGGATGAGATGAACTATACTCGATTGCCTCTACAAGGTGTCCCGACACAAGGATGAGATGAACTATTCTCTGGATACCAGAAGGTAAAGACTACCTTGAGGATGCTTGTCATGGCTGCAGATTTATGGGATGAATACCTCCAGATATCCAACACCACATGTCCCGAATATAACCTACTGAAGGGAGCAAATGAGCAAAAACATTAATGTTGTGCTTCATCGGTGGATCTTCTCCTTTTACTTAAAGAATCACTGTCTCATCATCTGCATCTTTTATTGTTTGACCTGATGAACTCTGAATGTGTTGACATGACTCTGCGAGTCTCCAATGAGTTCTTGTTCTTCTAGATTGTTGACAGGTTCAATTTTAGCTCATGAGATGATGCATGCGTGGTTGCGTCTTAAAGGTTGTCTTTAATTCTTGTGGTATTTAGTTATTGTGTTTTTACTAGTAAAATAGCATACTGACTCATAGTACACTGAAAGTTGGAGTTCAGAATATAACCTACTCCCTCTGTCCCAAAATTCTTGTCTTACATTTGTCTAAATACGGATGTATCAAATCACATTTTAGTATTAGATACATCCGTATCTAGACAAATCTAAGACAAGAATTTTGGGACGGAGGGAGTACTAAATACCACATCTTTGTTATCACTAAACAGTTATACTCTTAAGGTAATCAAAATGGGGGAAGAGAGTCCCAGCCTGGACCAATGGACAACCAGTCTTACATCAGTGGAATTATTATGCACTTTTTTGCTGGTTATGCTCTCTTTGGTAAATGGTTTCTATTTTAGCATGTAAAGGTATATTTAGTAATGAATCTGCTAGTGCTTTGCTTACAGTAAAGACTAAATGTCAGGGTTGGTTCAACTACCAGAAGCCATGATTCTCTAGCTTAGAAGGCCTTTACAAGTCAGGGCCAAAATCTTATACGAAGTATTACATTCATGTACCTTTAGAACCCAGAATTACCAACTGAGATAACTGAACTAATTTTAGATTTATTGGGCTTGAAGTTGTGTTATCTTGCTATGAGACTTTTAACCAATTAATGTTAATCTCCACTCGAGAAGTTGACAACCATTAGTATATTGGCAAGTTTGCATCAGCTTGTTATATCATTTACTTATCACTGTGTTATGGGGTAATGAAGATGGACAGTGCATTCACAGGATACTGCACGCTCACTCCAGATATAGAAGAAGGCATATGTCAAGTCCTCGCCCACCTGTGGATCGAGTCGGAGATCATGGCAGGATCAGGTAGCAACGCTGCATCAACATCCTCATCCTCTTCGTCATCCACATCAACAAAAAAGGGCGGGAGGTCTCAGTTCGAGCGGAAGCTCGGCGACTTCTTCAAGCACCAGATCGAGTCAGACACCTCCGTTGCCTACGGGGACGGTTTCAGAGCCGGGAACCGGGTTATTCAGCAGTACGGCCTGAAGCGTACCCTCGAGCACATTCGGCTGACAGGGACGTTGCCGTTTTGAGAATGCCAGAGACCCACCTTTCCGTGGAAATTATATACCATTTGTTGTTATCTTGAGTCTGTTTACAGGGGAAAGAAAAAGGAAATGAATTTTGAAATGCACAAAGTGTACAAACGAGGTTTTCGTTTGATTTTTTCTTGGAAGGGCTGAGTGCAGTATATTATTAGAGATGCATTGGGGTAGCTTGGCTTAACCAATCGGTCAAAGATTGAAATGGAAACGGAGGTGTTTCTTATGTGACATTAAAATTAATAAGGGAAAATGGTAAGCACACACTCTGTCTGTTTATGCATATACCCATAATCCTTCGGAGCAGAAGCTGCAATCTCTAATGTATAGCTAGGCTCAAGAGTTCACATGGAATGGAGCTCTGTTTCATGTTCATGGTGTCACTCCCTGGTATTTAGTTCAAGCTTGAGCTAAACACCGGGGAGCATGAAAAATTTGCAGTCAATCCAAGAATGGGAATATATGCATATGACACCCACTGCCGGGACATGGGTGTGGAGATGAATTATTTGTGTACATAAAAAGCATGCATCAGGAAATTCAACCACACAAATGGTTTAGTTACACAACAGGTAGCACAACCGGAATCTGATCGCACGAGGCGATCAGGAGGCGACGAGGCCCTTGCGCACCGCCGGTGACGCCTCCGGTTCCCACTCTCTCCGTCGGCCGCCCCGGCGGCGGGAGGGAGGGGGAACCTCGGGTCTGTTCACTAGGTGGGTGTGTGGTAGGGTTAGGGTTGAGGGAGACGCTGCCGAGGCCGTTGCGGTGGTGTCGCGTCGGAATAAGTTTCTCCGGGCTCCGTTCGCGGTCAGGCGAGGCTTTTGCCTTCGTCTAGGAGCCAGCGGGGTTGGGGATCCCCGGATCTCGTCGAGGTCGTGGGCTATGGTGGCTGGAGGTCCATCGGCACTGGCCGTTTGAGTTCTCAAATGGGCGATGGATGCAGGGAGACGAAGACCCTTCTTCTTCCTTGTTGGTATGATTTGCTGCTGCTGTTCTTCTCCTTCCTCTGCGCTGATGCTGGTGGGAGATCTTGCTTTGTCCGGGCGGGTGGCCCTACCGCGGTGCTGGACCGGTCGGATGACTCGAGTTCTCTTTCTTCCGGAAGGGACACTTTTCGCGGTACTCAAAGTCAAAGATGGCGACGGCTGTTGCAGGTGTGTTGGATTGATGTCCATGCCCTCTCAGCGCTGGTGTCAAGAAAGGAGGAAGCAGCGTGGCGGCAATTGTACCGTGGTCGAAGATGATGACCTGCTTGCGACTGGTTGTAGATCCTTCTGCTGCAGGGGTCTTCTCTCAAGATTCAGGGATGATGACCCAGGGCTCTGGAGATCTTTTTGTGTTATGGTTCTTTTAGGATACTCTAGGTGTTTATGGTTCTTTGTGTTTGCGTTTCAGTGTGCTTGTAAGGGTCAACTTCGTTGTACTGATTCGTGATATGGATGAAAAACTTCTAAAAAGAAAGGTAGCACAACCGAAATAGGCAGTATCGGTCATAGTTTGCGCGCTCACGCGAATACATTGCATAGATACAATGGCTGAATTCATCGACGCGTAAAGTCGTAGCGCAATTCATATTTCTTACGACACAAAACCTCTTGCTATTTCAAAATCCACGAGCAAAATAGATGCGGCGGCTGCGGGCATATGTATGGACCCGACCGCATGTATGACTAACTCTCCTTACGGCGACCTGCATATCCATCAACAAAGTCCCTTCGGTTAATCGTCCTCGCAAACGTAGCTCTTGGAGGTTATTAGGTTGGAGGGCGTTGTCCTCCTCCACCGAGCCCGGCTTTGAAGAGCTCGTACGTTGGCCTGCTGCAATGCGGTCCTGGCGTCGGCGGTCTGCGGCACAGACCTCCGTCATGATTTTGGCTTGGCGCACCGGCGTCAGCTGCTTGTACCAAGTTACCGTTCTCCGCACCATGGCAATGATGAACGACGGATGACGAACTAGGGT
>NC_041383.1:10126920-10128943 GCF_002162155.2 Triticum dicoccoides | reverse complement strand
AAGGGTGATTAGGGGTGGCCGACCAGCTGTTAAATACCCGGGTTAAGCTTCTCAGGCGGCTCGCCAGCTGCCTGACCATGAATGTTGCGAGACCGATAGACAAAGTGAATGCAGGTAGGAAGAAACCGGTATCCGGTGTGGGAGTGCAGTGAAAGTTCGGGACGCGGAGAGGGTTTTTGCAGATGTCCGGACTTCCCTAGTGCTGGAATTAAACCCGACTTGCCCCTGCTGGCCGGTGTGTGCACGGGACGTGTACATGTCTGATTAGAAATTGAAGTGTATACCGAGTAGGACTAGATTAGTTGGCAGGTTAGCTAGCTAATATAAATACTCAGGTATCCCTGTACTTTATGTATCGTGGAGATCAATAAAGAAAAGGCCAGGAGCGACAAGCACCGGTTGGCAATCAATATTGGTTTCGCGTGCGTACGTGCGTATTGGCTAGAATCGATCAAGTGAAGGAATCGTTTTGGTTGCTAGCTTAGCTTCGGCTAATCGCAGGTAGTACACGTCTGGAAGTAGTCAGCTCGTGTGCTAGCTCGGTATGCGCACGTCTTGCCGTCTTGGGGCTGAAACCAAGATAGTCAGTGAGCTTTGTTCATCATCGTCGTTCGTCGTCGGTCATCGCGTGTTGCCGGAAAGTACTCGGTGACATGGTCTGGGCCAACACATAGACACACCCCTTGATTTAGGATCGGCCTAGGCGATTTCAGACGTTCGGACTAGTCCGACTCAAAATGGGAAAGAACGTTGAAGGCCTAAATGTGTTCGGACCGTTCGATCCGGGCATTTAGGGGCGATTTGGTGAGGCTCGTCGAAGTACACCATTCAATCATGCAAAATTCGAGTTTGTACGAGAAACTGACAAATAACAACGGAATTAAAAAAACACAGCTGCAACGCTGATGGACACATCCATGTGAGCTGTTGGTCTTAGGTTCAGCTGTTCAGTTTGTCATCTAAACTGCATTATTTTTAGCGGAAAGCAAGAGTCAACCTTACATGCATTTTCCAGCAAAGCAAATTAGCAATGCAATATAAGTAGCCAGGCAATATTTTATCTATTACAGATAAATTACAGTATGTTATCAGAAATCAGAACCACTAAGAGAAATTGATGAGATCACAGTCACACCATGTCAAGGAGATCGGAGCTGAAAGTTCTACCTAAGCCGAATCTGATCTTCAAGTAAGGCCATTCGCCCAGCAACTTAGTAAGAATGGGCAACAAAGCTACCAAAACACAAATTGATATGGATAGCCAGTGGAGACGTTGAGCCAGCACTGTGTATAAACCAGTTGAAAAGGCCGTAGTTGTTGCCACGTATGCAAACCACATGAGCTTCCTAGTGAAGGATCTGTAATAGATCAAGAACTCATAATCCTTCCACCTTGCTACGATGCATATAAAGGCGACAACAAATGAAGAGCACATTGCTAAGGTGTCAGAGATTATGAATGCCTTGAATGCAGCCTTTTGAGACATGATGGGAAGTCCCTCGCTTCCAGTAGCACTGCTGTATCCTCCGGGGAGGGTGAAAGCAGCGGCAAAGGTGATTGTTGTAATGAGGATCGCCACTAATGAGGTGTTGGTTGTGTATGTTTTAGTTAGTGACTTTGCATCCATCCGTGATGCATCGGTCAACAGCCGTGTTGTGTGCACATGAAGATTATAAGCTGAAGGGGCACTTTGGGGATCAGCTCTCAGCATAAGCATCATCACTTCATTCTGTATTAATTCAAAGGAAGGTCCAATTACACGAAGATCATAGTGCAATAGTAAATCTTAGTTATCTTCATGGGTAACAATGAGAAAATATGAATGACAAACTAAGGCCATGAGTTATTTTCAAATCGATCAAAGAGATAGCCAATGATAAGTTCCGACGTTGAATACGCAACAAAAGAAAGCTAATATATCAAAATCAAGTAATGATATTACATAGATTTATAGGGAAAGAAAACAATGAATACGCCTCTCTTTGTTTAACTCTGAAACGAAAACCGTAGGGTGGGATCCCAA
>NC_041383.1:10116935-10126399 GCF_002162155.2 Triticum dicoccoides | reverse complement strand
GAGAGAGAGAGAGAGAGAGAGAGAGAGAGATGCACATTTGAGAGTGGTTTGTAAAACAAAGTGTGATATGTTTATGTAACTAAATGAATGATTCCACTGAATATTACAACATACTTTAAAGGTTACAACATACTTTAAAGTGTGATATGTTTGTAATACATACTATAACATACTTACCCAGTTTAACGTCGTGGCACGATGCATGATTCCTGACAATACCCAAGCTGGTGACGTGCCGTTGTTGTTCATCACATGTGTGTGTGTATCCTTATGAGACAGTAAAGCAGCAACCACTTTTGGATCACAGTTCTCCACAGCGAGATGCAGAGCAGTTCTTCCTTTGTTGTCCTGCATGTTGACCAGTTTGCCAAGCTGTGGCGTTGCGAGGACAAATTTCACAAAGTCCAGATGACCATAGTATACGGATGTGTGGAGGCACGTCCAACGCTCAACGCGTGCTCCGCGGCAAGGAGCATCTGGGCAGTGCTTAAGCAGCTCGCGTGCAGTGGCAACATGACCTGCGTGTGCAGCAACCTGAAGGAGAGAATAACCATCGCTCGTCATGTCATACCCTAGAGCGGGATCATGCTCCAGCAGCAGCCGTAGCATGTCGATCTTGTCACGGTACATGGCCGTGCACATTGGAGTATACCCACGCTTGTGAGCTTCTTTGGCCAGCCCAGGACGTTTGGCCATGATTCTTTTAACGATAACTGAGAGAGAATCAAGGTATGAATGATCATCATCGTTAATTAATTAACCGATCGACAAGAGATGATCGACGATAAGTAGCAATTAACTTAATTACGAGGATTATAAATGCATCAAGACATACTCGTGCTATTGTATTGTATATATACTACTTGGTCTGATACATATTAATTGTCGCTCAAACGGATGTATCTAGAGCTAAATATGCTGGATGGAAGGGAGTACTAGAGTAGCTAGGAGGTAGAATCTCACCTGAGTTCCCATTTCTGACTGCTGAATGGAGAGCATTGTAGCCGAACTGTCCCCCGTGATCAGAATCGCCAATCTCCAACAGTCTCAGGGCAACGCTAGTAAGATCTCTGGCGGCAGCAACGTACATTGGCGGGTCGCCGAAGTTGTTGACACCTTTGGAGAGGGCGGGCTCTGCTTCTATCAGCTCCAGAGCGAGCTCCGTGTCGCCGCTGCAGATGGCATGGTGGAGCGCACTGCATCCGTCCTTGTCTTTCTCCAAGATGGCCTCGCTCAACCGCCGCACTCGGTAGCGTCCGAGCAAGGCGGAAGCCACGGCCACGGAGCCGCTTCTCACGGCGGCGACAAGCGGCGTCTCGCCGTCCAGGTTGGTCTGGGCGAGCAGGGACTCCTCTAGTGCGATCACGTCCACGCAGAACCCCTCGTGGCCATGGATGGAGGATATGTGGAGACAAGTGTTCCCCTGCGGGGTTGTTCCGAGAAGAATGCTTAGATCCTGCGAAGCCATGGCCTGCATCGACGCCGAGTCACCCGATGTGGCTGCTTTCAGGAGCCGTCTGTCCATCTGCATGGCTCCTGCTGATTTGCGTCTCTTTCTTCCTTCCCTTAACAGCAATCACGCGAGTGTTAACAATACAAGAAATTTGCAAGAATTTAATTCGGTCAGAAGAATATTTCCACCTGACAATGCAAGAACATCAGACTTCTTGTCGCAGTCTTGTTGAAAGAATGGGGGATGGCGTCGACGGCAAGTTAAAGGGAGCCTCCCCCTCCGGTCCGGTCATCATCTTCAGTCTTAGTGGAACCTTTAAAGCTACGAGGTCTCCCTCCTAGTCAATCTTGTCGCCTAAATTTAACTTCCTCCAACTGTATTTTACTATTTCCTTTGCCTTTCTTTTGAACGATACACTTGGCCCAAAAGCAAAAGCCGATATGCATGCAGCACCGAACGGGATTGACTGAAGAAAAGCATCATCTATAGTAGATAGTATATTTTATACACTAGTATATGTTATATATGCAATAAGGGGATAGCTTTTTTTTTTCTTTTCCTTTTTTGCATGGAGAGAATAAAGGGAATAGCTTTATATGTGGGGTACGGTAAAGGTTGCATCCTTGTATTGGCAAGGTATATATCCAGTAATAGTCCCTCTGAAACAACTACGACTGTGTGCTTTACAGAGAACCCCATGTATTAAGGTTTTTTGTGTGTGAATAGCATTGAGGATTTCTTGTCTTTGAATTGTAACTCTATCATTATGAAATAAATTATCATTGATCCTGCATTGCTAAATCTTAGTCGACTAATATTTAACCAAGTCTCACTCGATGCTATATTCGTGAGATCTTACGTGAAGATCCGTGCACAATTTATTTTTATTTTTTCTTTCTTCTTTTTTACATGTTGTGTTTCCTGACTGAGGCTTCAGTCAATTGAGATCTAACCACTCTCGAAACAGGCTTTCCTCCCGCTTTATAGATAAAGGAACAACTGAACATAGTACACAGTCGAACGATACAAGGTGGAGAGGTAGCCCTTGTACAAAGCAAGGCAGATCCCGAGACAGCCGGATCACGTAGGAACAACTACGCTACCACAGGATACAACGCCACGCTACGCCCTAGCACACCTAAGCTCCATGACAATGCCCTCAGGAGGGAAGACGACGCGAAGCGTTCCTGCTGCCGAGTCCAAAGTGGACATGAGCTTTCGCTTGGAACCCTAACACGAAGAGGAGATCCACGATGACGTCTTCAAGAAGAGAGCGGCGCCAGCGAGCATCGTCGCCGTCAGCGCAAAAGCGCGGAGCTTTCGCTCGGCAACTCACCCATGCCACACGAGGTCACCAGGAGAACCGCGACGATTCCAGACTCCCGGATCGGGATCTGGACATCGCCCCGGAAGGAGTGCGAGCCCGAGCCACCTGATGCTAGCCTCTCGTCGCGCACACGACCAAGAGGAGAGCCACCACTGCCGCCATAGTGCCCGCCGGAGAGCCAACCATGCAGCCCACTACCCGCCGCTGCCACCCCGGCATCCATGTCCCGAGTCACCGCCAAACGTCGACCTCACAACGCGCAGCCATGGTGGGAGGAACGGGAGGTGTCTCCTTCTGCTCCTAGCCCGGCATCAGCCACCCGGCCTGGGTGAGCACCCCCACAGTAGGGGGCATCCACGCCTGTGTCCCGCAACAATCTCCGTCGACTGTGAGGAACACTGCCGAGTAGCTGCCGACGGAAACCGCTGAGCAAGCCCCGCACGATCCACAACCAGACCGAGTCAAACTCGCACGCCGCCGCATCCTTGGCCAATGCTGTCAAACTGTCTGCAGCATATCAGCAACATGGTGCCTACTAGGATCGACGCCACAAAGAAGCAACAGGAAGGATAGCACTAACGCGAGGGAGGACCAACGCGGACTAGGTCGGCTCCCGGACCCTGCACTCCGACGGACGCCATCCACCACCACCAACTAGATTCAGCCTCGAGGCCGCTTGGAGGACCGGCTGATCCGCCCAGGACACCCGCACCGCCCCCACACCACCCCCGCAAGAGCCAGCATCGAGAGGGCACACCACCGTCAGAACCACCAGGTCCACACTGCCGGCCGACCCCCACGCCGCCGGAATCACTGAGATCTAACCGCACTCACACAAGTAATACTAAAGACTCTAGAGACCTAAGGATTTTCCCTTTTGTTATATTTTTAGAGTTTTTTCTGTCGAAAACCAATTAATGTGGAGGTGGCACGTGTAACACAGGGGATGTAGGGGGTACAAAACATGGTGCCCGTCGGTTTCTAAATTCTTGGCCAGGTCCATGCATGTTGTGGTCGGAGATGCTCTTCATGCATGATGTGACCATGTGCATAAAAAATGCTACACCTATAAAACAAGTACTCCATTTGGTAAAAAATATAAGAGCATGTAAAGAAATATAAGAGCATTTAGATCAGTACAGAAGAGTACAAAGATTTACTTAACCTTTCAAACTAATTCTCTCTTCCCCCTGAATTTAAGTGGGATGGGCCCCTCATCACCCTATTACCAATCACAATCATCCACATCAATTTGTATCTAAAATACAATATTGAAGTAAACCTTTGTAGATGTAGCATTACCCCCACGTGCATGCACTGACTATTTTTTAGCACTCTGATGACCGCTTAACAGCGTGGGTAGTTGTGCATTTTCCGGTAATTGTTTTTGGCTCCTAGGTGCATATGCACCCATTGTCGAAATACACATTTTGAAAAGTTGAAAATTCGGAACAAAAATCCCGCGTGTATATCCGGACATTTTATGTGCGTGCACAAGGTTTCAGTGAAAAACGACGTTTTGTGTGGCTTGTGTAAAAAAGACAATTTCTGATGCTTCCTTTCTTTATCTTTTTTACACAAGCCACAAAAAACGTCGTTTTTCACCGAAACCTTGTGAACGCACATAAAATGTTCCGGATATACACGTGGGATTTTTGTTCCGAATTTTTCAACTTTTTGAAATATGTATTTCGACAATGGGTGCATATGCACCTAGGACACAAAACGCCGCTCTCTGCATTTTCCCCTTACCTGGATGTGTTGTTCATTTCGTATGTTGATGCATAATATATTGAAGTGAACGTGACTATGTTTTGCTTTTCTGTCCGTGTTTTGTTGATGGCTGTATAATTTAGTCTTTCAGCTGGAGTTGTCATCTGCCTGTAATGTTAGCATAACTCTATTTGGTACATGCATAATGGGAACCATGCTTCATCTTGTGAAAGAATGGGAAACATCATATACCAGCTTTGATTTTGCTCTTCTGAAAGTAGATATCTTGTGAAAGTTTTTTATTTACCCGCTTTGATTTTGCTCTTTATGCACCATCTTATGGTTCCTCCTTGTTCATATTCCTGCAAATATAAATGGCATTATCGAATATAGGACATATCCTTTTTGGTTACAAAAGTATTGTCCACCACATGAGGTGGATGGTACTCCAAGATGCTTTACCCAAAAAGAATTTACCTGCTTTATATATAAAGCAATCATCACCAAACAATCTGATACAAACATACATCACCGTGACACATACACCCAAGGCAGAAGACATATACGCTGAGAACAGCAACACCACTCCAATGTTGGGAAACATAGTAGAAAACAAAAGAAAACGCACCTACGATCGCCTAAGAACAATATGAAGATGCATAATGGGTTGCAATCACAATCGTTACCGTCACCGAGTTGCAGCGAAAGAAGAACGTGATGATGTAGATCGTATTAGGAGTCCCTCGAACTGTCGATGAACGACCCCGCGAACCGCCCACAATATTCTTCAATTTGCACATGTTTAAAGGTGAATCTAGAGATTCCACCAAAGAGTGCAAACTAATCTTGCTATATGGGAAGCGGCCAATCTTTGCCAACCTGCAAGTTAATTTTTACCAATGCATCCAATCTGTAAGTTATTTTTTATCTCTACTTGATTGCATCAACATGTACTTGTAACGGCATTTTGTATCGTACGGAGGAGCTTCGGACATGGCTAGTTGGGGAGGGACGCAGACATAGTGTTTTAGAATGATGATGCCTTCTTCAGAGTTCAGAGCAAAAAAAAAAGAGTAACTGAAAACAACAGACAAAGTGGTATTGGACGCGCTGCAATTGGGCCAACCAGGCCCGCGCGAGATTGACTCGGCCTGTTTGGTTGGCCCGTATACACCGTTCGACCTGCACGCCATGAACTTTAAAGCGCTCACATCCAGGCCCGCAAGCTACGCTCATATCGGCAGTTGCTCCAGAGCCAAGCACTACTAGAAGAAAGCTTATAGATAGAATTTTAGCAGTAGCACTGGAAAAGGGAACCGCGCTACTGCTAATTACCACCCCGTGAGAAACACCATCTTCTCAGAGCATTGTATGCTCAGAGAAAATGTAGAGCTGTCAAATTTGCTAACCGAGAAAGGGATGGTAGAGGGTCTTCTCTCAACCGTGACCATGATAGATGTAGGGAATATAAGTTCCACTCCATAGCTTGAAAGAGAGGAGACCCCCTCGCCAATGTCCCTTCCGCTAATCTTCCGCTCAAACTTAGCTCTTGCAGGTTAGCCGGGAGGGCGTTCAATGCCAGAACCTGATTCTCATCACTCGCATTCACATCTAGGTAAGACGTGGATTGCATCTGAACAAGAGACTTAAAGAGGTGTTCATAGTAGATTGCCTTCACATTCCATATCCTTAAGCTTCTAAGTTGCCTTAGCTCTCTTAGTTGCATAATGGACTCATTCTGCACTTCCAACGCTTGTAGAGTCTGTAGGTTTTTTAGGTTCCCAAGACCAAGACCAATAGGAATGCATACACCTCTGGCACATGTCGAATATCTTGTATTGGTGCTAATTGAGGCATATTGTCAGAAAATAAGTCCCTAAGCTTATTTAGCTTGACAATCCCTCTAGGCAACACATGTATGTCAGATCCAAGAAGGTCCAGTGTCAATAGATTCGAAAGTTTGTCGATGGAATTCGGGAGAAACTTCACTTTTTGGAGATTTAGCACATCTCCAAAACCTTTTCTGAAGATCATGGTCAGGGTGTTTTTTCTTCCAATTAGCATATATGTGTCTTGCACACATTCTATGCTCTACTTTAGGGAAAATGTCCTCAGTTGCCCTTGTAAGTCCCTTTTACTGATCAGACATAAATACATATCAATCTCCTTGATTGCTTATTTTTAAGTCTTGGTTTATTTTGGCAAGAAACCAGAGCAATGACTCATCACTACAAAAAAATACACTTTCGTGATGATACGTGTTTACCAGAGTAGGTCACGTTTCCTGTCATGCATGTACATCCATGATGATTTTATGACAGAATTAAGATAGCCATACATGTGCCGTCGTAGAAGTGTTTCATGACATTACCAAAATTATCATCACGGAAGTGTCCACTTTGATGAAGATAAATCGTGCGTCATAGAAGTGCTTTCGTCAAGGGTGAACGACACGTGGAATCCACCGTAACGGGTCGCTGTTAAGCTACCAGGTTCGGGTTTGGATCCGATAACCCGTTAACAGCTCGGACCAATGGCGATTTTCCATGTGTAAAATTCTCATTTGCCAACGAACCACGTGTTGGCTCAGTGTTGGGACAGATGTCAACCGTCCATTTGACAAGAATCGCCAATGAAACGTTGACATGTGGAACGGCCCAATAGAGGCCCATATAGGTTTAAAAGCTGGATCAGGAATAGGCCCAAAAGATTTCGTCAGATCTAATGGGCTGGCTCGTTAACAGCCTAACATTTTCTGGACCGAATTATAGCCCGCATCAGATACAGGCCGTTAAATGGCTGCAATATTCTGGGCCAGTTTACGACCCATATCAGATGCGGCCCGTTAATAGCCTGCAATAGTTTGGGCCAAATTACGGTCCACACCTGATCTGGCCCGTTAACTGACTTTCATTTCTTGGGCCAAATTACGGCCCATAACAAATACAGCCCTTTTAACAGTACTGTGCCATTGGCCCCATTAGCAGCCTGATTTGCTCTTTGGCCTCTTAATGGCCCATTTAATAATTCGGGCCGATATTAGTTTCGGCCTGTCAGCGGCCCTGTCGACATATGGGTCTCTTTCGGCCCGGTTTCACTTTCACCATTTAAAGGCCCAAGTTGCACCTGGGCCTTATTATGGTCTGTAGTTACTTTCGGCCTCTTAACGACCCCTAGTCTTCGTGGATACATTCTAGCACAAACTGCCTATTGTCCCGTTAAAGGCCATTGAGAGTGTTGGGCCTAATTTAGACCCGTTATATATCCGGCCTGCTTCCCGCCCGTCATGTAATTGGGTCAGCCAAGGCCCAAAAACATTTCACCCTGTTAATGGACCGTCACCCGAATGAGCCAATAATGGGCCGATCTATATTACAGCATGCTATCGGCCCGTGATTTATTCGCCATAATTAAGGCTGAATCTAGTTTTCAATCTGTTAAAAGCCTATTTAATTTTCAGGCCCAATTAAGGCAAGCGGTTTACTCGACCTTTTAAAGGCCCGAAACTAATAGTGGGCCGGATTAAGACTAGACCTAACTAATGGCCCAAGATGACTGTAGGCCCACGGTTCGGTCCGTACTAGCGATTGGCGACCGGCCAGTTTTAGTATAGAAATTATTATTTTATAAACCTAACTTATTGGCTCATTGTGCACCGATCGAAGATTACGACCTTTTCTCAAAGCGATGACAACAGAAACAGCAAATAAATTACAACATCATGACGAAGAATAAACCTAGACTATACAACAAATAAATGACAACCTATTACATCCCCCGGGCATCAAAGTTCGCTGTCAGTGATAATAAAGGGCAACTAGACAGCAGATTACATAAACTGGGTAGGTCGCCACCAGTGGAAGTTAACAGGCCGACAAAATAATAGACAGAACCGACATCACTTCAACACAATTCAAGAAAGGTTAGCCCGGTTCAGGAGCTGCAGCGCAAGCAGCTTAGCAATCTGATGAGACTGCGCTTCTTTGGTACTTACATCCACCAACTTAAGTTGCATAGCATCAATAGACGTCATGTACTTACCGTTAATCTTGCATAGAGATTGGAGTTCCAGTCGGATTTGAGCGGAAGCGTGTCTTTCTGCTTGAATTTCAGACTGAAGAAGTCGAACAGATTCAGGCGGTGACTTCATCGAGCTTGTGTCACTAAGTAAGTTCGACACTACATCAAGATATGACTTCGTGGTTGTATCCCTACCCTCAAGATGTGTTGCCTTCTTCTCTGGAATATGTGTTAGAGGGACAAACAATGGGTTCGTCTCACTATCATTGTGTCAGTTCTTCCTAGCAGCAGTGCTCTCACCCTGAAAGAGAAACAAGTAGGTAGATAACAGGTTTTGTCAGCGTTGTCAATTCATCTCATTACTTTGTCATAAATAAAGAGACATGGTTTAAAATAGCACTAACATAATAGGCATTGTTCATAATTAAGACAACATGAAATGGCATTGTGCGAGCGGCCAGCTTCACCAGACCACTGGATTACAGATCAAGAACACAAGCATACATATGGTTCTAAACAACATATAAGCATGAATGGTGAGTGTACTGTCAATTTATAAAATTTCTTATTGGTAAATAAAGAGACATGATTTAAATAACATTAATATAATACGACATTGTTCATAGTTGAGACACAGCAGGATATGACATTGTGTTGTTGTTGATAGTTCACCACACCACTGGATTACAGATCAAGAACACAAGCATACACATACTGCTAAATAAGATAACTTGCTATGTTTAGTTTAATTTACATGGTACGAATAAGGAACTAGGTTGTACAACTAAAGACTGAAATTGAGAAGGACAAACTTATGTTTATGTACTTCTTCTTTATAAACTTTGAACAAACAATTTGATGCAGACGACAAAACTAAACGACATTTGCACATATAGCTATCCAAATATACACAACAAAGTTTGAAGGCTCGAGGAGGACAAACTTACATTG
>NC_041383.1:10103657-10116744 GCF_002162155.2 Triticum dicoccoides | reverse complement strand
AAGAGTAAATAAAGATGTGAAAATATAGAAACAAATGGCGATTATTTAACTTAAGATGCAGAGTACAAATGTAAATACGGCATACAGGCAAAAGACACTGACAAGAGCAATGTGAAGCTAAACTTTTTCAGTTACATTGGTTTTATTTAATATTTTGGCAAGAGTAAATGTAGATCTGATGTGTAGAAAATGGAGGACAAGGGAATATAAGCTGCAAAGTGTACATGAAGAACTAGCTGACAAATATAAGTACAGTGATGAAGGACAGCAGATACTTACAAGAACAATGCAGAATTAAATTTCTTCATAAGCATTGGGTTTATTCTACATTAATTTAAGAATTAATATAGATCTGATAATTTGGAGAGAACAGTGGATAAGCAAGCTATAATGCACAATGATGTCACATAATCCACCAGGTATGAATGTAAGGACAGCGATAGGATAATAGGTACTCAGAAGAGCAAAGCAGCGACCAGCATAATTGCGATATCCTAGGTTTTGCGGCGCTGGTTCTATCACCAATATACGTAGGGTGCTATGTGATTTGTCTGGTAGCACCACTTTTTCAAGGACTTTTCTTGTACTCATTCAGGTTCTGCAATCACTCTCTTCCTTTTGGATGTTTGAAACAGAAGAACAACATTTAAATGGAAAAACATGGTATGACGACAAATGGAATAGGTGTTGCTAATGGATGGGCATGGCATCTTCACATATATCATGAGTAAACTAAGAAGATGGCAGTGCAACAAAGCAAAAGAAATGCAAGACATCTTATGCAAGATATGTGCAACCAATAAAACCTTGCCAAATTAGAACATGCACCTTATTGGATGAACAGGATAGGCCATCTTCCTTTGACTCCTTGAGCTCAGAATAGTCATTAGGATCATATTCTGAATACGAATCAATAGGTTGGGAGCATGCGGGTTTAATTGCATCCGCAATGGACCTCAATCCCTTGATGCCAAATTTGTTACCTATTGAACTGTTCTGCAATATTCTTCTGATGTGCGCATTCTTATATTCATTGTGATTAAGTACAATATCTGAAAAGCATGAAAACATAAATGGTAGTGAGATTATCTTTGTAATGCAGAGTATATTGTAATATAATAGGGGCTCCTGTAAACCCTTGTGTGCTATCACTGGATTCTGATGAGAGAGCCCATGTGTGCTGTAATATGATGAGAAGATTAATATAATTTGACACAACTACACAAAAAATAGGCTCCCTGTTGGGAGCTCCACATGTAAGGATAGTTGGCAGATGATAGGTTCATAATATACCATATAGAAAGTTTATTGCCAAACCATGATAACGAGAGCGCAGAGCTAGTAGGCAGATCATAGTGTAGATAATAGGGGTACACCACAACCACCATAAATAAGTCAAAAAAGCGGAACTGGCTGGAAAATATAGGGTTCTGCCGCTACTAATATGTAGCCTATCGACCACCTATAGGCCAGCTCTATTCATCTGAAGGCGCACAACTGTTACTATCGGTTTAGTCTGTCAAAGACCGCATGGCTCCCACCATTTCAGGGATATTATGGCAGACCAACTCAAAGTGCGAAATCATGTAGCAGAACCGGCCCAATAGAGCTGTCGACTGCAGATGTCCCTGCTCGCCTTCCTGACAAGGAACATACTGTACTTACTAAGGAAGAACAGAAGAGGAACATGTTAAAGAATAGAAGGGGAAGCATATTATTGAGATTCCCCTTCTTTCTATACATTGCTGGTTTCCCACCCATGATGAATCAGAGCGCCCAAAGAAATGCAATTCCATGATGTCTCTCTATATATGACCACATGCATTTAGAAACTCAAGTGGGAGCATTAGCTAACCAATTAAATGTGTGTCTGTTCGCTAATGTCAGTATCATATCGCATTCGTATTTGAAGAACATTAGGATGTATGATTGGTGTGTTATTTAGCTTTAAAGGTGCACAACTGCTAGTAAAACACAAAGCACCTATGCAGATCGTAGTGTAGATATAATGAGAAAACCCCAAGCATAAGGAGTAAAATCAAGAAAGTGGAACTTGCTGGAATATATGTGCTAGTATTGCTGGTACGGCTAGAAAGGCTTCACATACCAGCTCTCTACAACTGAAGGCACAGTACTGTTACTATCAGTCTAACTCTCAAAGGTGACACATACGATCGAATACGACGAGTTGAAAGCATCCGTGACAATCGACATGAAGACCAACACGAAGAGTGTTGGAAATATGCCCTAGAGGCAATAATAAAAGTATTATTATATTTCATTGTTCATGATAATTGTCTTTTATTCATGCTATAACTGTATTATCCGGAAATCGTAATACACGTGTGAATACTTAGACCACATAATGTCCCTGGTAAGCCTCTAGTTGACCAGCTCGTTGTGATCAACAGATAGTCATGGTTTCCTGACTATGGACATTGGATGTCGTTGATAACGGGATCACATCATTAGGAGAATGATGTGATGGACAAGACCCAATCCTAAGCATAGCATAAAAGATCGTGTAGTTCGTTTTGCTAGAGCTTTGCAAGTGTCAAGTATCTCTTCCTTCGACCATGAGATCGTGTAACTCCCGGATACCGTAAGAGTGCCTTGGGTGTACCAAACGTCACAACGTAACTGGGTGACTATAAAGGTGCATTACAGGTATCTCCGAAAGTAGCTGTTGGGTTGACACGGATCGAGACTGGGATTTGTCACTCCGTATGACGGAGAGGTATCTCTGGGCCCACTCGGTAATGCATCATCGTATTGAGCTCAATGTGACCAAGGTGTTGGACACGGGATCATGCATTACGGTACGAGTAAAGTGACTTGCCGGTAACGAAACTGAACAAGGTATTGGGAGACCGACGATCGAGTCTCGGGCAAGTAACGTACCGATTGACAAAGGGAATTGCATACAGGGTTTGATCGAATCCTCGACATAGTGGTTCATCCGATGACAACATCGAGGAGCATGTGGGAGCCATCATGGGTATCCAGATCCCGCTGATGGTTATTGACTGAGAGAGTCTCGGTCATGTCTGCATGTCTCCCGAACCCGTAGGGTCTACACACTTAAGGTTCGGTGACGCTAGGGTTATGAAGATATGTATATGCAGAAACCCGAATGTTGTTCGGAGTCCCGGATGAGATCCCGGACGTCACGAGGAGTTCCGGAATGGTCCGGAGGTAAAGAATTATATATAGGAAGTGCTATTTCGGGCATCGGGACAAGTTTCGGGGTTATCGGTATTGTACCGGGACCACCGGAAGGGTCCCGGGGGTCCACCAGGTGGGGCCACCTGTCCCGGGGGGCCACATGGGCTGTAGGGGGTGCGCCTTGGCCATCATGGGCCAAGGGCACCAGCCCCTATAGGCCCATGCGCCTAGGGTTTCCCCCTAGGAGGAGTCCTAGTGGTGGAAGGCACCCCTAGGTGCCTTGGGGGGGAGGGAAACCTCCCCTAGGCCGCCGCCCCCCCTAGTAGATCTCATCTACTAGGGCCGGCGCCCCCCCTGGCACCCCTATATATAGTGGGGGAGAGGAGGGACTCAACACACCAGCCCCTGGCGCCTCCTCCTCCCCCCCGTTACGTCTCTCCCTCGTAGTCTCGGCGAAGCCCTGCTGCTGTGACGCCCTGCATCCACCACCACGCCGTCGTGCTGCTGGATCTTCATCAACCTCTCCTTCCCCCTTGCTGGATCAAGAAGGAGGAGACGTCTCCCGTCCCGTACGTGTGTTGAACGCGGAGGTGCCATCCGTTCGGCGCTGGTCATCGGTGATTTGGATCACGTCGAGTACGACTACATCATCACCTTGCAAGCTTCCGCACGCGATCTACAAGTGGTATGTAGATGCAAACTCTCTCCCTAGACTCGTTGCTTAGATGAACTCATAGATGGATCTTGGTGAAACCGTAGGAAAAATTTTAATTTTCTGCAACGTTCACCAACAATGGCATCATGAGCTAGGTCTATGCGTAGTTCTCTTTGCACGAGTCGAACACAACTTTGTTGTGGGCGTGGATTTTGTCATCTTACTTGCCTCTACTAGTCTTTTCTTGCTCAACGGTATTGTGGGATGAAGCGGCCCAGACCAACCTTACACGTACTCTTACGTGAGACCGGTTCCACCGACTGACATGCACAAGTTGCATAAGGTGGCTGGCGGGTGTCTGTCTCTCCCACCTTAGTTGGAGCGGAATCGATGAACAGGGCCCTTATGAAGGGTAAATAGAAGTTGACAAAATCACGTTGTGGTGATTCGTAGGTAAGAAAATGTTCTTGCTAGAACCCAATTGCAGCCACGTAAAAGATGCAACAACAATTAGAGGACATCTAACTTGTTTTTGCAGCGATTGATCATGTGATGTGATATGGCCAGAAGTTGTGATGAATGATGAATTGTGATGTATGAGATCATGTTCTTTGTAATAGGATTCACGACTTGCATGTCGATGAGTATGACAACCGGCAGGAGCCATAGGAGTTGTCATTATTTTTTGTATGACCTGTGTGTCATTGAATAACGCCATGTAAACTACTTTACTTTATTGCTAAACGTTAGTCATAGAAGTAGAAGTAGTCGTTGGCGTGACAACTTCATGAAGACACGATGATGGAGATCATGATGATGGAGATCATGGTGTCAAGCCGGTGACAAGATGATCATGGAGCCCCGAAGATGAAGATCAATGGAGCTATATGATATTGGCCATATCATGTCACAACTATATAATTGCATGTGATGTTTATTATGTATTATGCATCTTGTTTACTTAGGACGACGGTAGTAAATAAGATGATCCCTTATAAAATTTCAAGAAGTGTTCTCCCCTAACTGTGCACCGTTGCTACAGTTCGTCGTTTCTAAGCACCACGTGATGATCGGGTGTGATGGATTCTTACGTTCACATACAACGGGTGTAAGACAGTTTTACACAGCGAAAACACTTAGGGTTAACTTGACGAGCCTAGCATGTGCAGACATGGCCTCGGAACACGGAGACCGAAAGGTCGAACACGAGTCGTATGGAAGATACGATCAACATGAAAATGTTCACCGACAATGACTAGTCCGTCTCACGTGATGATCGGACACGGACTAGTCGACTCGGGTCGTGTAACACTTAGATGACTAAAGGGATGTCTAATCTAAGTGGGAGTTCATAATTTGATTAGAACTTTATTATCATGAACTTAGTCTAAAACCTTTGCAAATATGTCTTGTAGATCAATGGCCAACGCTAATGTCAACATGAACTTCAACGCGTTCCTAGAGAAAACCAAGCTGAAAGATAATGGCAGCAACTATACGGACTGGGTCCGGAACCTGAGGATCATCCTCATAGCTGCCAGGAAACAATATGTCCTAGAAGGACCGCTAGGTGACGCTCCTGTCCCAGAGAACCAAGACATTATGAATGCTTGGCAGTCTCGCGCTGATGATTACTCCCTCGTTCAGTGCGGCATGCTTTACAACTTAGAACCGGGGCTCCAAAAGCGTTTTGAGCATCACGGAGCATATGAGATGTTCGAAGAGCTGAAACTAGTTTTTCAAGCTCATGCCTGGGTCGAGAGATATGATGTCTCCGACAAGTTCTACAGTTGTAAGATGGAGGAGAACAGTTCTGTCAGTGAGCACATCCTGAAGATGTCTGGGTTGCACAACCGTATGACCCAGCTGAACATTAACCTCCCAGATGAGGCGGTCATTGACAGAATCCTCCAGTCGCTCCCACCAAGCTACAAGAGCTTTGTGATGAACTACAACATGCAGGGAATGGAAAAGACCATTCCTGAAGTGTTCTCGATGCTGAAGTCAGCAGAGGCTGAAATCAAGAAAGAACATCAAGTGTTGATGGTCAATAAGACCACTAAGTTCAAGAAGGGCAAGGGTAAGAAGAACTTCAAGAAGGACGGCAAAGATGTTGCCGCGCCTGGTAAGCCAGTTACCGGGAAGAAGTCAAAGAATGGACCCAAGCCTGAGACTGAGTGCTTTTATTGCAAGGGGAAGGGTCACTGGAAGCGGAACTGCCCCCAAATACTTAGCGGATAAGAAGGCCGGCAACACCAAAGGTATATTTGATATACATGTGATTGATGTGTACCTTACCAGTAATCGTAGTAACTCCTGGGTATTTGATACCGGTGCCGTTGCTCATATTTGTAACTCACAGCAGGAGCTGCGGAATAAACGGAGACTGGCAAAGGACGAGGTGACGATGCGCGTCGGGAATGGTTCCAGAGTCGATGTGATCGCCGTCGGCACGCTGCCTCTACATTTACCTACGGGATTAGTTTTGAACCTTAATAATTGTTATTTAGTGCCAAGTTTGAGCATGAACATTGTATCAGGATCTCGTTTAATACGAGATGGCTACTCATTTAAGTCTGAGAATAATGGTTGTTCGATTTATATGAGAGATATGTTTTATGGTCATGCTCCGATGGTCAATGGTTTATTCTTAATGAATCTCGAGCGTAATATTACACATGTTCATAGTGTAGATGCCAAAAGATTTAAAGTTGATAACGATAGTCCCACATACTTGTCGCACTGCCGCCTTGGTCACATTGGTGTCAAGCGCATGAAGAAGCTCCATGCCGATGGACTTTTAGAGTCTCTTGATTATGAATCGTTTGACACGTGCGAACCATGCCTCTTGGGCAAAATGACCAAGACTCCGTTCTCCGGAACAATGGAGCGAGCAACCAACTTGTTGGAAATCATACATACCGATGTGTGCGGTCCAATGAGCGTTGAGGCTCGCGGAGGATATCGTTATGTTCTCACTCTCACAGATGACTTGAGTAGATATGGGTATGTCTACTTAATGAAACACAAGTCTGAGACCTTTGAAAAGTTCAAGGAATTTCAGAATGAGGTGGAGAATCAACGTGACCGAAAGATAAAATTCTTACGATCAGATCGTGGAGGAGAATACTTAAGTCACGAATTTGGTACACACTTGAAGAAATGTGGAATCGTTTCACAGCTCACGCCGCCTGGAACACCTCAGCGAAACGGTGTGTCCGAACGTCGTAATCGCACTCTATTGGATATGGTGCGGTCTATGATGTCTCTTACTGATTTACCGCTATCATTTTGGGGATACGCTCTAGAGACAGCTACATTCACTTTAAATAGGGCACCGTCTAAATCCGTTGAGACGACACCGTATGAATTATGGTTTGGAAAGAAACCTAAGCTGTCGTTTCTAAAAGTTTGGGGATGCGAAGCTTATGTCAAGAAACTTCAACCTGAAAAGCTCGAACCCAAGTCGGAAAAATGCGTATTCATAGGATACCCTAAGGAAACTATAGGGTATACCTTCTACTTAAGATCCGAAGGCAAGATCTTTGTTGCCAAGAACGGATGCTTTCTGGAAAAAGAGTTTCTCTCGAAAGAAGTAAGTGGGAGGAAAGTAGAACTCGATGAAGTACTACCTCTTGAGCGGGATAGTGACGCAGCACAGGAAACCGTTCCTGTGATTCCCACACCAACTGAAGAGGAAAACCATGATAATGATCAAAGTACTTCGGATCAAGTTACTGCTGAACTTCGTAGGTCCACAAGGACACGTTCCGCACCAGAGTGGTACGGCAACCCTGTCCTGGAAATCATGTTGTTAGACAACAATGAACCTTCGAACTATGAAGAAGCAATGGCGGGCCCGGATTCCAACAAATGGCTTGAAGCTATGAAATCCGAGATAGAATCCATGTATGAAAACAAAGTATGGACTTTGACAGACTTGCCCGATGATCGGCGAGCGATAGAAAACAAATGGATCTTTAAGAAGAAGACGGACGCGGATGGTAATGTTACCATCTATAAAGCTCGACTTGTCGCTAAGGGTTATCGACAGGTTCAAGGGATTGACTACGACGAGACATTCTCTCCCGTAGCGAAGCTAAAGTCCGTCCGAATCATGTTAGCAATTGCCGCATACTATGATTATGAGATATGGCAGATGGACGTCAAAACAGCATTCCTTAACGGGCATCTTAAGGAAGAACTGTATATGATGCAGCCGGAAGGTTTTGTCGATCCTCGGAACGCTAACAAAGTATGCAAGCTCCAGCGATCCATTTATGGACTGGTGCAAGCATCTCGGAGTTGGAACATTCGCTTTGATGAGATGATCAAAGCGTTTGGGTTTATGCAGACTTATGGAGAAGCCTGCGTTTACAAGAAAGTGAGTGGGAGCTCTGTAGCATTTCTCATATTATATGTAGATGACATACTCCTGATGGGAAATAATATAGAATTTCTGGACAGCATTAAGGCCTACTTGAATAAGTGTTTTTCAATGAAGGACCTTGGAGAAGCTGCTTATATATTAGGCATCAAGATCTATAGAGATAGATCGAGACGCCTCATAGGTCTTTCACAAAGCACATACCTTGATAAGATTTTGAAGAGATTCAGAATGGATCAGTCCAAGAAGGGGTTCTTGCCTATGTTACAAGGTATGTGACAGCTCAGTCACCGACCACGGCAAAAGATAAAGAAGAGATGAGTGTCATCCCCTATGCTTCAGCCATAGGATCTATTATGTATGCCATGCTGTGTACCAGACCCGATGTAAACCTTGCCGTAAGTTTGGTAGCAAGATACCAAAGTAATCCCGGCAAGGAACACTGGACAGCGGTCAAGAATATCCTGAAGTACCTGAAAAGGACAAAGGACATGTTTCTCGTTTATGGAGGAGACGAAGAGCTCGTCGTAAAGGGTTACGTCGACGCTAGCTTCGACTCAGATCTGGATGACTCTAAGTCACAAACCGGATATGTGTATATGTTGAATGGTGGAGCAGTAAGCTGGTGCAGCTGCAAGCAGAGCGTCGTGGCGGGATCTACGTGTGAAGCGGAGTACATGGCAGCCTCGGAGGCAGCACATGAAGCGATTTGGGTGAAGGGAGTTCATCACCGACCTAGGAGTCATACCCAATGCGTCGGGGCCGATCAAACTCTTCTGTGACAACACTGGAGCTATTGCCCTCGCAAAGGAGCCCAGGTTTCACAAGAAGACCAGGCACATCAAGCGTCGTTTCAACTCCATCCGTGAAAATGTTCAAGATGGAGACATAGAGATTTGCAAAGTGCACACGGATCTGAATGTCGCAGATCCGCTGACTAAACCTCTCTCGCGTGCAAAACATGATCAACACCAGAACTCTATGGGTGTTCGATTCATCACAATGTAACTAGATTAGTGACTCTAGTGCAAGTGGGAGACTGTTGGAAATATGCCCTAGAGGCAATAATAAAAGTATTATTATATTTCATTGTTCATGATAATTGTCTTTTATTCATGCTATAACTGTATTATCCGGAAATCGTAATACACGTGTGAATACTTAGACCACACAATGTCCCTGGTAAGCCTCTAGTTGACCAGCTCGTTGTGATCAACAGATAGTCATGGTTTCCTGACTATGGACATTGGATGTCATTGATAACGGGATCACATCATTAGGAGAATGATGTGATGGACAAGACCCAATACTAAGCATAGCATAAAAGATCGTGTAGTTCGTTTTGCTAGAGCTTTGCAAGTGTCAAGTATCTCTTCCTTCGACCATGAGATCGTGTAACTCCCGGATACCGTAAGAGTGCCTTGGGTGTACCAAACGTCACAACGTAACTGGGTGACTATAAAGGTGCATTACAGGTATCTCCGAAAGTAGCTGTTGGGTTGACACGGATCGAGACTGGGATTTGTCACTCCGTATGACGGAGAGGTATCTCTGGGCCCACTCGGTAATGCATCATCATATTGAGCTCAATGTGACCAAGGTGTTGGACACGGGATCATGCATTACGGTACGAGTAAAGTGACTTGCCGGTAACGAGACTGAACAAGGTATTGGGATACCGACGATCGAGTCTCGGGCAAGTAACGTACCGATTGACAAAGGGAATTGCATACAGGGTTTTGATCGAATCCTCGACATAGTGGTTCATCTGATGACAACATCGAGGAGCATGTGGGAGCCATCATGGGTATCCAGATCCCGCTGATGGTTATTGACTGAGAGCGTCTCGGTCATGTCTGCATGTCTCCCGAACCCGTAGGGTCTACACACTTAAGGTTCGGTGACGCTAGGGTTATGAAGATATGTATATGCAGAAACCCGAATGTTGTTCGGAGTCCCGGATGAGATCCCGGACGTCACGAGGAGTTCCGGAATGGTCCGGAGGTAAAGAATTATATATAGGAAGTGCTATTTCGGGCATCGGGACAAGTTTCGGGGTTATCGGTATTGTACCGGGACCACCGGAAGGGTCCCGGGGGTCCACCGGATGGGGCCACCTGTCCCGGGGGGCCACATGGGCTGTAGGGGGTGCGCCTTGGCCATCATGGGCCAAGGGCACCAGCCCCTATAGGCCCATGCGCCTAGGGTTTCCCCCTAGGAGGAGTCCTAGTGGTGGAAGGCACCCCTAGGTGCCTTGGGGGGGAGGGAAACCTCCCCTAGGCCGCCGCCCCCCCTAGTAGATCTCATCTACTAGGGCCGGCGCCCCCCCTGGCACCCCTATATATAGTGGGGGAGAGGAGGGACTCAACACACCAGCCCCTGGCGCCTCCTCCTCCCCCCCGTTACGTCTCTCCCTCGTAGTCTCGGCGAAGCCCTGCTGCTGTGACGCCCTGCATCCACCACCACGCCGTCGTGCTGCTGGATCTTCATCAACCTCTCCTTCCCCCTTGCTGGATCAAGAAGGAGGAGACGTCTCCCGTCCCGTACGTGTGTTGAACGCGGAGGTGCCGTCCGTTCGGCGCTGGTCATCGGTGATTTGGATCACGTCGAGTACGACTACATCATCACCTTGCAAGCTTCCGCACGCGATCTACAAGTGGTATGTAGATGCAAACTCTCTCCCTAGACTCGTTGCTTAGATGAACTCATAGATGGATCTTGGTGAAACCGTAGGAAAAATTTTAATTTTCTGCAACGTTCCCCAACAAAGAGTTGAAAGTGTCCATGACAAGCGACCGAATAGACCTGTACACTGCAAATGTCCCTACTCCTCTTCACTACAAAGAACATAAGCCTTTGTTCCTAAATACAAATATTTGTAGAGATTCCACTATGGATCACATACGGATGTATATATATACATTTTCGATTGTAGATTCACTCATTTTGCTTTGTATGTAGTCCCTGGAGGAATCTCTACAAAGACTTATATTTAGGTACGGAGAGAGTACTTACAAAGGAAGAACAGAAGAGGAGCATGCTAAAGAAGAGCAAGAAGATTTTGAATAATAAAATGTTGGTTGGCAACACATGAGGAACCAGAGCGCATAAAGAACGCAACTCCCTGTTGTCCCTCGATATGCGGCGCATGTGCTTTTCGAAAGTAAAGTATGAACAATATTAACTGGCCAATGAAACATTCTCTGTTTTAGTACATGTCAGCATCATATCAGATTCGTATTTGAGAAACTAAGTTTGGAATTATGAGTGGCATGTTGTTTAGCTTGATGGGTTGAGGAGCACTGCTTGCACCTACGATAATAGTACTGAATATATGGGAATGTCTACATGCAAGTCGCCTGACTTTCGTCATTTGGTTCAGTCAACCATTTCAGGCGGTTGGATGAAGATCCTACATCTCCCAACCCTTCTTCTTCCTCGCCTCTTATTCTTCCACTAAAGACCACCGCACGGGGCACCGGCCGAACCCCCACCCTCCACTAAACCGCCCACCACCTCCGATCTTCTGCCGGCCCGGGCCATCCCTCTAGCTAACCGCGCCCCCCACCCGCGTCGAGTTTTGCCTCCGGCGAGGCCCCACCATAGCCCGACGACAGCCCCCCACAACCACGGTCCCCACCCGAAACCCTAAGATAGATAACGGGGCAACCCTCCAACGAGCCCCTTCCTTCCCACCGGCAAACTCCGGCGATCCTCAATCCTCTTCTGAAGTTGCCTTACCACATGACTGTCTAGGAAAACAAAACCGAAGTGGTTGCCCAAGTGAAGGCCCATTTTGGAACGAAACCGCCCCGCCGCCAGAGGAGAAAGTACGAGAGCATGTCATACAACACTTCATTGATAATGCTCAACCGGCTGTCAAGCATAGGGACTCAGACTATGAGCGCTCTATCAATAAGTCCTTTCATGCACAAAAAAGAAGGAGTCGAGCTCGAGCTTGAGCCAAGCAGCTGGTAAATAAAGCGGGAAAACTGTTCCCCAACTAGGAGAATAGGTAGTGCAATCGACCCCCCCCCCCCGCTCATTGTACAAACACATCTAAGTACCGCCGATCAGCTGGTAATAACCGACGATCATAGAAGGCAGGCTAAAGAGGCTGGTGTCACTATAGAACAACTCCTAGGCATTGAGGACTTCCAAATGTTTACAGAGGAGGAACTACAATGGAAATTTGTCCGCGGCCAACCTCTGGTCAAGCTTGAGGAGATCCCTCTTCTATCAATGAGAATGTATGAATTGTATAGATGGTACATGAGAGAAGTAAAGACCAATCAGGAGTCCCTCATGGTGAAAGTCAAGGTAGAGCATTACTTCCATGAAAAAGATTTGTGGGTTGAGTTTCAAGAAATGTTTCAGTTATTCAATCAAGACACACTCGAAAAATCTGTCATCAGTTGCTATTGTCTGTAAGTGATTTCTTTCTGTAATTAAGTCTCTAGCTACCTGTAGTGCTTGTTCATTACCTGTAATTATCATCAATATATTCTTTTATATGGTATTATGCAGAATGAAGATGTATGAAATGAAAAGAGCTGGACGCTATGGCATTGGGTTCATTGACCCAAATACCATTAATCAAGAGACATGGTCACAAGAATGGTCAAGAAAAGACACAGAGAATAGCTTGCTAGAGTTCTTGAAGCAGCTAAATTCTGCTCCAGAAATATTACTTCCTTACAGCTTTGGGTGAGTGTTACTATATCTTGTACTACAAATTCTATTTTTGCTTACTAGATGTTAATAAATGTAGTTGATGAGTTATGCACATGCCCGCTTAATTATACAAACGTGTGCGCATGTAGTTTTCACTGGATTCTGCTAATCATTGAAGTTGACGAGGGAAAAGTTCACGTACTGGA
>NC_041383.1:10087731-10103476 GCF_002162155.2 Triticum dicoccoides | reverse complement strand
GTAATTTCAATCATTATCGCACTATGTCGGCCTCTTTAGTTCATTTCCTGATATCAACTAATTAATTAATAACTCCTTTATTCATTCTCTTTGCCGGCAGGCAAGGCTTGGCAAAAGTTCATCAAAGAGGCTGAAGGTGAATGGAAACAACAACTGAAATGGTACGACCCACGGTAATTAAGTACTACTAGCTACGTCTGCGCATCTCTTTAAATCTACTTTGATCAATACCATTATCATGCTTGATTAATTTTTATTTGATTGAATTCTATTCTCGTAAAGTGCTTGAGGCAGGCGCTGGGGACTAATTTATGTGTGTACTACGTTTGTGAGAACATTCACATGATTGCGTCCGAAAGGTCTAGAAGTGATAGACAACTTTGGGTACATTTGCCAGAACACTATTCACAATTCTTTTTATCATGATCTAATATATATACACACAACTAATATATTCATATTGATCTCCTTCTTTAATAAAGTTGAAACAGATGCGGGATGAGCTCCTACCAACGGATCGCGCACGAGCAATTCAAGAGCAAATAGCGGGATTTTTGCTCGACCAGGTCATAGATCCCAAAGGAGAATACCATTACCTGTTGTAATGCCTCATGTAATGATTTGCAAATTGTAGGAGAAATTGTATATATACCAAATTGTATGTATATGTGTATGTGAATTGTCGTGCAAGAAATTCGATGATATATATATGATCGGTTCTACGAGAAATTCTTTTTATATATATGCATAACGTGTACAATATGTAGTAGCATAAAATATGTTTGAAATGAACAAGAATTAAATGGAAAACAAGAAATTAAAAGGAAAAATAAACCATAAATCCCCAAACCTTTTAGTCCCGGTTGGTGTAACCAACCGAGACTAAAGGCCCCCAGCCCCCGGCGCCGGCTCGTTCCACGTGGTGGACCCTTGGTCCCGGTTCATGACGAACCGACAATAAAGGAGGGGGGCCTTGAGTCCCCAACCTTTAGTGCCGGTTGCAGAACTGACACTAAAGGTCCTTGATGTCTACTACGCAACCTTCTTCTTGTAGACGTTGTTGGGCCTTCAAGTGCAGAGGTTTGTAGGACAGTAGCAAATTTCCCTCAAGTGGATGACCTAAGGTTTATCAATCCGTGGGAGGCATAGGATGAAGATGGTCTCTCTCAAACAATCCTGCAACCAAATAACAAAGAGTCTCTTGTGTCCCCAACACACCCAATACAATGGTAAATTGTATAGGTGCACTAGTTCGGCGAAGAGATGGTGATACAAGTGCAATATGGATGGTAGATATAGATTTTTGTAATTTGAAAATATAAAAACAGCAAGGTAGCAAGTGGTAAAAGTGAGCGAAAACGGTATTGCAATGCTTCAAAACAAGGCCTACGGTTCATACTTTCACTAGTGCAAGTTCTCTCAACAATGATAACATAATTAGATCATATAACAATCCCTCAACATGCAACAAAGAGTCACTCCAAACTCACTAATAGCGAAGAACAAACGAAGAGATTATTGTAGGGTACAAAACAACCTCAAAGTTATTCTTTCCGATCAATCCATTGGGCTATTCCCATAAGTGTGACAAACAACCCTAGAGTTCGTAGTAAAATAACACCTTAAGACACACATCAACCAAACCCCTAATGTCACCTAGACACAATCTCAGATTCATCTATTCAAACCAACAAAAAGAACTTCAAAGAGTGCCCCAAAGTTTCTACCGGAGAGTCAAGACGAAAACATGTGCCAACCCCTATGCATAAGTTCACAAGGTCACTGAACCTGCAAGTTGATCACCAAAACATACATCAAGTAGATCACGTGAATATCCCATTGTCACCATAGATAAGCACATGCAATACATACATCAAGTGTTCTCAAATCCTTAAAGACTCAATCCGATAAGATAACTTCAAAGGGAAAACTCAATCCATTACAAGAAGGTAGAGGGGGAGAAACATCATAAGATCGAACTATAATAGCAAAGCTCGCTGTACATCAAGATCATGCCATATCCAGAACACGAGAGAGAGAGAGAGAGAGAGAGAGAGAGAGAGAGAGGTCAAACACATAGCTACTGGTACATACCCTCAGCCCCGATGGTGAACTACTCCCTCCTCGTCATGGAGAGCGCCGAGATGATGAAGATGGCCACCGGTGATGGTTCCCCCCTCCAGCAGGGTGCCGAAACAGGGTCCCGATTGGTTTTTGGTGTCTACAGAGGCTTGTAGTGGCGGAACTCCTGATCTAGGTTTCTTTTCGGGGGTTTCTGTATTTATGGGAATTTTTGGTGTCGGTTTCACGTCAGGGGGGGGGGGTCTCCGAGTCAGCCACGAGGTAGGGGGCGCGCCTAGGGGTAGGGCGCACCCTCCACCCTCATGGTTGGCTCGGGACTCTTCTGGCCTAACTCTTTTGCTTCGGGGGCTTCTTCTGGTCCATAAAATATCTCCGTAAATTGGCAAGTCAATTGGACTCCGTTTGATATTCCTTTTCTGTGATACTCAAAAACAAGGAAAAAACAGAAACTGGCACTGGGCTCTAGGTTAATAGGTTAGTCCCAAAAATCATATAAAATAGCATATAAATGCATATAATAGCATGGCACAATCAAAAATTATAGATACGTTGGAGACGTATCAAGCATCCCCAAGCTTAATTCCTGCTCGACCTCGAGTAGGTAAATGATAAAAACAAATTTTTTGATGTGGAATGCTACCTAACATATTTATTAATGTAATCTTCTCTACTGTGGCAAGAATATTCAGATCCATAAGATTCAAAACAAAAGTTTAATATTGGCATAAAAACAATAATACTTCAAGCATACTAACAAGGCAATTATGTCTTCTCAAAATAACATGGCCAAAGCAAGCTATCCCTACAAAATCATATAGTCTGGCTATGCTCTATCTTCATCAGACAAAATATTTAGATCATGCACAACCCCGATGACAAGCCAAGCAATTGTTTCATACTTTTGATGTTCTCAAAACTTTTCAACTTTCAGGCAATACATGAGTGTGAGCCATGGACATAGCACTATAGGTGGAATAGAATATGGTGGTTGTGGAGAAGACAAAAAGAAGGAGATAGTCTCACATCAACTAGGCGTATCAATGGGCTATGGAGATGCCCATCAATAGATATAAATGTGAGTGGGTAGGGATTGCCATGCAACGGATGCACTAGAGCTATAAGTGTATGAAAGCTCAAAAATAAACTAAGTGGGTGTGCATCCAACTCGCTTGCTCACGAAGACCTAGGTCATTTTGAGGAAGTCCATCATTGAAATATACAGGCCAAGTTCTATAATGAAAAATTCCCACTAGTATATGAAAGTGACAACATAGGAGACTCTCTATCATAAAGATCATGGTGCTACTTTGAAACACAAGTGGTAAAAGGATAGTAGCATTGCCCCTTCTCTCTTTTCTCTCATTTTTTTTTGTTTTTTGGGCCTTCTCTTTTTTTGGCCTATTTTTCTTTTTTATTAGTTTTTTTATTTTTCGTCCATAGTCTCGTCCCGACTTGTGGGGGAATCATAGTCTCCATCATCCTTTCCTCACTGGGATAATGCTCTAATAATGAAGATCATCACACTTTTATTTACTTACAACTCGAGAATTACAACTCGATACTTAGAACAAAATATGACTTTATGTGAATGCCTCGGGCGGTGTAACGGGATGTGCAATGAATCAAGAGTGTCATGTATGAAAAAATTATGAATGGTGGCTTTGCCACAAATATGATGTAAGCTACATGATCATGCAAAGCAATATGACAATGATGGAGCATGTCATAATAAACAGAACGGTGGAAAGTTGCATGGCAATATATCTCGGAATGGCTATGGAAATGCCATAATAGGTAGGTATGGTGGCTGTTTTGAGAAAGGTATATGGTGGGTGTATGGTACCGGTGAAAGTTGTGCGGTAGTAGAGAGGCTAGCAATGGTGGAAGGGTGAGAGTGCGTATAATCCATGGACTCAACATTAGTCATAAAGAACTCACATACCTATTGCAAAAATCTATTAGTTATCGAAACGAAGTACTACACGCATGCTCCTAGGGGGATAGGCTGGTAGGAAAATACCATCGCCCGTCCCCGACCGCCACTCATAAGGAAGACAATCAATAAATAAATCATGCTCCAATTTCATCACATAACGGTTCACCATACGTGCATGCTACAGGAATCACAAACTTTAACACAAGTTTCTCTCAAATTCACAACTACTCACTAGCATGACTCTAATATCACCATCTTCATATCTCAAAACAATCATAATGAATCAAACTTCTCATAGTATTCAACGCACTTTTATATGAAAGTTTTTATTATATCCCTCTTGGATGTACATCATATTAGGACTAAATTTATAACCAAGCAAATTACCATGCTGTTCTAAAAGACTCTCAAAATAATATAAGTGAAGCATGAGAGTTCATCAATTTCTTCAAAATAAAACCACCAGTGTGCTCTAAAAAGATATAAGTGAAGCACTAGAGCAAATGACAAACTACTCCAAAAGATATAAGTGAAGATCAATGAGTAGTTGGATAATTATGTAACTATGTGAAGACTGTCTAACATTTAAGAACTTCAGATCTTGTTATATCATTCAAGCAGCAAGCAAAACAAAATAAAATAAAATGACGCTCCAAGCAAAACACATATCATGTGGTGAATAAAAATATAGCTCCAAGTAGGGTTACCGATGAACGAAGACGAAAGAGGGGATGCCATCCAGGGCATCCCCAAGCTTAGGCTCTTGGTTGTCCTTGAATATTACCTTGGGGGTCCCTAGGGCATCCCCAAGATTAGGCTCTTGCCACTCCTTATTCCATAGTCAATCGAATCTTTACCCAAAACTTGAAAACTATATAACATTGATTAGGCTCATGATTGGGGCATGAATATAACATTGACTTAAGCCTCCCCCATGCTTGAGCGATACTTTCTCCTTCGCGAGGCCAAAAATTATATATATAATTACGATCACAATGAACAAGATGCATAGGATAAAACTTCTGGTGAAATTCCAATTTCAATCGTTTGTAGTCCCAGGATCCCATATCATCACATAGCCTATACCATGTCAATGCATCTCCCTTCAAAGATAAAGGGAAAACCTTCTTCTTAATAACATCATCAGGCATACCTGCAAGCTTAAATAATCCACAAACTTCATCCACATAGATAAGCTATAAATCAGGATGCAATGTTCCATCTCCTGCAAAGGGATTAGCTAGCAGTTTCTCTACCATACCTGAAGGAATTTCAAAGTAAACATTTTCAGTAGGTTCAGTAGGTTGAGTAGCAACTCTTTGCTCTACTGGTCGGGGTGAAGATACCCTGAACAAGCCCCTCAAAGGATTAGTTTCCATAGTAACAAGTGACAGTAAATTTCAGCACACTATATAAATGTTTCCTTACCAAGTTCCACTTACCAAAGGCGCTTCACTCCCCGGCAACGGCATCGGAAAAGATTCTTGATGACCCAGAAGTATAGAGGATCTATTGTAGTCCTTTCGATAAGTAAGAGTGTCGAACCCAACGAGGAGCAGAAGGAAATGACAAGCGGTTTTCAGTAAGGTATTCTCTCCAAGCACTGAAATTGTAGGTAATAGATAGTTTTGTGATAAGATAATTTGTAACGGGTAACAAGCAATGAAAGTAAATAAGGTGCAGCAAGGTGGCCCAATCCTTTTTGTAGCAAATTACAAGCCTGGAAAAGTTCTTATAATAAGAAAAGTGCTCTCGAGGACACATGGGAATTATCGTCAAGCTAGTTTTCATCACGCTCATATGATTCACATTTGATACTTTGATAATTTGATATGTGGGTGGATCGGTGCTTGGGTACTGCCCTTTCTTGGACAAGAATCCCACTTATGATTAACCCCTATTGCAAGCATCCGCAACTATAAAAGAATTATTAAGGTAAACCTAACCATAGCATGAAACATATGGATCCAAATCAGCCCCTTACGAAGCAACTTATAAACTAGGGTTTAAGCTTCTGTCACTCTAGCAACCCATCATCTACTTATTACTTCCCAATGACTTCCTCTAGCCCCAAACAAAAGGTGAAGTGTCATGTAGTCGTCGTTCACATAACACCACTAGAGGAGAGACAACATACATCTCATCAAAATATCGAACGAATACCAAATTCACATGACTACTAATAGCAAGACTTCACCCATGTCCTCAGGAACAAACGTAACTACTCACAAAGCATATTCATGTTCATAATCAGAGGGGTATTAATATGCATTAAGGATCTGAACATATGATCTTCCACCAAATAAACCAACTAGCATCAACTACAAGGAGTAATCAACACTACTAGCAACCCACAGGTACCAATCTGAGGTTTTGGTACAAAGATTGGATACAAGAGATGAACTAGGGTTTGAGAGGAGATGGTGCTAGTGAAGATGTTGATGGAGATTGACCCCCTCCCAATGAGAGGATCGATGGTGATGATTTCCCCCTCCCGGAGGGAAGTTTTCCCGGCATAACAGCTTCGCCGGAGCCCTAGATTGGTTCCGCCTTGTGGAGGCGGAGTTTCGTTCCGTAAGCTTGCTTATGATTTTTTCCAGGGTAAGAGACTTCATATAGCAGAAGATGAGCATCAGAGGGCTGCCAGGTGGCACACAAGGCTGGGGGCGCGCCCAGGGGGCTATGGCGCGCCTCCCACCCTCGTGGATGGTGGGTGGCCCCCCTCAGGTATTTCTTCCGCTGAATATTTATCATTAATTCCAAAAATGACTTTCATGGAGTTTCAGGACTTTTGGAGCTGTGCAGAATAGGTCTCCAATGTTTCTCCTTTTCCAGCCTAGAATCCCAGCTGCCGGCATTCTCCCTCTTCATATAAACCTTGTAAAATAGGAGAGAATAGCCATAAGTATTGTGACATAGCATGTAATAATAGCCCATAATGCAATAAATATCGATATGAAAGCATGATGCAAAATGGATGTATCACCCATGCGAACGGCGCGGCGGCGTCCGGTGCAAGTAAGGCGCGGCCGGCCTCTTGTGCATGTATGGCGCAGAGGGCCTGTGCCCACTCCTGGCGAGGAATGGCGGTACTGACGGGACGTGTACCCATCTATGACGCCCTGTCGACAGCACGCAAGCGCCGATGGATGCGCTCTTGATGTGCGGCGCGCCGCGCCTCTCGCTCTGGAGCGCTCCAATGCTCTTGTCGTGCGGCGAGCCGCAACCTATCGGCACGGACGCGCCTAGCTTGCTCTGCGGCGCGCCATCGATCATGTTGTGCGGCGAGCTGCAGCCTATCGGTGCTGACATGCCTATCTTGATCCGCGGCGCTAAAATGCCATGCGCCAAAGGTCTGCTCAACCCTGGTGATGACACATATGGTGTCGTCCATCGCGTTGCCGGGGAGCGCCGTAGCCTCGACGAGCCGTGGAGCCTTCTGGTTTTCCTCATCGACGAGGTTGATGGCAGAGGTGGCGCTTTGGTGCGTTGGCATGCTTGGAAAAGGTGGATGTGCTATAGGCGGCCCTTGTTGCCTCCGTGCGTCGCGCCGCGCCTAGGTTTATGTGCAATATTGATGGGTGGCGGGAAACGGGGAAATGGCGGGAAACGGTGGCGTGTTCATAGAACGCCATCAATTAATGAAAACTTACAATATAAAGGGACATCGAGCTAGTACACGAAGTAGATGATGATGAGATGAACACAGACCACACTAGGGAACCCGTTGGTGATGAATTCATCAATCACAAACTGTTGTACACTAGTAAGCGTTTGCCCACAACACACACGGCTTATTCCATACACATTGTTAAAAAGTAATGCGGTAGACCTTCTTTAACATATGTTAAAAAATAAAATAAAAATAAAAAACAAGGACCTCGAGGTTAAATTAGCTGAGGGAATGGGTCATTTTGGTCATTTGACTGATATGACCCATCCTATCAGGTAATTTAACATCAACACAACTTCCCGTCCAGTCATCTATCTGATGGCGGCTCCAGCCTGAGCATACTTAACTTGAGAGTTCTCTTAGATGAGCTACTGGTGGAACAACTAGTCCTTGCTGATATAGGATGCCTCTTCGCATCCTTACGGCGTATCCAGATGACTGTCCGTCCCCCAATGGCCAATACATGTTGTGTAGACAGAGCATATCACATACGTCTTATTAGAAGCAATTGTTTGTGTTGTTATCGGTCTTCCCACATAT
Organism: Triticum dicoccoides; assembly: GCF_002162155.2. Classification (NCBI taxonomy): domain Eukaryota; kingdom Viridiplantae; phylum Streptophyta; class Magnoliopsida; order Poales; family Poaceae; genus Triticum; species Triticum dicoccoides. The sequence goes on along the minus strand of NC_041383.1, from coordinate 10,095,245 downwards.
TTCTGATTATAGACCTGTTTGCCGCGTATCACACACATCTTTTTATATTGAACTGTTTCTATTCTCTTCTCTCAACACAAATAGTTTATCCGAGTGAACCGCATGCTGTATATCGCACACACCTTGATCTGGCTGACCGTTTCTTTTTGTGTTGCCTAATCACAAACAGTTCATCCGAGTGAACCGTATGCTGTGTATCGAACACGCCTTCATCTGCTGCCCATTTCTTTTGTTCCTCCTCATCACAAACAGTTAATTGAACTGAACCGTATGCCCTGCATCGCACACGCAACTAAAATATGAACCATGTTTAATGCATCCGTCATCGCAAACATTTTGCACATTTTAGACGGTTCTCTGACACCACCGTTTGCGACTATTGCATCACACCTAGTTTCTTGAAGGTTCTCTGATCGTAGTGTCGCATTAGCAGCATCCTGCAGTACTAGCATAACATCAATTCGGTTCGATTCAACACAAGTGTTCTCCTTACATTGTGACCTCAAAGTTGCTGGCATAGTCATGCCCATGATCAGGAAAATAGAACGATCATGCAACACTTGAGCTAGTCTTAAAGGCTAGACTAGGAATACATTTTACCGTTTATTATTCCACACGTGCATATCAGTCTTCCTTCGAGCCTCGTGGTTATTGTAGACTCGAGAACCATAGCAGTTATAGCATGGAACATAAACATAATTATGAATAGGGAGATAATCAATAATATTTATTGTTGCCTCTAGGGCATATCTCCTATAGGGTTTCCACCAAGAGGAAGGGTGAAGCAGCAAGTAGCAAGTTTTTCCTTAGTGAATTACCAAGGTTTATCGAACCAATAAGAGCTTCTAAGCTACACAGATCATCAGTGCCTGCACACAAAACACACACAAAAATTGGCCCCAACACAGCAAGAGGGTTGTCAATACCCTTGTCATGCTAGTTATAAGGTAAAATGAAAGTGATAGAGGTAGATGAATGTAAATAGTAAAAGGCAAAATAGTGGCAATAGTGTAGACGAATTAAGCAATTGGGCATAGATCCGTGGCCATAGGTTCAAGTGACATCTCTCTCGAAAACAACAATTAGCATGGTAAACAAATTGTAGTTGGGCTATTGACCAAATTACAATATTTATGACTATGATCATTTATGACATAATCTCATATAGGCATTATGTCCGTGATCCGTAAACCGTTAATCCAACTGCATCTACAACTAATACTCCACCCAAAAACCGCTATCCATCATGCATCTCATGGTATTGTGTTTGCAAGAAACAGAGTATCGCAATAAGCAGGATGACATAACACAGGTAGAAAGAAGTCAATAAATATGACAAATCCCCTTCATTTTATCCTAAGTGGCAACAATACAATACGTGCCTTGTCCCTTATTGTCACTGGGCTAGATCACTGCAAGATTCTACCCACTACAAAGCACAACTCTGTTTGAAGATAAATCAATCAAACTTGGCCAAAGAATATAGATGGATGAGAGAGCAAAGCTATTTAATTATGCAACAACAAAACCTCAATGGTGATCCAAACAGAGAGAGAGAGACACACACACACACAGAGACAGAGAGAGAGAGAGAGAGTCATCTAGCTACTAATATGGACCCATAGGTCATAATGGAAATACTCACACATAATCATGAAGGTACCAAGGTTGATGAAGAATACTCCGACAATGGCGTCCCCCTCGGGCGGAGCTCCGAATAAGGCCTCCAGATGGGATCTTCATGGAACAGTGGCTTGCAGCGGTGATAAAAATCTTCTGGAAGCATGATGGTGGGCCCCTCGGTGTGCGTATTGGTCTCTCCCCAAGGTCCCTGTGTTTCTTGATGCCCCAAAAATCGTGTTAAATTGGCAGCATATTTTGTCCTCCGTAGATATTTATTTCGTGTGAAACCAAAGCAAGAAGAAAACAGAAACTGTCACTGCACACTAAATTAATAAGTTAGTCCATAAAAATAATATAAATTGCTAGAAAAACGTATATATAAGTAATAATGTGATACCATGAAATCTCCCCCTAATAATAATAAAGCACGGGTTGAGTTTGTCGGATCACCGTCACAATACGCTTTCTTCCCGTAAGTTTACGCTTTAACTTTGAATTTAAAACATATAGTGAGGTGTTACTAAAGTTGTTTTGAGATAAAAGGATTCGGCGACGCGTCGCCCATCTGGGCCTGTGCAGCGTCAATAGTAATGGGCCTTTAGAAACATCCTCTCACCCCTTCTGTCTTTTTTCTCTTCCACCCAAGCAAGGAGCAACAATGTAAACCCGCCGGGCCAGAACCAGACCACACCGCCGCCCGCAGCTCCATCCTGCCCATGCTCACCTCGTGCCCGCAAGCCGCCTCGCCGGCGACCCCACACCTCCGCCACGTGCCACCGCCGGCGACCTTCCCCGTCAGACCTCCGGCCGCTCCTCCGCCTCGCCCCTCTCTCTTATCCTTCCTCTCGATCCCTCTTTCTGGCTGAACAGGGACCTCCAGGCGGGCCATGGCGCCGCTGGCCCTCAATCTCGCCGGATCCAGCTGCCTTCACGCGAAATCCGTCTGAAGTGGATCCACCCCGGCCATATCACTAGTAGAAAAGGGGGCATTTGTCCCGGTTCGTAAGGGCCTTTAGTCCCGGTTCATGAACCGGGACTAATGGGTCGTTACTAATACCTCCCCCTTTAGTCTCGGTTCAAACACGAACCGGGACAGATGTGCCTCCACGTGGCTGGTGCGCCGAGCCCAATCAGGGGGGCCTTTGGTCCCGGTTGGTGGCACCAACCGGGACCAAAAGGCATCCACGCGTTAGCATTCCAGTGGCTGGGTTTTTTGTTTTTTTAAAGGAGGGGGGCGGTTGGGGGTTTTGGGGGGTTAATTTATGTGTTTCATATATTGTGTTAGCTAGCTAATTAATAGAGAGAAGTGTCCTCTCTTATGTCCGTGCTTGGTCGACACTACGTACTATATACATAGAGAGGCCCTCAACACGCTAGCTAGTAAGAAAATGAAGGGAACCATTAAGTACATAAGTTCGTCATGCATAATGAGAGAAGTGATCCATCGACCTCTCCTTCTCCGAGAGATTGGTCGAACAACAAGTTTTCGTATTATGTGTCCGACGCTACTGGCTACATACATGTACAGTATGTAATATCTCTTAATTACAATCCCCTAGCAATTGAAATCAACTTCCACATGGTATTCTCCGGCTTTATTGATGACGTGGTCAAGAAAGAATCCCGCCAATTCCTCTTGAATTGCTTTCATGCGATCTGTTTCTAGGAGTTCATTCCGCATCTGCCACGTCTAATTTGAAGAAGGGGGTTAATTAATACAAATATATGAATGAAACTCAACAGAAATGATGGTGTAATAAAATGAAATTGTGAATATTATTGCTTACGAACTTCATATTGTCTTTTAGAGTAGCGCCGCTTATTTTCCAAAGTCGCGTTGTGGATGAACTCGCACACGTAGTATCCATAGAAATCATTCCCTTGTTCCTGCCACAAGCACTTTACGAGAAATAGAGGTCAATCAAACTAATAATAAAGCATTATAAATGGCATTGATGAAAGTATAGCTATAGAATCAACGAGAGATGCGCGCAACTAGCTAGCCAGTAGTACTTACTTTCGGGTATGTATATCGCAGCGGCAGCCCCGGAGCTTCTGCGGTGAACTATTTCCAAACCCTGCAAGACAAAGAAAATAATAATTATTACTTGAGATATCAGGAAATGAACAAAAAGTTGCTGATATGGTGCGATAATGATCGATTGAACTTACTTGTTGAGCAATTCAGTCATGGCCGCATAGGTTTCGGGATCTTTCCGTCTCGAGTCTAAGACGGTTAATAGTCCCTGCTCAAGCTTAATCTCCAGAAGAACATAGTGGAAGCTGCGCACGCATGCATAACTCATCAATTACATTACTATAACCTCGCTCGAGTAATAAGGGAAACCGAATATGCACACGACAGTAACACTCACTCGCCGTTGTAAGGAAAGAGTATGGTATCTTTGTTTTTATTTTTGATCAACGATTGTAGCAAGTTGGCTTCGGCCTCTTCGGTGTGCTTTGTAACCTGATTATCATCTATGATATTTGTGTTAATGAACCCAATATCATAGATTTCTTGTTTTCTGCACTCGACGATCTTCAATCTGCATAATATAGTGAGGATAATAGATTATAAATACATGCAATGAAAGAGCCGAGCTATATATAGAGACTTAATGACAGAAATAGTACTGACAGACAGTAGCAAAAGACCGTTAATTTATCGAGGGCCTTTTGATTGAAGAACGCGAAGAACTCCGCAAATGGAACACACAACAGATCAGTTCCAACGAGGTCGTGCTCCTCTTTAGTGTGCAGATACAAACTATTCGTCCCCCCAGACTCTCTGCAGGTTTTCATGTACCAATTATGGAATCTTGGCATCATCGTTGTTAGAGATTTTTCATCTTTGATGAGAGGCTTCCCGTACTCGTATCTGTGTTTGTCCACCTCCATAAAATCAGGAAGTTGATCGTCAGGCAGGTAATCTTGTAGATTGCCATAACCGGGCACCATCCCCGGAGCATTAGCGACGATGTTGCCGCTAGACACATTGAGCGGGGGGCACGATTGATTTGCTTGTTCGCCGAGCTGCGCAACTTTTTTCGCAGCTGCTCGTTCTCTTGACCTTTGATGTCTGACAGTACTTCCCGACCGCTCCACTTGGAGATATGTCTATTCAGTAATGCGGACGTAGTTGGTTCTCGGTGGAGACTTTGCCGGTTTCCTCAGGGCATCGAGAGTGCTCTTTGCTTTCACCGGATCTACCTTCTCCTCCGAAGGTGGATGTCTCTTTGCTTTCACCCCTTCAAAGAACTCCTTCACATGGGTCCGCACGATCGTATCGTTTTCCTCCTCGGTCCTCTCGTATGGTAACTTCTCTAGAGGCTTGAGAGGTGGACCATATCTGTATTGCCTCCCGCCTCTGGTTGTGCTGCTAGACGCCGGAGCAGACGGAGCGGCTGCGGCGTCTGTCTTCTTTCGTGCTTGCTTACAAGGCGGAGTAGAAGGACTACGACGCCCCGGAGCAGCCGGGGCGGCGGCAGGTCTCTTCCACCCTTGCTGGCGAGGCGGATAAGAAGGAGGCTGCTGGCTGCTCGGGCGCGCCGGCGCAGGTGGAGAAGGAGGCCGAGTGCCGCCACGCGCCGGAGAAGGAGGCTCAGTGCCCTGATCATCACTCGCCGGAGGAGGAGGCGGTGGAGGAGGCGGAGTGCCCTGACTCGCCGGAGGAGGAGGAGGAGGCGGAGGCATCCAGTTCGGAAGGTTGATGAGCTCCTTCCACCATAGGCATGGAGTCTTCAGAGCAGAATCCAGCCTAGTCTCCCCTTCACCGGTAGGGTGGTCAAGCTGGAGATCCTCAAATCCCTCCGTTATTTCATCCACCATCACCCTAGCATATCCTTCTAGAATCGGCCGACAGTGATAAGTTGCGCAGGGTTCAGTAGGATAAACAGAGCCAACAACCGCCTTGACCTTCATATTCATCCATCGCGCCATAATGTGGCAATTTTGAGACTCCGTGATAGCATCCAGGGGAAAGCTGGCAGGAGTCGTCAAGACATGCTCCGGCTGAAGCAGCTCGGTGGAAGCCACGCTGCTTCTCCGCTGAGATGGCGGGGTAGCTTCGGGGGAAGCTTCGGCAGGTTGTTTGCTGTGATCTGCTGCTTCTTGTTCCTCTTCTCGTTCCTCTAGCCCCATTACCCTTTCGTGCAGCGCCTGCAGTTGGCCCTGCTCCAGTTTCTTCCTCCTCTCGTGGGTTTTGTAACCCCCTGCGTCCGGAAAACCAACCTTCCACAGAATGGAGCCTGGCGTGCCTTGTGTCCGTCCAGGGTGCTCAGGATTCCCGAGGGCCATTGTGAGCTCGTCCTTCTCCCTGTCTGGAACGAACGTCCCTTGCTGCGCTACATTGATATAGTGTCGAAGCCTCTTGACTGGTATTTTCAGTTGCTCATCCGTCCAATGGCACTTCCCTGGTATAGGGTCCAAGGTTCCGCCAGCCCCGAAGAACCAAGTCCAGCTACGGTCTGGCCAGTACATTGTCTCTGGTTCGATCCCTTTTTCAAGCAGATCATTGTCAGCCTTGGACCACTTAGGCCGGGCTTTGAGGTAGCCATCTAACCCCGTGCGATGGTGAAACTGCTTCTTCGCAGCATTTTGCTTGTTTGTCGCCGACATCTTCTTACTCTTTTTCGATGTCTTGTGGGCCACAAATGCGGGCCAGTGATCTTTGATCTTCTCATATTTGCCGATGAATTCTGGTGTCTCTTTTTTGTCGACAAACTTGTTCAGCTCTTTCCTCCACCTCCTGAATAGGGTTGCCATCTTCTTAAGAGCACAAGACTTGATTAATTGCTCTTTAACTGGCTTCTCCGGATCCTCTTCTGGCGGTAGGGTGAAATTTGCCTTCAGCTGAGTCCAAAGATCTTCTTTCTGCATATCATTGACATAAGACACCTCAGGGTCTTCCTCCTTAGGCTTATACCATTACTGGATGCTGATCGGGATCTTGTCCCTAACAAGAACCACGCACTGAGCAGAAAATGCGTTCTTTGTCCGGATGGGTTCAATCGGTTCGCCATCGGGCGCGATTTCTATGATCTCAAACCTTTCATCCGAGCTCAACTTTTTCTTCGGGCCTCGTCTCCTTACCGAAGTTGTGCTCGATCCGGAGGGCTAGAAAAAGGAAGAAAGACGAGAGTTAATTAATATGTGTACATATACCAAAACAATGAATGCATCAATTAACTAGTCAGCACGGGCTTAACTAATATATATATACCTGGCCGGACTCGGTTCGGTCACCGGAGCAGTCAGCGCGGTCTCCTTCTTGTACCTCCATTGGGTCACCGGAGCCATCATGAACATAGCCCTCTTCTCGTACCAGCATTAATGGGTCGGAGCCATCATGAACATAGCCCTCTTCTTCTCCCACACTACAGGAAACTGCTAGTTTGCCGTCTATGAGCAGCTTTGCCGTCAGCTTTTCGTCGGGGTAGACGGCAAAGAAAGGTTTGCCGTCATCAGCAGACGGCAAAGAAAACACTGACGGGAAAGTCACTTTGCCGTCTGCCAAAAAAACCACAGACGGCAAAAAACTAACTTTGTCGTCTGCCAAAACAAACACAGACGGCAAAGACACTTTGCCGTCTGCGAAAAATAACACAGACGGCAAAGAAATCTCTGCTGTCTGTGTTTGTTTTGGTAGACGGCAAAGTGAGCTCTTTGCCGTCTGTATTTTTTTTGCAGACAGCAAAGAGAAAGCACATCACGCGGATCACTCACGCGGATTGATGACTTGGCAAGATCTTAAACGCATATCCCCACCAGGCCATTGAACGCACACACTACCCACCCACCCACCCACCCACGATGCACGCGCCCCGAGGACAGAACCCACGCGCCCCACGCCTGTTTCCCTTATCCCCACCCCCGCCGCTCGTTTCTCT
>NC_041383.1:10077313-10087172 GCF_002162155.2 Triticum dicoccoides | reverse complement strand
GACCCCGGCCAACACCTCTCCCCTGTCCTGGCCTCGCCGGCCACCACTTGGCCCACGCGGCCGCGGCCACTCCCCACTTCGCCCCCATCACCATCGGCGCCTGCCAGTTTCCTCGTCGCCACCGTAGGCCCGCCGGCGCACGTCACCACCTCGCCGGCCGGCCCCGACCTCACTGGCCGCCATCTTGCCCGCCGGCGCCCATCACCACCTCGCCGGCCGACCCCGGCCTCGTTGGCCGCCATCTTGCCCGCTGCCCCGGCCCCATCGTCAGTCGGCCCGCTGGCCCCGACCTCCACGACTCGTCGCTCGTCGTCCCCGACAGCCTTCGTGCCTCGTCGCCCCCGCCGGACTGCGGTGGCCCCGGCCCCGTCACCCCCGCAGGCCTTCGCCGGCCTCGACCTCCGGCGCTGGCCCTGGCCTCGACCTCCGGCGCTGGCCCCGGCCTCGAGGAGCGGCGGCAGCTCCTTAGGCATCTATGGTGCCATCGGTGTGCTCTATTCTTGGAGATAGAAAGGAGAAGGGATAGGTGCGCGGCTGCTGGTTGCTGCGGCTCCGGTGACCACGGGCACAGGAGAAGGGACAGGGGATGCTCGCAGGGAGGCGGTGGCGTAGATCGAACTCAAGATGGTTGGACGTGTTAGATCTCGTGCTGCTATCATGAAATATTCTGTCTAAATAGAGTAATGATGTATTCTGTTTTATCTTGGATTAGCAAGTAGTGGTGTATTCTGTGTAAATATAGTAATTTTGTATAGTAAAATTTGTTCATTCATTGTTGATTCTTCAAACGAAGTGTCGATGGATAATGTGGCGTTTGTTGTTGTCCGCTAGTTACTTCTAGCCTCTGTACATAGACTGTCGGTTAAGATTATTTTAATAGGTAAAATTCTTTGCCGTCTCTGCTTTTATGAGCCTAACGGCAAAGAAACTCAATCGGCTGACGGCAAACGAGCTTTTCTTTGCCGTCTGTTATTAGATCGCGTGACGGCAAAACATCAGTTTGACTGACGGCAAAGTCTTTGCCGTCATCCTGATAAACAGCAGACGGCAAAGCATTCTTTGCCGGCTATTCTTTGCCGTCTGATTTTGCCGTCTGCTTGATCTTTGCCGTCTGTAATCCACAGACGGCAAATCTCCTGTTTCCCGTAGTACAGAGGCTAGGAGTTCGGTGTTGTTGAGAAATGCCAGGAGTTCGGTCGCCCAGGAACAGGAATTTGTCCATGATACTCTGACTGAATCTATTTTCAACAACGCAAGCCATGTCAATTCTGTGGCCCATTTTAGCTACTACTTAAATGTTGGTCTGGTGCTTCCACATCAACATTCTATCATGTCATTTGACCTTTTGGTAAAAAAGAAGGTAAAGCAAAAATACATCAAAGTTGGATGCTTCGTTGTTGCTGGTCCTGCTTCATCATGTGCTATAGAAGTAGGTTCTTTCAAGGCCAATGTTTGATTATACACTTTTCTTCCTTATTGTTAAAATCATGGCCACTAATGTTTCAGATGTTACCTTTTGAAGCTGCTTCATTGGTGATGAGTTAATGTTGTATGCAGCCCTGTCATCCACAATTTGCCAGTCAGAAGGTGACCTGAAGGTTAAATTGGAGAAAAAGGCAATGGGCTCTGAAAATTAAAAGATTTTCTATCTCGAGTCCCCTTCCTGGTGCCTATGTCCTACTCATTGGTTAATTCAGACCAATGGTTTGTCCAGCACGATCAATCTATTATAATTCTTGAGTTGGGAAAAAGCCAATAAGGTGGTTGCATAACCTTACAAGACCATTGATGCAAATTCAGGTAGTTACACCTGAGAAAGTTATGGCTCGATGTGTCAAAATGTTTTCTTTGATGTTTTAGATGGATATAGATGGATTCTGCTCACATCTTAACTCATTAAGGATTCAGAGTGCGAGCTATATATTCACTGAAATCTCATGTATACACCAAAGTTACAGTGTGTACGTGTACCTAATGTATTTTATTCTGAAACAAAAAATATTTTCCTACGGATTGTCTTCTTCAGATTGTATATCCATGTTGTTTGGTACCAATAAAAAATTGATTACTCGGACCAATAAAAGATTGTATATCAATGTAGCTGATGTAGCTAATCAATTTGCACTCGGTGCCGTTGTGTTCCATCCGGCAGGCTGCCTACAAATGCAATAATTCGATTACAAATGACAAACATTTGGGAAATGAAACTGCTCTGTGGACAACAGTAGCCGGCCGAAGTACACACTAATTCAACGGCGCTGTTCACTTTTGCTCAACGCATGCGGTTTGATGTGTTGCATGGTGCTGACAATCGTCCAATGTGCATCATGTGCATAGCGATGCTCTTTGGGAAACAAGCATGTTGTTGTGGATCTGTTGTAAGTAATAAGCTAAACTGACAACGATTTTGGAGAATCTTGGGATAATGTACATTTGTGCCTCAAGTGTGTAATCTTTGGAAATAAATTATATTATACACCATCATGTATCTAATTATTTTACAGGTTGGTTCAAGTTGCATATATTTTGTTTTTGTGGGCTGTTTTTACAAAAAATAAATACATACATAATGTATGATCCACGCTTGACATGACATCACATAAGCCACGTCGGCCCTCACCAACGCAGGCACACGTTGCCGCCATGTGGGCCATCAGGGTAACGATGGACGACCGAGCTGCACAACAGAGCTAAGGCGGATTTTTGCACGATCTTAGACAATGGTGCATAAGCTGTCATCTTAATGTACGCCATGTAAGGTAGGAAGGGCATCAACCAACACTCAGTGAGGACGTACAAATACAAATAATCACTTCATTTTGTGTTCCTTGCGTGCTTTCGCTAGCATGAAAATGTTTCAACAGTATATCCCCGTTGCAACGCACGTGCAATTTTCCTAGTAATATGCTAATTTTATAAAATTACGTTCTTGATATTCCACATGCGTGCATTGCTGACATGCTAATAGCAATGTGTTCGGATAAGATGTCATTTAGCGTGTAAACATGTATGCAATAGCTAATTAACACCGTGCGCATTGCTGACCTGCTAAATCATTGTTTGGGGTTTCAGTCCACCATATAGCCCTAGATCAACACATGCCACGGTTGCTGCCAACATGGAAATTAGTATTTGCGTTTCCATAAATGTTTGATCGTGCATAGATCTTTCAGCTTCGTACGCATTAAGATTTTCTACCTTCTCATGTTCCTGAAGTTTCTGAAAATTTGTTATGCACAAACATGCAAATTCTCAAAATAACTCATATGTAGATTCTCATGTATTAAAATTGCTCACACTTCTTATCCTTTCAGTAATCTGGTGTACCAAAAAATACAGACATGGAGCAGCGCAATGGGATTACAACAATGTCCAGCATTCAGTGTGTTTCTTGATTGTCTGTTTATTGGCTTACTTTAACAAATATTATTGCATTATCACAATTTGTTGATTGCCGATCTTAATTATTGGACGTATTAACTATTGCTCAGTAACCATCATATATAGTGCTAGATATTGCGGATCTAAATGGTACATGAGAAGTCGAAATAATAACTAATTTGCTTCATGTTCCCTTTTCTTCTTTACTTAAAAAATATAATTGCCATTTGTAGTTTTCCTAGAGCACAGGTTAAACTTCCATCTCAGATTTTGTAAGGTTGTTTGTGTCTGTAACTGGAACATCAAAAAGCATACAACCTACATTTTTAGGACAATAGTTTGAAGACGATTACCACTTGAGTGTGACATTACTTAGCATTTCATAGCTGGGGTTTGCTAGAGCTCTCAAAGTATCTTACTTCAGAGACTAGAAAAAAATCATACTTCCGTTTTAGTGGTCCAATTGATTTTTTTCTGTTGTTTTTAATCAATTTTTGCCCTCTAAGAGCACCCGTCGACCCTCAAATTTGTCCCACTTGTTAGAGTTTATGTTTATCTCTTCATGTAATCTCAACCGGATTCTATCTCTCTCCTCCTTAGTAGTTTAAATCTCTTCCTGTACTCAAGTTCTCACCTTGTACGCCACGGCAGGGCTTCTGTCTCGATCAATATAAACCGATGCGGCTCCCTTACGAGGGAGTAGGAACGCTTCCATAATTCTTACATGGTAATCAGAGCATCCTCTTCCATATACATCTAGCCACAAAATCACACCCAAAACACGCCGGTGTCATCATCATGTCTTCATCAACATGAGTCGCCCTCAACCTCGGCGCCCCTCCATCAGAGAAACTTGCGAGAGGGAATTTTATCCTCTGGAAGACGCAAGTCTTACCTGCCCTGCGAGGAGCGTAGGTGACAGGACTCTTGGACAACTCTGACGCTGCTCCACCCAAGACCGTGGAGATCACCAAGGCGGACAAGACTTCGGCCATGGAGCCGAACCCGCTGTATGGGCCATGGATCGCAAAGGATGAACAGGTCCTCTCATATTTGCTAAACTCCATGACACCAGAAATTCTTGGACAGGTTGTTGGGAAGGACTCCACCTTTGAGCTATGGACAACCGTGACAACTCTCTTCGCGTCCCAATCGCAGTCCAGGATCACAAACTTGAGGATTGCAATCACCACAACCAAGAAAGGCTCCATGTCAAGTTCTGCTTTCATGGCAAAGATGAAGAATCTTGCAGATGAGCTAGCTGCTGCTGGTCGTCCAGTGTCAGATCCAGAGATGGTGGATTATATCCTCGCAGGACTAGACCGTGACTATGATCCAGTGGTTGCGGCGATTGGTGCTGTCAAGAATCAGATTACTCCAGATGATCTTTTTGCGCAAATCTCCGCCTTTGATCAGAGGATGGAGATGCTCGGCGATTCATCATCAGGCAGCTTCCACACTTCGGCTAATGCGGCGTACAGAGGACGTGGCCACGCTCGTGGCAGATCCTACCGCGGGCGAGGAGGAAGGGGGCACGGTCGTGGCGACCGACAGCCCTCTCCTGCTGGTGGAGGCGGCGGCAACAGAGGACGTCCTCGACAACAGCAGCAGTACGGACGCGATCAACAGCATGACTACCTTTAATGTCAGATATGCCTTAAACATCATCCAGGGGGTGCACGCTCATGCTGGTTCAGATATGAAGATGGCGACCAGGAGGAGAAGGCGGCACATGCTGTCTCCTACGGTGTGGACACAAACTGGTATGCCGACACCGGAGCTACAAACCATATCACCGGTGAACTTGACAAGCTGACAATGCGGGAAAGGTACAATGAAGGCGATCAAATTCACACGGCAAGTGGTTCAGGTATGGAGATCACACATATTGGCAGCACAATTGTTAAAAAACCCGTAAAAAATTTACACTTGAAAGATGTCTTACATGTTCCTGAAACATCCAAAAATCTTATTTCTGTCCATAGATGCACTCTTGACAACAATGTTCTCATAGAATTTCATCCTCACTTTTTCTTGGTTAAGGACCTAGCAACAACGAGAATCATTCTTAGAGGACGGTGCGTGGGAGGCCTCTACCCACTCATATCATCATCATCATCATCCTGGTTCAACAAACAAGCATACGTCGTCACCAAGCCATCTTCAGCAAAGTGGCATAGTCGTTTAGGTCATCCATCCTCAGTTATTGTTAGTTACATTCTTAGAAAAAATAAACTCTCATATGAGTCCAGTGTTGAGTCAGTTTGTGGTCCATGTCAACAGGTCAAAAGTCATCAGTTACCCTATCCTATTTCTACCAATGTATCCAATGCTCCACTACAACTTATATTCTCAGATGTATGGGGGCCAGCCCCCACTTCAGTTGGTAGATTTTCCTATTATGTTAGCTTCATTGATGACTATAGTAAATTTACTTGGATTTACTTGTTAAAGAAACGGTATGATGTTTTCCAAGTGTTTATCAACTTTCAAAATCTTGTTGAACGCAAACTGAACTCTAAGATCATTGCTATGCAAACCGACTGGGGTGGTGAGTATGAGAAACTAAACTCCTTCTTTCAAAAACTTGGCATCTCACATCATGTTTCTTGTCCTCATGCTCACCAACAGAATGGATCAGCTGAAAGAAAGCATCGTCACATTGTCGATGTAGGACTTGCATTGTTAGCAAATGCATCTATGCCACTCAAGTTTTGGGATGAAGCCTTCTTAACTGCTACCTATCTCATCAACTTGCTTCCAAGCAAAGTCATTAAGCTTGAAACCCCCATCACACGACTTCTTGGGGTAACACCTAATTACACATCTCTTCGTATCTTTGGTTGCGCATGTTGGCCAAATCTTCGACCCTACAACACACGAAAACTCGCTTTCCGCTCAAAACAATGTGTCTTCTTAGGCTATAGCCCTATGCATAAAGGGGTAAAATGCTTAGATGTTCCTACCGGTAGGGTCTACATATCCCGAGATGTTGTCTTTGATGAATCTGTGTTCCCTTTTGCATCGCTTCATCCAAATGCAGGTGCTCTTCTTCGCAAGGAAATTCTCCTTCTCCCATCAAACCTTCGAAATTTTGACAACGGGGATGACAATTGTACTAACCAATATGCTGATGATTCTGCTGTGCCTAGTTCCAATCTCATGCCTGTGCAGGTTGCTGGCGAAAACGGTGGTCAAAATAACCAAAATCCTGAGAATTTGGTTCAAAACGAGGTGTTATTTCATGCTCCAGAAGGGGACGAAGCTGGCGCAGATCCCGGAGGATCGGCCTCGCATCCCGCGCGCAAGCAACTGCAGGCGGATGGCGGATCTTCTGCACCCAGCAGCCCTGCGGGTTCCCGAGCGTCCAGTGGCCAGGGGGCCACATCATGGACCACTGGATCTTCTCTGCACCCTGGCGCGTCATCATCTGATGGAGCAGTTGCCGGTGGATCTTCTGCGGATTCTGTGCATTCGCCTGTACAGCAGCCAGCAGTTGCTTCTCGAGTCATGACCAGGCTACAGAAAGGTATACGCAATCCGAAAATAAGGAAAGATGGCACTATACCATATGGCATGTTATGTATTTCAGGAGAACCAACAACATTAAAAGATGCACTTGGTGACCCTAAGTGGAGAAAAGCAATGGATGAGGAGTATTCTGCACTGATGAGAAATAAGACTTGGCGTCTTGTGCCTGATCTAAGAGGTAAAAATATTATTGATTGTAAATGGGTGTACAGGATCAAAAAAAAAGGCAGATGGCTCCATTGACAGGTATAAGGCACGTCTAGTTGCAAAGGGGTTTAAACAACGGTATGGCATAGATTATGAGGATACGTTCAGTCCTGTTGTCAAAGCTGCAACTATAAGACTTGTGTTGGCTATTGCTGTGTCTAGAGGATGGAGCCTAAGACAGCTAGATGTACAGAACGCGTTTTTGCATGGTGTTCTTGAAGAGGAGGTGTTCATGAGACAACCACCTGGGTATGAAAATAAGAAAACACCACATTATGTGTGTAAACTTGACAAGGCACTCTATGGCTTGAAACAAGCACCCAGAGCATGATATTCCAGGTTGAGCTCACAATTAAAATGTCTTGGCTTTATTGCTTACAAAGCTGATACATCTCTGTTTATTTATAACAAGGCAAGAGTAGCAATCTTTGTGCTCATTTATGTAGATGATATTATAGTGGCAAGTTCATCACAAAGTGCTACTAATGCTCTCCTGCATGATTTGAGCTCAGAGTTTGCTTTGAAGGATCTGGGAGACTTGCACTTCTTTCTAGGCATTGAAGTCAAGAAGACTCAAGATGGCATAGTGTTAAGTCAAGAGAAATATGTGAATGAGCTTCTATCTCGCATGGGGATGACAAATTGCAAGCCTGTGCCCACACCTTTGTCTTCTTCAGAGAAATTGTCAGCATATGAAGGGAAGTTACTTCAGGAGGAAGATAGTACAAGGTATAGAAGTACTGTTGGTGCATTACAATATCTGACACTCACTCGTCCAGATATCTCTTTTGCGGTTAACAAGGTTTGCCAATACCTTCATGCTCCCACTACTGCACACTGGTCAGCTGTCAAGAGAATTGTAAGATATGTCAAGCATACTATGGGGTTAGGACTTCATTTCAGACGTTCTAATTCTGCTCTTGTTAGTGCTTTCTCTGATGCTGACTGGGCAGGTTGCAGTGATGACAGAAAATCAACTGGAGGCTTTGCAGTATTTTTTGGTTCTAACCTTGTGTCATGGAGTGCCAGGAAACAGGCTACTGTGTCTAGGTCAAGTACAGAAGCTGAGTACAAGTCATTGGCCAATGCCACTGCAGAGATTATTTGGATTGAGTCATTACTGGATGAGATGGGAGTTAAACAGAACCGTATATCATGTTTATGGTGTGACAACTTGGGAGCAACTTATTTGTCTGCCAACCCTGTGTTTCATGCAAGGACTAAGCATATAGAGATTGACTTTCATTTTGTGCGAGAAAGGGTGGCAGCAAAAAAACTTGAGATACGGTTCATTCCTTCCAAAGATCAAGTGGCAGATGGATTCACTAAAGCACTTCCAGCAAAACCATTTGAAGAGTTCAAGAGGAATTTGAATGTAGGATAGTTGAGATTAAGGGAGGGTGTTAGAGTTTATGTTTATCTCTTCATGTAATCTCAACCGGATTCTATCTCTCTCCTCCTTAGTAGTTTAAATCTCTTCCTGTACTCAAGTTCTCACCTTGTACGCCACGGCAGGGCTTCTGTCTCGATCAATATAAACCGATGCGGCTCCCTTACGAGGGAGTAGGAACGCTTCCATAATTCTTACACCACTAATGTCCTGCCACAGCGCAAAGGGCATCATCTAGTTATATATACGTTTGAGACGTATCAGTGGTCTCTTCCAATTTCGTGCAAGGTGGGTATACCACACGACCGTGGCAGACGTACCTCAACATTACCTTCCTTCGCAGCCACCCGGGACGATAAAATCTTGGCTTTTATTCCCCCACATCCCATCACCTTCGTTCACATTTCCTTTTTGCCACCGCTTTGTGTTCTTTGTCTCCAAAGTAAAACTGATGGCTAGCATGCATCGTCTGTTTATTGTGGTGGAAGCAAAGGGGCCGCTCTGGGTTTCGCAATGAAGCCTCCACATCCCCATCCAACGGGACTTGTGCCCTGTTTCTTGACTCATATGGGCAACGCCTTCCTCACTGGCTATAAAAGATGTCTTGCTACCAAGTATTAGTTCTCATATCTCCATCCTCTTGCCTCATTGCCACTTGATTATTCCACCATGGCTTCACGCCGCTCCAGCGCCCGCCAAAACTTTCCACCCAAGCTTTCGCCTCCACTTCCCTCCCCACCGCATGTCCAACCGCTCAACCTACTGCCGGTTTACCCGGACGTTCCAAGGGAAGCGAAGGAATGGCTAGATTCACTGCGACTTGCCCGAGCAGTTTGGATCCGTGATGCGGTGTACTCCTGGAGTAGGGCATCACATGAGCTAGAGATGGCGCGCATTCTGATTCGTGGCCATCCAGGGCTGGGTAACCTGCTAAGGAATGAGATCAATGCTTTTGAAAGGAGGGTTGAGATTGAGTTGAAGCTTCTGGGGTTGCGGATCATTGCTGAGGCTACTCTGGACGAGCGCGCTCGGATGGGGTTGCTGCAGCCTGTTCCTTCTTGGGAGATTCTTCGTTGGGCGTGGCTCGAGGCAAAATCGCAGGATCCTCTGCAAGTGGCCCGCTGGGAATGCATCAATGGTGTGCTGCCGGGCTGCTCCACATCGCCCCAACCATTCCTCTCCGTTCCTCCGTCGGAGCCGGGCTCTTCCACCCCCATGCAGGAGTTAGAGCCTTCCACTGAGTTGCGTCTCTGACTTATGGAAAGCTTCAAAGCTAGGTGTTCATGAAGATCTTGACAAAGATCTTCATGCCACCATGGAGCTTTTATGGATGCCCGATCTTTTGTTTTA
>NC_041383.1:10063714-10076807 GCF_002162155.2 Triticum dicoccoides | reverse complement strand
AAATATTATTGTTATCATATGCAATGCTTGAATTTCCATACTAATACAATAAACAAAATACTTTCAAATTAGAATGACATTCAAGAAAAAACATGAGCACCAACTGTTCATGTTCTTTAAATAAGTCATTGTATGTACATCACTTGATGCAAAGGCCGGGGTTTATCCTCCTTCTATGAAAGAAGTATGTCACCTATGTTGTACCTAAACATATCACAATCAATAGATTTTATCAATGTGCCTAATTGTACCAGCTATTTGTTGTACTCCAACAATTAAATTTTAGCAACCAACGCTCCTCATGCACGCTTCCAATTTGTGTACCCATAGAGTTCACACTATTTTGATAGGTCTGTTTACCAATATAACATCTTCAAATCAGGAGAACTTTTTTTGTAGTCCAACTAATAATCAAGCTCCATCTCGTGATACTCTTGATAGATTTATATGCAACTATAAAGATTTAGCAACAATGGTATATTTAATTATTCTTCTAAATTGTACTTGTTGCCATATGACAAAGTAGAGTCAAAATATTTTTCTTGCATGAGAAGGACATATATGGTCACCAATATATATGGTGTATTTCTTTTTTGACATGTCATAATAATCATTTGGCCCCACATGAAATAGAATTACTGAAAAAATAGTGTACTATAGCAAAATAGCTCTAGCCCTTAAATACACTAGCATGCTATATCGTGCTATAGCGTGCCATTAGCGAGACATTATACACTTATTTATATAGTCAGCTATTACTCGGCACGATAAAGCATGCTATTAGCGGTGCTATATTGTGGTATATTTATATTTAATATAATTGATGATTTTGATGCCACGAGTACTATTTATTTAAGGGAATATATGAAGTTAGGATTATCACTCCTTGAATGATCTACCCACACTAAAGATGATTTCCTTGCATTTGTGAGGGACATTGTCTAGTTCCTTGGCAAGACGTCTATTTTGTT
Organism: Triticum dicoccoides; assembly: GCF_002162155.2. Classification (NCBI taxonomy): domain Eukaryota; kingdom Viridiplantae; phylum Streptophyta; class Magnoliopsida; order Poales; family Poaceae; genus Triticum; species Triticum dicoccoides. The sequence continues at coordinate 10,075,836 of NC_041383.1, read as the reverse complement.
GGATTTAAATCTACAAGAACATATCATATGTTATAATCAATTTTTTAGAACCAAACAACATAATTTAGAAATTATTTGTGTGTTTTAAATTCCTATGGTGCAAGATAGGTAGGTGTATCCTGTTTAGTTTGAGGGTCTACCTAATTCAACATATTTTCCTTTGATGTGTGGAAGATTTGAATTACTAGGGTTTATTTGTTTTCTAGGATTGAGGAATATTTTCTAAAAACCGGCTTTGAACTATATTTCCTAGGAAATACTTAAACTAGAGTTTCACCGCTCTTTATATGTGGGCAGTACTAGGCGTCGGCGCGGTGGCCGAAAGTTTCGGCCGGTCGGCCCCCAGTCGCCCGATACAGGCACGTATAGCGGTCTGATTGGACCGAGCATCATCTTCTTCTTTTGCCCCCTCGTCTTCAATCTAATCAACGCGATTCCGCCATCACCAGATGCAATTTCCTGCAGCCCCTCGTCGCCTCCTCCCCCAGCCTCCTGCTTGCAGCTCCGCGTGCCCAGCTCGCCGTTATCGTCGCCGCTCTCCTGCGTAGCTCGTCGGCTCAGAGATTACCGTGTTGGTGCCCCCGTGCGGTTCTACCCCCGATGCAGCAAAACGTGGTGCTGGTTCCAGCAAATTAGCTCCTAGGTCGTAGCATCCCCATGTCAGTTGTTACTCAAAAATCATACCCGGTTGTAGCATCGGCGCCTGCCGTTTGCAGCTCGTCATGGCCGGTTGTAGCTTCCACCAACACCAGTTGTAGCTTTCACAAACGCCAGTTGCAGCAAAAACATACATCATCGTCGCCGTCGGGGCCGCATCACCATGGTGAACAGTTGTAGCATTAGTCGGCGACGCTTTACCGGTTGCATCTCCGTTATACGTGGTTGTAGCATATCCGCAGATTGGTTGTAGCTCCTACGACACACGGTTGTAGCATTTTCACTGATGACAACGTCGTCTGGCCACAACTCCGGTGAAATCGGGTAGCAAATCTAGAGAATGTGGTTGTAGCTTTTTAGGTGAACGGTTGTAGCTTTGTCGACACACCTCGCCGGTTGCAGCTCCGGTGTGCACGCGTTGTAGCATCATTGCAGGGTGGTTGTAGCTTTTTGATACATGGTTAGCATTGATGCCGTTGTCAGCCAGGTCGTGAGGCAACCTCTGAGCACCGGCAGCTCGAAGCAATCTCCACTGAGCGGCAGCAGGTTGCGTCCTCAGCAGGTCCTTCGTGCTGCTGGGTCCCAACCAGCAGGTCCCTTGCGGTGGCTTGTCCCTCCCAAGCAGTAGGGAGAAGGAAGATGACAGCGGGGATTGTTGTCATGTCTGGGTGAGATTGCTGCCAGGTCGCCAACGTGCGGTGGTGGCAGTTCATCTCCGGCAAGTTTGCTGCCATGCCTGGGCGAGATTGCTGCCAGGTCGCCAATGTGCGGTGGTGGCAGTTCATCTCCGGCGAGTTTGCTGCCATGTTTGGGAGACTAGGTTTCGGCGGAGAAGAAGCTGGGCTGGGCGCGAGCACGAAGATAAGGGAGGAGGATGACGCTGAGGTGGGCCCTCGCACCTAACGTGTCGCGATTTATATCGCTGGGGGCTGTGCGCATGGGCGGAACCAGCCGAAGCGTTCGGCGTAGGCAAGCATTTACCTTTATATATAAAGTAACATCTACACCCTTCGTTCCTAAATATTTGTCTTTCTAGACATTTTAAATAGACTACCACATACGGATGTATGTAGACATATTCTAAAGTGTAGATTCACTCTTTTTGCTCCGTATGTAGCCACTCATTGAAATGCCTAGAAAGACAAATATTTAGGAACGGAGGGAGTAGAATACACGGTGGAACAACACAAGGTAGTGAGGCTCATACAAAGCATATACAAGGACACCCTGACAATAGAAATCGCACAAAAATAAGATGCACACAGGCGACACGAAGATGTTGCCGACAAGGCACCACGCGTAGAGAAGCTCTGTCACACTCCAAGGCACCACCAGCAAGGCACCACGCGTAGAGAAGCTCTGTCACACTCGCCCGCCGCACAACCCGTTGCCACTACGAAAGCCCAGGACCTCTCTGCCGCCGGCCCGAGGGACGCGTGCCGCACCAGACCAGCTCGGGGTCACCGCTTCTATGCAGCTAGAGAACTGTCCAGTCGCGGCAACTCCGCCGTCCGCGAGTGTTATCGACCCAGCGGCGCGCATTCTGGACTAAATCCCTGTCTGTGGTACTGCTAATGTGAAAAAGCAGCAGTAACAGAGTCAAAGGGATAAAACTGCAGCCTGCCAAGATACGATACCCTGTGCATGGCAGAATAAGATGGCGTGCACTTAATGAGTATCAGGATACAATGGGATAGGACAGAATTCAGAGCAGTGCGGCTGGGAATTTTCGTGACAGGTTCATATACTAGGTAGAGCTGGGAGTAGTTGTGCACGTTTGTGCGGCTCTCTAGTCGGTTGTATGCCCTATAAGGGCATGTACTATCACTTGTAAAAACATGAACCAATTCAAAGCAAAAGCATTGAGCTTCAAAGGGCCACGTACAACTTGTACGTGTGTGTGTCAATACACTCTGCTCACTGCGCCCCTAACACTCACGACTCAAGCCCTAGCACACATAGTAGTTTGGGGCTGACACGCATCGCCTCCGCCAAACCCAATTGAGCAGCACGTCCTTGCCGGAAGAAAGGCCCTGCTGCCGACCACAGACCACAGACTAGCAACGGTACACGTACGTTCACCCGAGTCACCAAGTGTACCCGCCTTCCCCATTAATACCTAGTACATGTACGAGCAATGCTGGCATGTCATGCTACCGACTACCAACAGTACTCCTCATACATTCAGCTACAGTCCCTTTTTTCAGGTATCATTGAGCTACCGAAATTATATGTTTAGATTAACTAAAATCGGAGAAGTTTAGCTTTCCCATGTTTATCATCATTAAATAACCTCGGATCTATATTCTACGGACCGTATGGGCGTCTTGAATGAAAAATATAGTACTATGATCAAGAAAAGAGCCGTACATTTAGTAGGATCATGTGGACATTACAGCATTGTTAAAAAGAGAGCCAACTATTACTATTACCTCCGTCCCAAAATTCTTGTCTTAGATTTATCTACATACGGAAGTATTTGACAGTAAACTATGAATTGATACATCCATATGTAGACAAATCTATGACAACAATTTTGGGACAGAGGGAGTATATGTAATAGCCGTGTCATCTATAGTCAATCTAAGAGCCAACTCATATAATAGTTGGATATAAGATTTTACTACTTTATCACTACATGGTCCACCTTCTTCTCTCACAATGCTTCTTGGAGCGTGTGCTGCAGCTGGCTACTAGTTTACAACCTATTTCTCTTCTCTCTCCTCTTTTCTCATTCTAACTACGCAAAAATATAATATTTTAAATTCTTATAGCCTGCTTACATCATCCTATTGTACTTGCTCTTAAGTCGTTTGGGGTTTCACCATTAAGGTTGTCCATAGTGGGAGTAATACAAATAGTAACATGCATGCCACATAGGTAAAAAAATATGACGTGACAAATAATTAATGAGAAGAGATGTAAATGTAATAGCATAATATGTAATCATCACACAGCGGTTTGCAATGTAAAATGACTTTACAAAGTAATAAATGAAGCTCTCTATGTTATCACATCTATAGCAATACCCACTATGAAGCTAAGGCTGGTTGTAATGGAGAGTATCATATACTAGTATCATGCATATGATACTAGTGTATGGTACTACATCCGTAATGGATGGTATCATATGTTGGTATCATATATGACTACATTTATTGCCATGCATGACACAAAGTAGCACATCATTTAATATGATACGGTATCATGATACGATCCTCAAGCCTCTCTTTCTTTATTTAATTATGTGCCACCTTATCAAAATTGCTTAGTTGGCGTGCATGATACTACCTATGATACTTTCATTACGACTAGCCAACATAGACTAGTAACATGTTACTTGTCTATAAGTTGCTCCCATTATGACCAGCCTAAATAGCACTACACATTCGAGCAGTGCTGGCCTGTCATGCTACCAACTAGCAATGGTATTCCTCATGCATTGGGCTACTTTTGTGGGGGTCGTATATTGAGCGACTGATATCATATGTTAGATAAACTAAATTTACGGAAGTTTAGCATTCCCGTGTTTGCAGGGATCGTTCAGGTCTCTTAAACTGAAAATAAACTAGCATTCAGAAAAATTGGAAAATATATTCTACTAAGATATACTTTTGGTAGGATTGTGTCATTGTTAAGTCTTCCGGTTTTCGCCATTGATAGCTACTACAAGTACGAGTAGTGCTGGTCTATCATGCTACCGACTAGCAACAGCACTACTAGTACATTGAGCTACTTTTCTACGGGGAGGGTACACGAGCTATTAATAGCATACTCTAGATGAACTAAAATTAGAGAACTCTACCTTTCCCGCATTTATAATCATTAGTAAACTTTAAATCCTACAGAGGGTACATGTCTCTTTAATGGAAAATACTAGATGATACCTCGCCCGTTGCTGCGGAGATTATTTGCACTCTTTTGATGAAGTTTAAAATAGACATGATGCATCCTATTTAATTATTATATAGTTACTAGTAAAACGCCCGTGTATTGCCACGGGCTATATCGGCGACTTACCGTTAAAGCGCTATCCTTTTCTTTCTTTCTTCCTTATCCCAACTAAAAATGCTTTTTGAATTTAAAATTATAGCCTTACAGGATATCTAGTAAGAAATGTGCTACAAAAATATCAACCAGAGATCTTTAATAAGGCCATGAGAAAGACATGAAGACAGCAACATAGTACTAAGGTGACTACCAAGAAAGACATGAAAGTCAAACTATAATATTTTGCTCATACACATTATTCATACACATTATGTGTAATTTAGACATATCTATTCAAGTCCAAAAAGAATAGTGATGAACACCGATGTTGTCATAATTCTAATCACAACAAATATTTGAAATATTTGTTGGTTATACAAGAAAAAGCAAGCAAATATAACATGGTTCTTTATAAAACTTAGAACTATTGCTTCCAAAGATGGCACCCTTGGTATGAGAATCAATCTGAAGCTGCCTTCGAGTAAACTACGATGACAAGGGGCTTTCAACCAAGAACCAGAATTTGGTTGACTACCCACAAAAGTCAGAACTATTGTTTGCAACTTTATAAAAAGCTAAATTTAATCCAAAAATAATTATGAAGAGAGGTTAGTAATTAAAACTAAGTCATGACTATTTGATTGAAGGGAGAAAATGATTGTTTTTTATTCCAAAGATAAATACACAAGTATAATAAGCAGTAGCATTGTGCAAGCATCGACAGCAATACAAATAGTAGTAGCATCTCAATCCCTCACTATCCCTCTACAATAGTGCAAAGTAGTAAGATATGAACTAACTGCTTGCCTTCTAATATGAGAAGTCAAACCGGTGGTGGAACACACATATCCTAATCTACAATAAAAACATCTACTTTGAATCTTATTTCTCTTTAGCAAGTCTCTTAGTCCAAACTTCAGATAGGCATTCCATAAAGGAAGCACTTCATCAGGATCTTTCTTATCACGTCACATCGTAGAACGCTCCCTGCAGAAATGTAAGAAATATACACAATGAACATCAAATAGTTGAATAGGAAGACACCAGAAACCTCAGAATAGACAGGTAAAATTTGATGGTACACAAATTCCCTTTAGAAGACATAAGAAGGTTTACACTCTCAACAACATCCAAGAAAACCTAACATGCGAGAACTTATTAGTTATTAATGTTACTTCACTTTCTAAATGAAAGTAAAAAATGAGATGCCATTTAAGGACAACAAAAAAACGAAAACAGAGGAAAGAATGTTGGTACATGTACAATATGTATTAGAACTCAAACGCATTTTAAAATGTATGCAGGATAATGGCATTGCTCTGATAGAAGCATAGGACCATTATAAAAGTTGGTGCTATGCTTTTTCTCAGATACATCTGAAGCCTCCCTACAATTTAATCAAATAACTCGTTCTTCTTGTACACAGAGGCACCATTGCATTTAAAGGTAACCATGTGATGCGGGCAAATGATTTAGTTAACGAGAACACAGAGCTGATCACTACCTTGTTTATATACTTGCAATTAGTTGTAGCCATTTCGACAACTGAAGTCTTGTGCTCCCCAAATGAAGGAAGTGCAACACTTCCAGCAATCTCTGAATGTCTGAACACCAAAAAATCAGCTCCTGCAATCGAAATTCTGAAACTTTAATAATTGATCGCCACCAAATTATACACATTGATCCATGGATACTAAAAGTGAGATCTAATTTAACACATTGGTCGATGAATACTAAAAAAGGGGATCTGATTTAACTTTCATACACTTAGCTGTGCTCAGGATGAGGTCAGTTGAGCAGGAGAATGCGAGCATGGAGGGTGTGTCATGATCATTGAATTTGCAAAGGAAGTAGTCAATAAATGAGCAAGCAGTAACAGCTTGCATCCTCCATTTCAAGGTGCTGAAGACCAAAAGCTCCATCATTTTTATTGTCCTTGCCTCAAACGCAGACTTTGCCTCAAATCACCTATCAAGCAAAAACCATCGATTAAATGAGATGACAAATCACATGTTCATAAAGTCTGGGTGTGTGACAGCTAGTGTATGACTGAAAATCTTGAGCCATTCTGTGGAAACTTGGCCGTCCAGATTTAGTTGAGATGACAAGAACATGCATGCACTCACAAAACTGGTATGAAAGGGTCACCTTACCAGAAGATCGACAGTATAAGCTTACCAAAATCTACACGTCGATAACCATGTACCGGAGAGACAAATTGCTTACGATATTACAAGCTCATGTGTGTTCCGATCGTTTGGATGGCGACTTACATCCTTTTAGTGCAAGAGTTGGAAAAAATTCAGCTAGCTAATATCACATCCTCTTAATGTTGTCCTACAAAAGTACAACACTTACATTTTGGTCGAGGCGGTGAGATCCTTAGAGGGGTGGTCACGGCGGATGGGGCGAGGGTACCCTCGAGTCGCCCTCAGGTGGGCGACGCGAGGGGAGTGGGAGTGATCCTTCCGCTGCCTGAAAAATGAATGATCTGAGGCACTTGTTCTTGGTGTAACCTGCAACCAAAACATCCATTCATGCCCATCTTCTCTGAAGTTTGAGGCAGCGATTGCTCTACTACAGCGACTGCGACAGTAGAAGGTTTGAGCTACTTTTCTTGTCTAAAACCAAAAAGGAATAAGAAATATAATATTTGATCATGGCTATTGCAATTCCTCTAACAAACTTCCGTGATGTCCTGCTAGATGGTATAAAATGCAAACTTATTATATTATCACTGTCAACCTCTCGGCCTTGTTTCCCTCAAAGAATACTTTTCCACATGAAGTTATTTATAAAGAAGGGAATAACGTACATAGTTCTAAAGTTAAAACTTAAGAACTACACAATAATTAATAGCTCAAACTCTTGCACACCTTCAGCCAAATAACTACAGAGATGCAGAGTGGAAGCATGTAGCACTGCTCATACAAACAGCTCAATTATAAATGCACCTGGGTCTGGAACTCTTGCTCACTTGATGTACCAACTTCAGCTTCCTCCTCATCTGCTGTTTTCCATATTATAATCTCTTCTCTAGCAGCTGTGTTACGTCCATTATTCGACCCTCGATCAACCTGAAGAATGCATCAAACACAGTTATGTGCTGCCTCGTTGACTCCAACCATCTTGAGAGAAGTAGTATACTTGAAACATCATGATAGAGATGAGAACATTACACTTTCATAAAGGAAATTGTACACTTTCAAAAACAAATAAGCAACGATCCATTTCTGGATTATACTCGGAGTTGTTGCTAGAGGAAATTGTAAAGAAAACGGCCTCATCAGGCCCATATGTTTTCAACCTTCAGAGGTGAGCAATTGATGAGAGCATATCTCTCTTTGATTTACAAAATTCTTCTTTTTATAACTGTTGCATCTATCGAATAGTCCTAATGAAGAAAAGCATAATTTCTCTCCAGCCGTTATACACTAACTATGGGGCGCGAGTAGGTCGGAGGTTGTCCATCAGATTGTCCTCAACGCAAGTAAAAGCAACAGGCTTTCAGCCATGTTGTTACTTGTGCAGAGCTGATTTTTTAAATTAAAACACCTACAGAATGAATAACATAATACTCAGTCGATGGCCCATGATTTAAAAAAAAGCAAATCTAACTAAGTTTCATGCATATGAGAAATACGTGCTACAGAATGGTTTAAGAAGGTTGAGATAGCCAACCTTTTCAGGTGAAAATCAATTCCAAGGTTCCCAATTAACAGAATTATACCATCAATTTTTCCAGGATATCAGCAAAATAGTTCAAGCCATGGAAGTCATGATGCTCTCTCTCTCTCTCTCTGTGCATTCAGAATAGAAAAATAGACAGTCAGGCAAGTAGCATTATTCAGAATAGAAGCACATAGAAAACAAATAAACAAACACACAAATATTGATGTACAGAATCGATACAAAAACATAGTGTGGTGACATTGAGATGTTACATTTACAATTCTACACATACATTATGCCCGTGCATTGTGTGAAACAGTGACATAGCAGACCATCACCACAAGCCCAATCATAGAAATTTCCATGGACAGGGTAGAACCTAGCATGGCAAGATGGCCATGGCGTGGACACAAAGAGCACAAGAGAAAGCTCAGGAGAGGAAGGCGGTGGCTTACCTACACCCGCAGAGTTGGAGAAGAAGTTGCGACGTCGCACAACGGAGAATCAAGAGGAGAACGCCCGTGCGTTGCTACGGGCTACCACAATTTTTAAACTACTTGTTACTTCTAAAAACAATAATTTTTTGCCAAGTGGCAACAATTGGAAAAACGCGGTACCTTGAAGTTCTTAGCAACATTATTTACTACAACAATCAGACTTTAATTGTATGAGTCGAACTGGTTGCTAAATAACAAAAATTGGCTAATCGAATGATTAACAGACTTCCACCCTTCAATATTTTATCTGCACCTTAGCATAAAGAATACTATTATCATTAGTAGTGGCCACAAAACACCAGTACTTTGTAGTAAGGCACCAACAACAGATCCACTATAAATAAGAAAGAATATTCTATCTATAAGTCTATAAACATGTCTAAGGTGCAGGATATCAACCACCGAAAAACTCTTACCACATGTCAAACTTATAGTCAAAGACGAGAGCTTCATATGCAATGTTGTTAGCCACATGTAGCTTAACTCGGGGATTTGTAACTGAAATTGGCTCGGACGAAGACACAAACAACTTCTGTGCACAAAAATAACAAAGAACACCCAGGGAATTCTATAACTATTAACAATAAGTATCACATGTGCGGCGAGCTGACATCCTGGAATTGTGCAAACTCAAGACCATCCGTACGAAATAGAAGTAATCTAGAGAGACATGGACTAAACCTAGGAGCGCACAGCAATAGCGAAGGAATCAGTAAAAAAGACACCAATTAATAAAATCCAAATAGAGGAGAGAAGCAACACATGACCTTGTGTTGGAGGCTCTCCCTAACCAGGAAAGCATGGACTCGGCCAAGTCCGCCTTGCTCGCCATGAACTCTGTCGTCTCCTCCAAGTCAGGGTCCTCCAGCCTGCACCGGCCAAAACACTGCAAAGCTACTTAGACGACCAAACCTCAAAGAAAGCAACAGTTGGGGCTGAGATGGGAAAAAAGTACCGTCTTTTGCTAATTTTATGGGGTCATCTTATGAATGTCACACATAGAGCTGAGATGGGCTGACTCGAAAAACTGAATTCAACCGAAACATAATCAAGACTGGAACCTCTGTATGAATGGCAGTGGATCATCCTATACAACTGTAGTACCTAAATCATAGCTGATCTAAACTAAAGAAAAATCAATATTCGGACGAAATTGAATGTAAATCAAAATTGAAGCCTTTGTATGCATATGAATGGATCATCCTATAATGCTGCATTATCCGGCTCATAAGTAGAACTGCTGAGGCCTTTTCAGGTAGGTTTCTTTCGTTCCATAGTTTGCAATGTATCCTAGTACTTGTTTTTTTTTCTAATTCCTAGTCTACATGGCACCATTGTCAGAATAAATAGATGACATGAGATTGGATTTGTTTATTAGTGCCGGTGCAGCACTTTCAAATAGAACAAGTCAGTTTATCCCAAATGAATATTCTACTATATTGAAAGTATATATGAAGAGCATATTGTCATTTAACTTCAATACAAACAATGGAAGAATTCCATGGATCACAGTATCTATTTATATGTAAGACTCAACAAATCAAACAATTAAGGAATCATCTTTTATTCAGGATGCAGTTAATTCCTCAACATATTGGTAGGCCATGTTCTAAGGAACCAAGAACAGACTATCATGCCCATCTTCTTCCGTAAATTATACAGTGTATTGTCATGTTGGAATGAACAGATGCATAATATGTTAGTTCTTCAGAGTTAAATCAGAATAAAAGCAACACGGCGGTGGGCATACACATGAAAACAATCGTAGCTTCCCAATAGATTGGAATTTATCAAGATTAAGGAACACCTGATTAAATAGACCACTGAAGCTATTCTTTACTCGCATCATTTTTCTTCTCAAGTGTTGATCGGAACTGCAGCAACCCTAAAGTATTCCCTGTAGGAGTAGTATCAAAAACTACAACCCTAATATGCAATAAGAGAACAGAAGTCTTACTGGAACCGAGGTGTGAGCTGAAATAAATACATATCACAATTAACCAAAAAAATATGAGAAAGTACAGGAAGTTGTACCAGCTGGAGTACAGAAGGAGACGTAAGGAAACATATGCTTGACACTGCCAATCTCCCATACCTTCCTCGTTCGGAACATTTATTTAGAGATCTGGACTGAAACAAGCACGCATGAATCAATCTCCTCACTGTTTGGACTCGAACCTGCATGACAGCGTCGAAGAAATTGGTTGTGGAGTTCAATGGTCCACTGGAGGAGGGACTTGGGGTTGATGGTGAGGACGACGCGCACGAGGTCGGACCGCCAAAGTCGCCGGTATGCGACTCACATCCAGGGCGAAAACGGATCTGCCGAAACCTTCGCGAACCAGTCAACAGGCGAACTTGATGGGGAAGAACACATGACGATCTTAGACGTACTCCTGGACATCGGGGGCACGAGGCAGCCACCCGTGTACTGCGGCCCTGCTCTCGTTCGCTGCGTCGCCAGAGGAGGAGGCACCGGCGGTGGCGGTGTGAGATCTGGGGATCTCGAGGGGATGGCGGCGCAACGATCTCGAGGGAATCGAGAGACCACGGCGACGCAGCTTACTCGAGGGGATCGAGAGCCGAGGGCGGCGGCGATGGGAGGGGATCGAGAGTGGAGGGCAGGAGAGTCGTGTGTGCGAGTGGTTTAGGTTTTTTTTCGGTGGTTAATTTTCGTTGGTTAATTTTCGGAGGTTTTTTTCCGTCGCTTGTAGATGGGTGCGACGGGAGGTGCGGCCCAGGACTGCGTAGGGGCATCGCGACGTGGGTTTTTTTTGGTTTGACGCGGCTAACAGTGAGGTGGGAGCAGGTATCAAAAAATCATGGTAGGTGGGACGAAAAAAAACCGGGTGAGGTGGGACGAAAATCTCTACTCCTAATGTCTCAGTTGGTAGGTCGCGTTTCGGGTTTTATTTTCGTCCTACCTCACCCGGTCTTTTTTGGTACTTCTTTGGTACTTCCTCCCACCTCCCTCTTAGCCGCGAAAAACCAATGAAAACCCCGCGATCGAGTACCCCACCCGCCCCCACAAGCCTAACCTCCAGTAGAACCCATCTATCACGAACGAAGACAAACCGGCGAAAACAAACCGGCGAAGATTAACCAACGAAAAAAGGGGTATCGTACGACCGGGGTATCGTGCCCTCGAGTGAGAAACAGTCGCCCGACTCTCTGCCCTCGTTCGCCCGCCGCCGCTCTTCGTCCCTTCGCTACCCTCCAGATCCCTTCGCCTCCGCCCAGCGCCGCCAGCCCCCGAACCTCCTCCCCGGCTCCCGGCTCCGCCCGCCCCCCACATCTCCTCCCCCG
>NC_041383.1:10041357-10063293 GCF_002162155.2 Triticum dicoccoides | reverse complement strand
CCAGGAGGACGTGCCGCTGCCCCTGTTCTTCCTTCCTCCTATCGGCGGGTCAGGTCCCTCAACATCGCGGCATCGGAGGCGGACGCAAGGCCGGTGCTAGGAAGGGGAACTCGTCCCCATTGCCGCCGCCGAGGAAGCTGCAAGATGCGCCGGCGGTGAACCTCAACGCGTTCTGCTCCTCGGAGGCCTCCGTGGAGTCGCTCCGCGGCCAGGCCCCAGGCGGAAGGACGGAGAGGGGCTAGTCCTGGCCGACCGCGCCCAAGCGTGGGAAGGCTGCGTCTAAGGTGGTGGAGAAGCACGCCGATGTCGCGGAGGTTGCCGCTCCGGTGACGCCAGAGGCCGTCCGAGGGAGGAGCCGGTGCGCCTGGGTGACTCCGACCACCGGTGAGTTCTTGCTTCCTGAATCCTGATGGTTTGCTTATCTAATCATTTATGCAATATGCTTGCAATTTGTGCTTGTTCAGAACTGTCAGCTACTTATAAACACTAGAATTTTCAGTGTCCAATCATGTGTTGCAATTTCTGTCATCTTTTAGTCCAATATTTTAGTCCAATCGTGCTAATAGGATTCATGGTTGCAGGCTGCCGCGACAGAAAACTGGAAGCCCCCTAGGAACAAAATAAAAAAGGTCCCATCCGCCTGTCGATGCTTATCTTAAAAACATGTCATGAATTTTGTTTATTTCCTATATTTGTCCATGGATACCTTTCAACATGCAATAGCTTCTACAACGGGATAAGGCCTCACATGAGTGACTGAAAAACCCTTTTAAAAATTCTTGCTCTTATGCTCAGATACACGAGTTAGGATTGCTATGGTTTGAGGTGTATTTTTTAGTTTGACAAGGATTAAGGCTGTAGCTTACTAGCTTTCTACTTTTGTGTATAATTTCAAATCGGTTCACCTCATTTAGCTTGACTGTAACTGAATATCAGTTTGTCAAAATACACTGATATTGTTTATTGTCAAAAAACACATTGATACCATATTTTCGTTCAATTTGCGAGGTTTCAGTGTTGATGTCATGCAGCATGGTTGTATATAGGAGACGCCTCTTTAGGGCCTCCTCGTCCTCCCACCATCAGGGAAGATACCACAACAAGTGCATGTGGAGATGTCGATGTTGGCACGTACACATCATTTGGAACCTACTCTGATTTCACAAGAGTACAAGGTGTCAAGGTCCGAGCCTACTGGATGGAAAAGTAAGTCCACGGTGGCCGAGATCGATATGGCTTTAGTAGTCGTAAGAGAAGCGGTTCTATCTGCAATGTACACATGAATGCATGCCATAAGGTTTTTCTCACACTTAATTATTTATTTTGTTCGCATTCTTATGGCAAGGAGTATTACTTATTAATGGCTCAGTAACAATGTGAAACAGGAGAGAAGAAAAAATTTGGAACAATATAAGGGTACAATGCGCTTTGTTATCGACCACAGGTGTGCAACAAGTTTACTTTTCGACAAGGGTGTGTCTCATATTTGGGCAATAGCATATGCCAAATTATCCTACGATTAACTGATTAGTAGTGTTATTCAGGTAGAATTGTGTATAAGGCAAACACTGCGGAGGATAGAAAACATGGATATTTTATCAGGCTTATAAGATTCATGATCTGCTTACGAATAGTCATTACTTATTAGATGCACCCTATCGCCTTCTGTTGTACACTTGTAAGGGATTGTCAATGTAATTGTTTCTTTTACTTTGGCATGCATGATGTTTTCACTACATACAGGATCATTTTCAACTATAGCTTGAATTATCTTGACATGCTTTGCTACTCCTGTCACATTATAGGTCATTCCTTGCCATTGTGCTTGACCTGATCCTCTCGCATTGTTCCTTGACGTTATCGGATCTAAGCGCACCCTGTCCTTGAGGCAGACATGGACAGGGATATGATCTCCATGTTTTCTATTGAGATCAGAGAGCAGCTGAAGTAGTGATGGAACTGTACCCTTTTTTGGTTCTGAAGCCAAACCTTCTTAGAAACTTAGTCACACTTGTCACTTGCGTGAGAATAAGAAACCTTGATTTTATCTGGAATGCACTTTTACCACAAATGTTATTATGAGCTAACCATCTGCAAATTACGTCTCCAGATTGCATAGGGAACCTAATCATGTGATGGATTTTTTCCTCTTTGAAATGGCAACCGGCGGTTCACTTGGTGGGCAACACAGTTTGGTGAGCAAAGGAAGATTTGCTCTGAAATCCTTTGAGTCAATCCTTAGGAGATACATCAGTAAGTGTCCTCATCCAATTCCATTGCTTTCATGATTGAAGGGTGCCCTTCCTAGAACAAATGTTTTCCTGAATTCGGCAGGCTGTCTGTGACCTTTTGCATTTCGTAAACCTTTCAGATGCGTATGTCATATGCAATGGATGTAAGGGCCATGATACCACTAGAACCAAGGAAACCCGTCTCTTCTTTCTTTGCTGCGAGCAGGTAAAATTTCATATTTAGGCGCACATAAGTAGTTATTTGGTTACAACCAGTCTCCTTCCACATGATTTGTCAATCCCATGTCGAACATTTTGCTACTTATCACTACATATAATTCCTCTTCTCTTCATATTTTTTATTATAGATGCAAAATCATCGTTCCATAACCCACGTATTGTTTCTGCAAATGATGAGTTGCAACTTCATTACCTACATTGTTTGACAAATACTTTAGTTAGTGAAAAAATTGCAATGACTGCGGCTCAAACAATGTTAATAGTTTGTGGCATGTACAACCTTTTTATTGTTGTTCAGATATTAATTTTTCTGTTTAGTTTAGTTCAGCTTTGTTTCAGCTACTCCAGATGTATAGGAATATCCACTGCCATGCATATAGAGGCTTCGATCTTGATTTTGTTTCAGTTGAGTTTTTTTTTTTTGAGGATTTGTTTCAGTTGAGTTCAGTTTAGTTGAGCTCTATATATTCATTTCCATTCCCGGAAAGTCCAACAATGATTTAAAAAAACTGAACTACGTTGACTATAACAGTGAAGTCATATATAACAGTGAACCCAACAATGATTTATGGTAATGATTTTCATATATAATTTTTTTTGCACAGTCTGGTATTGCCATGACACCATCTTACTACTCCCTCCGTCCAGAATTATTTGTCATCAAAATGGATGAAAATGGATGTATCTAGAACTAAAATACATCTAGATACATCCATTTCAATGACAAATATTTCCGGACGGAGGGAGTATTATTTTGCTAGCATATTTGTAGTTGGTTGCAATTTATTGCAAGTGGTGGAATATATGGACACAAGCAATGGTCCATCATATGATTCTTTGAAGGAGTTAGGAAGCACTTATATTCATGGTTTGGGACGTGAAGAACTTTTGAAGGATCACAAGGTAATCTTCATGGTTTGGGACGTGAAGAATTTTGGAAGGGTCACAAGGTAATCTTCAGTTCAGTTTGTTCATTACTTGGAGCTTCTTTCTTTTGGTGTAAAACAAAATAGTTTTCTTTTTGTTCAATGAAACTTGAAAAATAGCAGACTGCATTGCTGTTGTTTCCCCCTCTTTCTATCCTTCAAGATATTGAATGGTGTGATCTGAAACTTTTGACATTGTTCTGCCATGGAAAGTTGAGAGTGGTACCACATTATATTGTTATCATATACTTAAGTTATTCCTTGTTGAAATCTTCTTCATTGATGTTTCCAAGCAATCTGACATACAAAGATCGTTGTTGTCTTGTCCATACTAACCAATATGGTTGTTCTTTCATATAGGATTTCCAATAGATGCATGATACAAATGATTTTGACTTTTCGAGCAACACTTGCATTGTATATAATTTGCATAGAATTTTCTAGATAATTTATAAGTTGTATATTTTTCCTGAATCTGGAGTCCGAATTTCATTTATTTTAGTTCACCTGATCACCTCCAAATATTATTCAGTTTGACTAATTCTTCCGGCTTGCCTCCTGTGCTTGCCTCGCGCCGCTGCGTCCACCCATCGGGTTGGATTCGCCGCTCCTCGGTGGCAAGGGCTTCGGTCGCCTCCAACTCCGGCAACTCCGGCTTCAGTACGCACTTCGGAGGCTTGCGCCGCTCGGCGTGTCGCCCGCCCGCGTCTTTTCCTCCGGCCACACCTTCAGGATTCGTGCCGCTCCAGCCCGAGGGCTTTGTAGGCTTGCTGTTGCCGCCGTCCTCTTCACCGCTGTGCGTGCACATATATGATTTTGACCTTGGTAGCGCTCCGGTCTCTCTCTGATCTTGGCCCTTCTGTCGTTGATGCCCCGATGCTATTGCAGCTGTCCTTATGCAATGCAATTCATTCACGAACACAAGTGGGATCTGCACTGGTTCTGATTCATGCACCAACTACTATTCTGTGCAATTAGTATTTGCTGGTAGATGTCAATGGACCATCAAAACTTCAGAAAAAAATGTTCTTATAAGCTGCTAACTCTTCAATCCTTGCTAGATAGTCTGTCATGCTTTCAATTTTTGATGTGAATAAGCACTATTTCATAGATTACAGACGCCATGTTTGATAGTCCATTTCATGAATTAGTAATATTTAAGGTGTCCGGTCTCAATAGTGGTCTGTATTTCATAACCATAGGTTTATGCTACTTCTGATGAATTTCTAATAAAATGTTATTTTTCAGGAGTCTGATGTGCTTGGTCAAGTTTAGTGCAGCCGCCTGTTGGGGAACGTAGCAGAAATTCAAAATTTTCCTACGTGTCACCAAGATCTATCTATGGAGAAACCAGCAACGAGGGGAAGGAGAGTGCATCTACATACCCTTGTAGATCGCTAAGCGGAAGCGTTCAAGTGAACGGGGTTGATGGAGTCGTACTCGTCGTGATCCAAATCACCGATGACCAAGTGCCGAACGGACGACACCTCCGCGTTCAACACACGTACAGCCCGATGACGTCTCCCATGCCTTGATCCAGCAAGGTGAGAGGGAGAGGTTGAGGAAGACTCCATCCAGCAGCAGCACAACGGCGTGGTGGTGGTGGATGAGCGTGGCAATCCAGCAGGGCTTCGCCAAGCGCCATGGGAGAGGAGGAGGAGACGCAGGGCTGCACCAAGAGGGAGAAGTTCTCGTGTCCTATGGGCAGCCCTAGGCCTCACTATATATAGGGGAGAGGGAGGGGCTGCGCCCCCTCTAGGGTTTCCCCCCCCCCAAGGGGTGCGGCCAGCCCTAGATGGGGTTTGGGTGGCGGCCAAGAGGGGGAGGAGAGGGAGGCGCAGGGAGCATGGGCCTTAGGGCCCATCTGCCCTAGGGTTTGCCCCCTCCCACTCTCCCCTGCGCCTTGGGCCCCTTGTGGGGGGCGCACCAGCCCACCTGGGGATGGTTCCCTCCCACACATGGCCCATGCAGCCCTCCGGGGTTGGTGGCCCCACTTGGTGGAGCCCCGGGACCCTCCCGGTGGTCCCGGTACATTACCGATAAAACCCGAAACTTTTCCGGTGACCAAAACAGGACTTCCCATATATAAATCTTTACCTCCGGACCATTCCAGAACTCCTCGTGACGTCCGGGATCTCATCCGGGACTCCGAACAACATTCGGTAACCACATACAAACTTCCTTTATAACCCTAGCGTCATCGAACCTTAAGTGTGTAGACCCTACGGGTTCGGGAGACATGCAGACATGACCGAGACATTCTCCGGTCAATAACCAACAGCGGGATCTGGATACCCATGTTGGCTCCCACATGTTCCACGATGATCTCATCGGATGAACCACGATGTCAAGGACTCAATCGATCCCGTATTCAATTCCCTTTGTCTAGCGGTATTGTACTTGCCCGAGATTCGATCGTCGGTATACCGATACCTTGTTCAATCTCATTACCGGCAAGTCTCTTTACTCGTTCCGCAACACATCATCCCGTGATCAACCCCTTGGTCACATTGTGCACATTATGATGATGTCCTACCGAGTGGGCCCAGAGATACCTCTCCGTTTACACAGAGTGACAAATCCCAGTCTCGATTCGTGCCAACCCAACAGATACTTTCGGAGATACTGTAATGCACCTTTATAGCCACCCAGTTACGTTGTGACGTTTGGTACACCCAAAGCATTCCTACGGTATCCGGGAGTTGCACAATCTCATGGTCTAAGGAAAAGATACTTGACATTAGAAAAGCTTTAGCATACGAACTACACGATCTTTGTGCTAGGCTTAGGATTGGGTCTTGTCCATCACATCATTCTCCTAATGATGTGATCCCGTTATCAACGACATCCAATGTCCATAGCCAGGAAACCATGACTATCTGTTGATCACAACGAGCTAGTCAACTAGAGGCTCACTAGACATATTGTGGTCTATGTATTCACACGTGTATTACGATTTCCGGATAATACAGTTATAGCATGAATAAAATACAATTATCATGAACAAGGAAATATAATAATAACACTTTTATTATTGCCTCTAGGGCATATTTCCAACAGTCTCCCACTTGCACTAGAGTCAATAATCTAGTTCACATCGATATGTGATTAACACTCAAGGTCACATCCCCATGTGACTAACACCCAAAGAGTTTTACTAGTCAATAATCTAGTTCACATTTACCATGTGATTAACACTCGATGAGTTCTGGGTTTGATCATGTTATGCTTGTGAGAGAGGTTATAGTCAACGGGTCTGAACCTTTCAGATCCGTGTGTGCTTTACAAATCTCTATGTCATCTCCTAGATGTAGCTACCACGCTCTATTTGGAGCTATTCCAAATAATTGTTCTACTTGGAGCTATTCTAAATTGTTGCTCCATTATACGTATCCGGTATCTCTAATCAGAGCTATCCGGATAGGTGTTAAGCTTGCATCGGCGTAACCCTTTACGACGAACTCTTTTACCACCTCCATAATCGAGAAAATTCCTTAGTCCACTAGTTACTAAGGATAGCTTTGACCGCTGTCCTGTGATCCATTCTTGAATCACTCTTGTACCCCTTGACTGACTCATGGCAAGGCACACTTCAGGTGCGGTACACAGCATAGCATACTGTAGAGCCTACGTCTTAAGCATAGGGGACGACCTTCGTCCTTTCTCTCTATTCTGCCGTGGTCGAGCTTTTAAGTCTTAACTTCATACCTCACAACTCAGGCAAGAACTCCTTCTTTGACTGATCCATCTTGAACACCTTCAAGATCATGTCAAGGAATGTGCTCATTTGAAAGTACCATTAAGCGTTTTGATCTATCCTTATAGATCTTGATGCTCAATGCTCAAGTAGCTTAATCCAGGCTTCCCATTGAAAAACACTTTCCAAATAACCCTATATGCTTTCCAGAAATTCTACGTCATTTCTGATCAACAATATGTCAACAACATATACTCATCAGAAATTCTATAATGCTCCCACTCACTTCTTTGGAAATACAAGTTTCTCATAAACTTTTGTATAAACCCAAAATCTTTGATCATCTCATCAAAAACGTACATTCCAACCCCGAGATGCTTACTCCAGTCCTTAGAAGGATCGCTGGAGCCAGCATACCTTTTAGCATCCTTAGGATCGACAAAAACTTTTGGATTGTATCACATACAACCTTTCCTTACAAAAACTGGTAAGGAAACTCGTTTTGACATCCATCTGCCAGATTTCATAAATGCAGCTAATGCTAACATGATTCCGACGGACTTAAGCATCGCTACGGATGAGAAAATCTCATCGTAGTCAACTCCTTGAACTTGTGAAAAACTCTTCGCCACAAGTCGTGCTTCATAGACGGTGACATTACCGTCCACGTCCGTCTTCTTCTCAAAGATCCATTTATCTCAATGGCTTGCCGATCATTGGGCAAGTCCACCAAAGTCCATGCTTTGTCCTAATACATGGATCCTATCTCGGATTTCATGGCTTCTAACCATTTGTCGGAATTTGGGCCCACCATCGCTTCTCCATAGCTCGTAGGTTCATTGTTGTCTAGCAACATGACCTTCAAGACAGGATCACCGTACCACTCTGAAGTAGTACGCATCCTTGTCATCCCACGAGGTTTGGTAGTGACTTGATCCGAAGTTTCATGATCAATATCATAAGCTTCCACTTCAATTGGTGTAGGTGCCACAGGAACAACTCTTTGTGTCCTGCTATACACTAGTTGAAATGACGGTTCAATAATCTCATCAAGTCTCCACCATCCTCCCACTCAACTCTTTCGAGAGAAACCTTTCCTCGAGAAAGGACCCGATTCAAGAAACAATCCATATTGCTTTCGGATCTGAATTAGGAGGTATACCCAACTGTTTTGGGTGTCCTATGAAGATGCATTTTATCCGCTTTGGGTTCGAGCTTATCAATTCTGAAACTTTTTCACATAAGCGTCGCAGCCCCAAACCTTTAAGAAATGACAACTTAGGTTTCTCTAAACCATAATTCATACGGTGTCATCTCAACGGAATTACGTGGTGCCCTATTTAAAGTGAATGTGGTTGTCTCTAATGCCTAACCCATGAACGATAGTGGTAATTCGATAAGAGACATCATGGTACGCACCATATCCAATAGGGTGCAACTATGATATTCGGACACACCATGGTGTTCCAGGCGCTATTAATTGCGAAACAATTTCCACAATGTCTTAATTGTGTGCCAAAACTCGTAACTCAGATATTCATCTCTATGATCATATCATAGACATTTTATCCTCCTGTCACAATGATCTTCTACTTCACTCTGAAATTACTTGAACCATTCAATAATTCAGACTCGTGTTTCATCAAGTAAATATACTCAACATCTACTCGAATCATCTGTGAAGTAAGAACATAACGATATTCATTGCATGCCTCAGCACTCATTGGACTGCACACATCAAAATGTGTTGCTTCCAACAAGTTGCTATCTTGTTCCACTTTACTGAAACCGAGGCTTTTCAGTCATCTTGCCTATGTGGTATGATTTGCATATCTCAAGTGATTCAAAATCAAGTGAGTCCAAACGATCCATCTACATGGAGTTTCTTCATGTGTATACACCAATAGACATGGCTCGCATGTCTCAAACTTTTCAAAAATGAGTGAGTCCAAAGATCCATCAACATGGAGCTTCTTCATGCGTTTTATACCAATATGACTTACATGGCAGTGCCACAAGTAAGTGGTACTATCATTATTATCTTCTATCTTTTGGCATGAAAATGTGTATCACTACGATCGAGATTCAATAAACCATTCATTTAGGTGCAAGACCACTGAAGGTATTATTCAAATAAACAGAGTAACCATTATTCTCCTTAAATGAATAACCGTATTGCGATAGACATAATCCAATCATGTCTATGCTCAACGCAAACACCAAATCTCGATGGTAGAGGGAGCGTGCGATGCTTGATCACATCAACCTTGGAAATACTTCCAACACATATCGTCAGCTCACCTTTAGCTAGTCTCCATTTATTCCGTAGCTCTTTTATTTCGAGTTACTAACACTTAGCAACCGAACCGGTATCTAATACCCTGGTGCTACTAGGAGTACTAGTACAGTACACATTAACATAATGTATATCCAATATACTTCTATCGACCTTGCCAGCCTTCTCATCTACCAAGTATCTAGGGTAATTCTGCTCCAGTGGTTGTTCCCCTTATTACAGGAGCACTTAGTCTCGGGTTTGGGTTCAACCTTGGGTTTCTTCACTAGAGCAGCATCTGATTTGCCGTTTCATGAAGTATCCCTTCTTGCCCTTGCCCTTCTTGAAACTAGTGGTTTCACCAACCATCAACAATTGATGCTCCTTCTTGATTTCTACTTTCGCGGTGTCAAACATCGTGAATACCTCAAGGGTCATCATATCTATCCCTGATATGTTATAGTTCATCACGAAGCTCTAGCAGCTTGGTGGCAATGACTTTGGAGAAACATCACTATCCATCTGGAAGATCAACTCCCACTCGATTTAAGTGATTGTTGCACTCAGACAATCTGAGCACAAGCACAATAATTGAGCTTTTCTCCTTAGTTTGCAGGCTAAGAAAATTGTCGGAGGTCTCATACCTTTTGACGTGGGTACGAGCCTAAAATCTCAATTTCAGCCCTCGAAACATCTCATATGTTCTGTGACGTTTCGAAAACGTCTTTGGTGCCTCAACTCTAAACCTTTTAACTGAACTATCACGTAGTTATCAAAACGTGTATGTCCGATGTTCGCAACATCCACAAACGACGTTTGGGGTTCAGCACACTGAGCAGTGCATTAAGGACATAAGCTTTCTACTGTCCACATAATTGCTACTATCAACTTTCAACTATATTTTCTCTAGGAACATATCTAAACAGTGGAACTAAAGCGCGAGCTTACGACATAATTTGCAAAGGTCTTTTGACTATGTTCAGGATAATTAAGTTCATCTTATGAACTCCCACTCAGATAGACATCCCTCTGGTCATCTAAGTGATTACATGATCCGAGTCAACTAGGCCATGTCCGATCATCACGTGAGACGGACTAGTCATCATCGGTGAACATCTTCATGTTGATCGTATCTACTATACGACTCATGCTCGACCTTTCGGTCTCTGTGTTCCGAGGCCATGTCTGTACATGCTAGGCTCGTCAAGTTAACCCTAAGTGTTTTCGCGTGTGTAAATCTGTCTTACACCCGTTGTATGTGAATGTAAGAATCCATCACACCCGATCATCACGTGGTGCTTAGAAGCGACGAACTGTAGCAACGGTGCACAGTTAGGGGAGAACACTTCTTGAAATTGTTGTAAGGGATCATCTTATTTACTATCGTCGTCCTAAGTAAACAAGATGCATAAACATGATAAACATCACATGCAATCAAATAGTGACATGATATGGCCAATATCATTTTGCTCCTTTTGATCTCCATCTGCAGGGCTCCATGATCATCATCGTCACCGGCATGACACCATGATCTCCATCATCATGATCTCTATCATCGTGTCTCCATGAAGTCGTCTCGCCAACTTATTACTTCTACTACTATGGCTACCGGTTAGCAATAAAGTAAAGTAATTACATGGCGTTGTTCAATGACACGCAGGTCATACAATACA
Source organism: Triticum dicoccoides (assembly GCF_002162155.2). Classification (NCBI taxonomy): domain Eukaryota; kingdom Viridiplantae; phylum Streptophyta; class Magnoliopsida; order Poales; family Poaceae; genus Triticum; species Triticum dicoccoides. Next base: position 10,052,251 of record NC_041383.1, on the reverse strand, counting down.
TTAAGACAACTCCTATGGCTCCTGCCGGTTGTCATACTCATCGACATGCAAGTCGTGAATCCTATTACAAGAACATGATCAATCTCATACATCACATATCATTCATCACATTCTTCTTGGCCATATCACATCACAAAGCATACCCTGCAAAAACAAGTTAGACGTCCTCTAATTGTTGTTTGCATGTTTTACGTGGCTGCTATGGGTTTCTAGCAAGAACGTTTCTTACCTACGCAAAACACAACATGATATGCCAATTGCTATTTACCCTTCATAAGGACCCTTTTCATCGAATCCGTTCCGACTAAAGTGGGAGAGACTGGCACCCGCTTACCACCTTATGCACCAAGTGCATGTCAATCGGTGGAACCTGTCTCACGTAAGAGTACGTGTAAGGTCGGTCCGGGCCGCTTCATCCCACAATACCGTCAAAACAAGATTGGACTAGTAACGGTAAGCATATTGAACAAAATCAACGCCCACAACTACTTTGTGTTCTACTCGTGCAAAGAATCTACGCAATAGACCTAGCTCTGATACCACTGTTGGGGAACGTAGCAGAAATTCAAAATTTTCCTACGTGTCACCAAGATCTATCTATGGAGAAACCAACAACGAGGGGAAGGAGAGTGCATCTACATACCCTTGTAGATCGCTAAGCGGAAGCATTCAAGTGAACGGGGTTGATGGAGTCGTACTCGTCGTGATCCAAATCACCGATGTCCAAGTGCCGAACGAACGGCACCTCCGCGTTCAACACACGTACAGCCCGGTGACGTCTCCCATGCCTTGATCCAGCAAGGTGAGAGGGAGAGGTTGAGGAAGACTCCATCCAGCAGCAGCACAACGGCGTGGTGGTGGTGGATGAGCGTGGCAATCCAGCAGGGCTTCGCCAAGCGCCACGGGAGAGGAGGAGGAGGAGACGCAGGGCTGCACCAAGAGGGAGAAGTTCTCGTGTCCTATGGGCAGCCCTAGGCCTCACTATATATAGGGGAGAGGGAGGGGCTGCGCCCCCTCTAGGGTTCCCCCCCCCCAAGGGGTGCGGCCAGCCCTAGATGGGGTTTGGGTGGCGGCCAAGAGGGGAAGGAGAGGGAGGCGCAGGGAGCATTGGCCTTAGGGCCCATCTGCCCTAGGGTTTGCCCCCTCCCACTCTCCCCTGCGCCTTGGGCCCCTTGTGGGGGGCGCACCAGCCCACCTGGGGCTGGTTCCCTCCCACACATGGCCCATGCAGCCCTCCGGGGTTGGTGGCCCCACTTGGTGGACCCCCGGGACCCTCCTGGTGGTCCCGGTACATTACCGATAAAACCCGAAACTTTTCCGGTGACCAAAACAGGACTTCCCATATATAAATCTTTACCTCCGGACCATTCCGGAACTCCTCGTGACGTCCGGGATCTCATCCGGGACTCCGAACAACATTCGGTAACCGCATACAAACTTCCTTTATAACCCTAGCGTCATCGAACCTTAAGTGTGTAGACCCTACGGGTTCGGGAGACATGCAGACATGACCGAGACATTCTCCGGTCAATAACCAACAGCGGGATCTGGATACCCATGTTGGCTCCCACATGTTCCACGATGATCTCATTGGATGAACCACGATGTCAAGGACTTAATCGATCCCGTATTCAATTCCCTTTGTCTAGCGGTATTGTACTTGCCCGAGATTCGATCGTCGGTATACCGATACCTTGTTCAATCTCGTTACCGGCAAGTCTCTTTACTCGTTCCGCAACACATCATCCCGTGATCAACCCCTTGGTCACATTGTGCACATTATGATGATGTCCTACCGAGTGGGCCCAGAGATACCTCTCCGTTTACACGGAGTGAAAAATTCCAGTCTCGATTCGTGCCAACCCAACAGATACTTTCGGAGATACCTGTAATGCACCTTTATAGCCACCCAGTTACGTTGTGACGTTTGGTACACCCAAAGCATTCCTACCGTATCCGGGAGTTGCACAATCTCATGGTCTAAGGAAAAGATACTTGACATTAGAAAAGCTTTAGCATACGAACTACACGATCTTTGTGCTAGGCTTAGGATTGGGTCTTTTCCATCACATCATTCTCCTAATGATGTGATCCCGTTATCAACGACATCCAATGTCCATAGCCAGGAAACCATGACTATCTGTTGATCACAACGAGCTAGTCAACTAGAGGCTCACTAGGGACATATTGTGGTCTATGTATTCACACGTGTATTACGATTTCCGGATAATATAGTTATAGCATGAATAAAATACAATTATCATGAACAAGGAAATATAATAATAACACTTTTATTATTGCCTCTAGGGCATATTTCCAACACCGCCCCCTATTGATTCCATTTTCTCTGATGCATGGTGGTCGGCCGGTAGTCACCCCCACCTTCTGTCGCAGCGTATCCAGGTCAGCATTGCATCTTCCTCGACACTAAACTTATGCAACCATCCGCCACAATTTTTTCTTTGTGACCTATATATACTCGCCTTCAGTGACAGTCTTGCTGATCTTAGGCAATCAACATTCTCTCCGCTTACTTGTTAGATAACATTGCTTTGATGATTTAATCTGATAAAGATGATACACTAGGATGTAGGTGTACACAGAAAATTTCCGGTTAGTTTGCACATGACTGAATCCTCTCCGTGCAAAAATTGATGATACATAGTTGGTAGGAAAATCTGTGAGGGGCTAAAACTGCGGTTCCCTTACCGCCCAATGCAAGTTCCCGGTCTAATTCTGGATTATTATTGTAGCCTTTAGATGAAGTGCATCCATCAAGTATAGCACCTAATTTACGATGAAGTGCATCCATCAAGCAAATTGTTTGACTCTTAATACAGAGCGAACATATTAGAATAGGTGATTTTCGAGTCTATTGGAAATTGCTCCAATTAAGTTAAGATCAACTAAGTTACTAGGGACCTGGATGCCCTGCAAGATACACGAGGGGGGCGCTGCTGCTCTTCTCCTCTTTAATTTCCTTCAACCCCGTCAAAGTCTGCTGCTTCGAATTGTCCCAGATTGGTCGATTTCTTCTTGCTTTCCCAATGATGAACTGAATTTAACGGTGTCCTGTTCTATCTAGCAGTGACGAGCAATTTCGAGTCGTGGCTCTGGGGAACAAGTTGAGCAAGTGCAGCCATCGTCGAGCTTCGTCACTTCACCAGCAACTCAGGTCCGTCCTTCTCCCTCTCTACTCATCTTGTGTTGTGGTACAAAAAAAATCAGACTCAACATGTGTAGCAGTAGGTCTAAAGGTGCATCTCATGTTTGTGCTATGGTAGTTCTCGATTTTACAAGCATGTATTGATCTTGGTTTTGTTCTGTATGCAGGATACTCGATGTTTCACGATTTGTACTACAGATTTCCTGTTGGTTCGACGAACATGATGGAACAAGGCAGGTGAGTGCTCCTCTTCTCTTTCCCCCTCTACAAAAAATCAGTTCCAATTGCCGTACAATTTCCCCGGTATGGCTTTCTGGATCGGAACTTTCCACTCATTTGTTGTTCTTTGGCCTACATCTAGAGGTAAAATGTTTTGTTGAATTCAGTGACTACTTGAAGTCTTCAACTCGAGTTGGACAACATATGTAATGTTGAATTCAGTGAGATATCGTGATTTGATTTCACTTTATATGTAGAGTTGAGATTGTAATTTGGTTGAAATTTTACATCCTTTATAGATATAGACTGCTATATAATGATTAGAAAATGAGAGACCGTATGTTTTATGGATCAGAAGCGATACTTGCTCATGCTCTCACGATGAGAAATGCATGGTTCATTTACTCAAGTGTCTTAATTTGTCTCATGTAGTAAACACAAGAGAGATTTAACCTGACAGCCAAAACATTGACCCAACTATTCAAACAATTGTAATTCCTTGATGCAGTTACTTTGGCGGACCTGATGAACACTCATTCTTCTCATCTTTGTGTTTTGTGATTTCTTTTGGCGCATGGTATTGATGTGTTGTGACATGAAATATGTGTATTCATCTAATTGTTGTTCCTCTTCTAGCCTGCAGGATCGCGCCACTCAACCCCCGAGAGCGCCAAAGAGCCGCCTCTCAACACCTACAAGCCCAAGGGACCTTACACAACCACCATCGTCTCGGTAGAGCAGGCAGTAGGTCATAACGCTCTGGGAGAGACGTGCCATGTCATCATCGACCATGCCGGCAATGTGACATACTGTGAGGGGCAGAGCTATGAGATTATTCCTCGGGTAATTGTCTAGCCGTTTCCACCATTCTCAGTTTTCCATTGTTAGAATGCTGAACAAGGAGCTCTTGGTGTTATTAAATAGGAGGATAACATATCAAGTTATCACGTACTGAAAGAAATTATGTTCAAAACTTTATACATTGATTTGAGTTCATTGAAACAGGGCTTGAGAGTGCTTCTGGGCTTGCACGCGAATGACGTCGGGTGACGTGTGGTGCTCGGGAGACGCCACCACGATGAAGGCATGAACAAGCTGGTCCATGCATGGTTCTGGCTGTACCACAGGTAGGATCGCATGGTATCCTTTCCACTTCCATCATGTTTCAGTTGTGCCAATGCCTGCTTATGATACAAGATTGCAACAAATGATTACAATCAATAGTCATCTCTGTTATTACCTTTCTGTAGATGTATGTTCTGTAAGTTGGTCTCAGTTCATCTGGGTGTTCTTTTAGGAATAGCTCACGGTTGTGTTTTCTGGCACCAATATGTTAGGTTTATAAAGCTAAATGAGATCTATATATAGAAGGAAAATATGCATATAGCCCAGATGTGGTGATTTGAAGATGAAAGGAAGAGTTGAGAAGCTCGAGAGAGCTGGAGGAACAAGGGGAAGCTAAAAGGACAGCAGAAGATGAGGCACTGGGGAGCTCTTAGACATACAATGTTCAACCTTGGTTGCTGAGGATAAATGCAGAAGAAAATCATCAAGGCTATCTTGCATACCATGGCTCTTTGAGGTTCACGTTGAGGTCAGTTTTAATCTCTTGTAATTCAGTGTATTCTGAAAACAATGAACCTTTTATATTTATTCCGAGTCACCTGTCTAATATTTGTCACGAATACTCCCTTTGCGGGGATGTGATGCCACCGCTCCACTCCTCGAGTCACCTGTCTAATTGCTTTGATCTTTGTATTTTAGTACAGACAATAATAGCTTCAATGACAACATCCCAAATCATCAAATTGTGTGACTTCCCTCTTGAGTGGTTGTTGTATTTTAGCAGGCCTATATTTGGAATAGTTGAGAGCCACTTGTGTTGTTTCTATATGGGTGCACACCAAATTAAACCTTCCGAGAAGATTAATGTGCTCATGATTTACCTTCTGAAAATGGGAACTTGTGATCCTTCTGCGTGCGATGAGCTGGATATGAAAAAGAATGATGTAGATCTGCAGCTCTATAATCTGAACCGAATTAGGTATTCATTTCAGTCCGTGTATCTTATATCTTGGTATTCCAAATCTCCATGTGTGAAGAAATATTTTCAATCAAAGGATTAATTTGTAAATTCTCTGCTTGTATATCCTATTTTACTGTTCAGATTTTTCCTAGAGATTCGGGCTGGCAACCAAAGATGTTCCGCCTTGATGGCTTGTGATATATTATCATGTTTAGGATAGACGAAAATAAGATTGCAAAGGTACATTCTTTTCCTGAATAAACTAAATAGTGTTACAAATGGTGATAAACATGGGTAGTTTTCACTTCTTTATTACTGCGGAATCATGACATAAATGCATGTTTCTTGTTGTATACCTTCAGTGTGGATTATTACGTGATGTACCTTGTCATTAACTTTCTTTATTTAGGACTACTTTTGTTTCATATTCATACTAAAACTTTTCTCAGGATACTAAAATTTACCCTTGCACTCAATTTTTCTAGAGCTAATAAAATATCTCGTTTTAGTGAAATTTGACTTTTACTATTTTTTTGTCAAGATACTCAGTTTTCTTGTGTTAAAATTTATCTTGTTACTGAAATTTTATAGGAATGAAGAGCTCAAGATTTTGTTTTGTTCATGAAGATGCATAATCAAGAGGAACCACGAGGATTCCTAAGAACACTTGAGGTGCAGCAACATCACTTAACCTTTTCATGTTACCCTAGATGATTTATCATCCTTGCTTGCCCCTCCCGACAAGGATTCATATCAAGAGTTCAATACTTGTTGGGGGTTCCTTGCAATGCACGCACAGAGAGGCATAACTTCTTTGCTTCCCCCATCATCTCTGCAATAATATGGCGTGCATGTGCAAAAAGAAGGATCTGATGGTCTACTAAGGGCTTATAGGAATGAAGAGCGGCTTATCTTCTTTACGTGTTTATCTGGTAAATATTCATCTATCAGGCAATACAAATCGTATGGTTACAAGTTCAACAACAACATGGGGAGCGCTGGCATGGTAGTCCGGCGGTAGAGGGATGGCTGGGCAGCAGCCTACCGAGGAGTTGGAGGGAGGGCGGGATTGGGCCACATCTGTCCATGAGGGCTCGTTGGTGGACTAATCAAGAAGGGGGGAGGGGCTGGGTGTATCTGCAATGCGCGGTTCCGGCTGGTGTGCTCCTCGGCGGCATCCTGGACAGGTGGATGTGTGGGCGGCTGCGTGTGTGCGTGTGCTTCGGTGGTGCGTGAAGAGGACGCGGGGTGGCCAGTGCGGTGCCCTGGTGAGCAGGTGGTTAGATCCGGACGGATTTGGCCATCGTGGCTCGACGTTGGACTTGCTGGTGCATGTTGTGCGGAGCTCGAGAGGTTGATCCGGGCGAAAGCTTGTCTCCAGAGTTTCCAAGAGCCGGTGATGGCGAAGCTTTCGAGTGTCGTTTCCATCCTATGGGCATCGCCGAGGTATTCTCAGCCGCAATTTATGCTGCTTCGGAGGAAACTCTAGATTCATGTGATCGGACGATGACGGTGCTTTGGCATCATATCCCTCTCCAGGGTTTCATCTTTCGAGCTATGCATTAGCATGTTGGGCCGATGGAAGATGGAAGCAGAATGCATTTATAACAAGGGCACTGGCCACAGGTTTACAAAGACTTACTGGTTGTACTGATGGAGCAGAGTGCATATTTGTGCAGAGTCTGCAAAGAGTAACTGAAAGACTCGACTGATCAGATTTGTCAGGAGGGCTTTCTTATTTATGTATCCAATTTTATGCATGCCAGAGGAAGAAGATCAAGGTATGTATAGACACAATGGTAAATTTCTTATACTTTTTTGGCCTGAATCATCTATTCTGTTGTGCGTACATGTACTACACAGTGTATTATTTTTTGGCCTGAATCAAAAAATAATTCAGTCATTTAACCTTCTCAAATCCGGATCATGTACTACACAATGTTGTTTCTTTTGCCTACAAGCATCACGCACACCTTCCAGTAGGACCTGAATGATGTGCAGAAGATAACAAAACAAGTTTACAAGTGTTACCAAAATTTCCTTAAGTTCTGTTCTCCTATGATTTACTGAATGCATCCTTGTGTTCTGTAATTGTGTAAAAAAATCATCTTTGTAATGTACTTTTATTTAACTCAGCTCATTTTTCTCCGTATTGTACTTCTAAAATTTGCCAAGTTTCGAATTCTGACTCAGAGTGCTTATTCATGTTCTTTTTTTGTTAGTTTTTAGTCAGCTGAGTTGAAGAAGCAAGTAAGCCTGAAGAAATGGACAGATTGACATTTAAAAATCCTGAAGATATGAACAAACAATCTTGCTGATTCATGTGTACTAGCCTGCTCATTCATGTATAGTTTATAATCTGAGGAAATGTTTGCCGTCTATGTTAACCTCCAGTCTTGTACTGCTGAAGATTGTAGTTTGTGTTGTATCATATGTGGGCATGTTCTTTACGTCAATCTAGACTTACGTGCCTTTGTGTTAAGTTGTCTTACATCTCAAGTTTTGTACTTTCATGTTTCATGAATTATGTGGGTATGTGGCAGCCCACATAATACCACATACAGTATGTGGGCAGCCCACTTAATCCCACTTAAATAAGTGGACATATGTTGCAGGAAGTGGGCAACTGCAGGTTGTCCCACCTACAGGCTGAGTGGAAGAGAGTTCGTATTTGCCGTTGTATGATGAAAAGTGGATGACATCTTATGATGAAAACTGGATGCCACCGTGCTTAACGTGTATTTCTAAATAAAAAGAATAATTTGATCAATCTGTTCTTATATTTATTATTCAATGATAACTTGTGGTTATTCGGCTTTTGCCCGTAGCAACGCACGGGCCTTCTACTAGTAAAACTAGAAGAACACCCGTGCGTTGCAACGGGGCCACATTAACTTTAAGAGTTCAATATCAATTATGTTAATATTACATTTAATATTCTCATACATATCAAGTGACATTGGCGACCTTTTTACCATCAAATTCTCACACACACTCTCTCCCTCCCTCCTCCTCACTCTCTCTCCCCCTCTCCCTCTCTCTCTCTCTCTAACACACACACATATCCATCTTATTGGGTACAGGACCATAATTCATCTATTTCACACGCACACGCGCTAGTGCATAACAATATGGATTATAAAACAGGTTCAAGGTAGTAACAAGGATTCTTCTCATGCATTAATAAACAAATGTTCTGCACTGAAGACAAGATAAACAATTCCCAAAGTGCATCAGAGCATCACAGAACATTACTGGCAAGAATAAATGCATGACGATACACCCGACTCATTTAATTAATATAATTAAATTATCAGTAAATTAGTCACCAAACTGCTCGGATGAACCGGAACAGAGCCAACATATATCATCCTAGACAAACGCAACATCAACCTTTTACCTTGGTACTTTAGGGACCGATAGGAGGATGCATGTAGAAGCGCTTCTTGCCTGCGAATCCACAGTCAGAGAGAGAAATTGGAACCCATTCCCATCACCAACTGATAAAGAAAGCATGTAAGAAAATTGATATCGGGCCAACTTGGATCTTCGGTGATTGTCCGCCGGTATGGAGAATTTAGGAGGGTGGGTGCAGGGAGTGGCCTTGTGGATGATGGATGGAGGCGCAGAGGGATGTGGTCACCGGAAGGTCGAAAGCAGAGAGGGTCGGGCACGTTAGGTGGAGCCGGTGGTGCGCGACAACCGGAGGCGGCCCAATCGTGGGCAGCGAACCGACGATAGCCTCGGCCCATCTCTCGATGCAGTGAAGATAGAGAGGGCGGCACTGCCGGTGCTCGAGGCCGCCGCTCGGCACCATCTACATCGAGGGGAAAGAGAGGCGAGAAAGCGATAGGGTGATGCGGGGCTAGGGATTGCGGAGGAGGGTGGGGGTGTGCGATTTGAATGGATGGTTCTGCCCATCGTTTTCTTGTACGTGGCGGTGGCGACGGTGGCGTCCAGCCATGCAGGCGAGGCAAGGGTCGAGCCGGGCACACGGCGAGGCGCAGTAGCAGAGGCGGGGGCGATTTTTTGCTACTGAGATGCAGGGTGTGGGATTGATCGTTCATGTTCTCTTTTCCTTTTTAACGGGAGATGGATGCGATTTTTTCACGAGAGGAGAGATGCGACCACGTACCGATTCCATAATAAATTAATTAGGTCCATAACGGGATTTCTTTACAATGCGTTAAGATTTACGTGTTAGTTTTCTTAAAGAAATGCACTGATGTAGGGATCGATTATTCGGGTAAGGAAAGATAGATTCGTGATCTTTTGTATGTTAGGAAATTAGTGGTTTTCAAGGAAAGAGTGGAGAGAAAAAGAACCAATGCGACCACGTATAGATTCCATAATGAATTAATTAGGTCCATAACGGGATTTGTTTGCAATGCGTTAAGATTTACGTGTTAGTTTTCTTAATAAAGAAATGCACTGATGTAGGGCGCGATTGGTTTGGGTAAGGAAAGATAGATTCGTGATCTTTTGTATGTTAGGAAATTATTGGTTTGCAAGGAAAGAGTGGAGAGAAAAAGAACCAGTACGAGGGGGTGGTGGGAGGTGGGACGAATAAAAACCGGACGAAATTGGGAGGTGGGAGGGGGCGAGTAAAAACCGACGAAAAAACAACAAAATTGGGAGGTGGGAGGGAGGATGAAAAAAAACCAGAGGAGGTGGGAGGAGGACAAAAATAAACCGTACGAGGCTACCAACTGCTCCATTAGGAGTAGAGATTGTTTGTGAAAATAACGTGCGACGACGACTTAGCGAGCGGATCCCCTTAAAAAAGACATAGCGAGCAGATTCCCTTAAAACTGGTAGAAATGGATACGATTGATGACGTTGATAAATAGTGGTGAATGTTAGCATAATTTACTATCATCATGCATGGAAACGAATCATCAAGAAAAAGAATACTTCCTATTACTACACTCATAGAAAGCTTCCTAATCTCTGCTACCAAACAGTTTCTGCCCAAACAAGGAAGGAAAGTTATGGACGTGATTCGAAAGGAAACAAACGTTATGAAGATTAATTAATTTAGATTTGATCTTTAGAGATTGATTGTGATTAATTCTTTTACATAAAGACATTACCAAATAATTTGTGTCAGTATGGAAAGTTCTGATCCGTTCAGTTTTTTTCGTTGTGTGAGAGGGTGAAGTGAAAATAAACCGATGAAGTGGGGGAGGCGACGAAAAAAATCTACGACGGTTAACCTACAAAAAAAACCGGACGAAAGTGGTGGGACGAAAATTGACCGGCGGAGACTACCAACTGCTCCATTAGGAGTAGAGATTGGTTGGTTCGATTTTTTTGCGTGGAGGGAACTACCTGGGAGGTGGGAGGGAGTACGAAAATAAACCGTCTCGGCTGAGCGGGAGGTGGGAGCAAGTACCAAAGAAGTACCAAAAAAGACCATGTGAGGTGGGACGAAAATAAAACCCGGAACGCGACCTACCAACTGAGACATTAGGAGTAGAGAT
>NC_041383.1:10023763-10041069 GCF_002162155.2 Triticum dicoccoides | reverse complement strand
GATAACCTACGAAAAAAACCGGACGAAAGTGGTGGGACGAAAATTGACCGGCGGAGACTACCAACTGCTCCATTAGGAGTAGAGATTGGTTGGTTCGATTTTTTTTGCGTGGAGGGAACTACCTGGGAGGTGGGAGGGAGTACGAAAATAAACCGTCTCGGCTGAGCGGGAGGTGGGAACAAGTACCAAAGAAGTACAAAAAAGACCGGGTGAGGTGGGACGAAAATAAAACCCGGAATGCGACCTACCAACTGAGACATTACGAGTAGAGATCCGGAACGCGACCTACCAACTGAGACATTAGGAGTAGAGATATGAATATATACAGAATGTAAATAGTACTAGGTATGTACCTGTGCGTTGCTACATGAGCCAAATCTTGTAATTATGGTGATTGTGATTTTTTGAGGGAAGGTGTGACGCCTGGGGCATATAATTATCATGATTGCAATTTTTTAAAAGGAAGGTGTGACGCCCATTGGGTCATGTAATTATGGTGGTTGAATCGAATCGTCACTTGCCAACCGGGGAAAAAAGATGGAGTGGATGGACGAAGGTGGGCAGAACGCGATCCATCGGCAGGAAAAGGAACCATAGGTTCTTTATAGATAGTAGAGATTTCCCGCGCATCCTGAGAGAAATATAATTTGTGTTACTGATAAAGTTGTAAGGGTGTGCCAGGTTATATCACCATGTGAAATAATGAAAGATGATGAATGCTTTATTTCCAGACATGATATACACCTCTTTGATACTTACAATGCATACCAGTTTTTTTGAATATAGCAATTGGTAGCATGTGATGAATTGACCTTAAGGCTAAACGTTTGTTGTACTAACGTTGGAAACTAAACTAAAATTATAACATTATTGTGTAATTTATAAATACTAATTTAGAATCCTTATGTGTGGCAGCAAGATAACCATTGAATTAAACTCTGCTACTATATGCTAATTAAGATTCAAGAAAGTTTGCCACTGAACTTATTAATTTACGGAAGCTTCTACTGAAATAGCCTTGAACAAGATGCATACCCCCACCGCCTCATGGTCATCCTCGATTTAGCGATGGACCATCCCAAATAAGAGAATGAGCCGCGTGATCCATGTCATCCCATGGTGCTTCATCGGATAGGGGCAAACTACCCTAACAGCCTAACAGGAACTACTGAATCTGGGCGTGGATAGTACACGCTAAGGGTACACGCTACCAGACTCAACTTTATTCAGAGAAAACTGAGCTCGGTCAAGGCTGTCTGGTCGACGCTGCAGTCGCTCTTATCCGGGCGCTCCGTTGGACGGTGGTCAGGATGGGGGGGAGGAGTGCGGCAAAGACTGCAGGCGAGTGGCGGGTCGGCGTCATGGTGGAAGGTGGTTGCGCTGCAGGTAGCATCTGAATCGAATGATACTGATTTGATGTTATGTGTATTGATATATTTCTCTGCAAATTTGATCAAACTTAAGGAAAGTCTTATTTCACAGAAAACTATACACCTTATTTTAAAATGGAGGAAGTAAAAAATTATGAAAACCACAAAACAGGAATAACCCAAAGCGTGCCCAACCGTTGATGGATTTGCTCGGATCTGGTTGTAGTTCGTCTACGTTTGTGTTTCTTCATGTTGGATCCAAAAAACATCTATTTTTACTGTTCATTAAATAGATCCAAAATAAGGTGTTTCTAGCATCGTCGGTTGGGCACGCTTCAAATTAAATAATGTTCTCCCCGCCTAGCCCCCGTTCCGATGGTGTTTCTAGCATCGTCGGTGGGCATGTGAAGGTTTGTCTCCGGCGGATCTATTTTTTTGGTTAAAAATAGATGTTTTTTGGATCCAACATGAAGAAACACAAACGTAGACGAACTACAACCAGATCCGAGCAAATCCCCGTTCCGATGGTGTTTCTAGCATCGTCGGTGGGCATGTGAAGGTTCGTACAACAAAGAATGTTCATTAAATTGTCAAAAAAACATCTATTTTTTACTGTTTTTTCTATTTGTAATATTTTTACAAATTCAGACACTAGCTGATTTCTGAAAGAAATGAACTGAAATCAGGTAAAAAAAACCTCGGTTCCATTGGCAGTGCATGGAAAATGAGAATATTCACAAAATGTACACATATCGCACCTGCGGACGTTCCATCAAAAAAAGCTTGGTAGATCCTTCGATTGTGAACATTCATTCTACTTTGTTTTTTCCTTTATCTCATTGTTTTTTTATTTTTATTTCTTCATTATACTTTGGTTTTCTTTGTTCCTTTCTTGATTTTCTTTGCTTTTCTGTTTGTTTTCTCATTGGCTTTTTTGGGTACTTTTTTTCTTTGTTGTACTTCGGTTTCCTTTGCTTCTTTATTAGTTTTCTTTGCTTTCCAGTTTGTTTCTAGATTAGGTTTTAATGGATTTCCTTTTTTTAACATATGTCCCCTTTTTCTCAGGACACAACGTATATTTTTAGAGCAGACTTTAAATATGCTTTGAATACACATTGAACATGTTTTAAATATGTGATATACAATTTTTTAAATACATTTTTGAACACTTTTCCGACTACATGGTAACATTTTCCAAATACAAAATGTACATTTTTTATGCCAATAAATTTTTTTTAAAACTACCCAACATTTTCTTCATTGTATAAACATATTTGAAAACTTCAAGGACATTTTTTAGAAAAACGTGAATACTTCTTTCAAGTGTCGCATATATTTTCTTAATGGGAATAAGCATTTCTTTATATTGCAAATATACATTGTTTAGAAACACGCAAATATATTTTTTCCATTCTGCAATCATTTTTTACATTGTATAGACAGTTTTTTAAAATTTGCTTAAATTTTTCATTGGGAAGAACATTCTCTTTGAAAGTTGGCAGCATTTTTTATAATTGCGCTAACAAAATTCTTGTACTATGTTAACACGTTTTCAAATTCGTTCTTTAAACTGCTTACCCAAATTTATGTTTTTGAAACATATGTAGTTATAACACAATGATTTTTGTTTGCAGAAAAACTTTCAATCTATTCATCTTCAATCATGGCAGTACAAAGAACACCGGAAATATTAAAAATTACATGCAAGTCCGTAGACCACCTAGCAATGACTACAAGCACTGAAGTGAGCCAAAAGTGCGCCGCCGTCAGCGTCCCTCCCACGCCAGAGCCGGGGAAAACTTTTTGTGGTAGACAGTCGAGAAGTCGTCGTGCTAATGCACCATAGGACCTGCTCAGCAGAACAGCAACCGCCTCCGATGAAGAGTAGCGTAGATCGAAAGGATCTAATCTGAAGAAACACAAACGTGGCCGAACTACAACCATATCCGAGAAAATGCACCAAGGGTGGATCCTCCGGAGATAAACCTCCACATGCCCACCGATGATGCTAGACCATCGGAACGGGGGCTAGGCGGCGAGAACTTTATTCCATCTTCAGGGACCGCCGTCGTCTCTTCTTCTTGAGTAGGATAAAAACCTAACAAAACTTGAAAAAAAATTCTAAAAACGAAGCCCTCCAGCCGGCAAGGCCCTGAGTCCACCGTGCCGCCATGGCACTAAGGCCACCGGAGAAAAGAACATAACATAGCGACTTATCACCAATAATTACTGGTGAATTAATAGTAAAAATCCACAGTGATTTGTGAACAGTACAATGTCTATGCCTTTCCTTCTTCGTTTTATACCGAGAGGAAACTATAGATCCCTGACCTTGTTCCTCCTGCTCGTAGCCATCCACATTCCAACTTAATTCCCAGAAACTTTCCTGATTTTTCCTCAATATAATTAATAATTTGAGAGCATTTTTGAAAAACTCCTGGATATTTTTTGATTTCATCTACCCATTTCAAATTCATGAACATTTTCACAAATAGGGAATATTTTTAGAAGTCATGAACATTTTATCAATTAGGGAACCTTATTTTTTACTTTATTAGCATTTTTTACAACACTTTGTGAATAGTCTTTCAATTCTAAAATGTTCATAAAATTTTCCAAAAACATCTAAATTTTGTTATTGTTTTTTTATTCTGTAATGTTTTTACAAATTTCAGCCGCTAGCTGATTTCTGAAAAAAAATGAACTGAAATCTGGTAAAGAAAAAAAAAACCACGGCTCCACTGGCAGTGCATGGAAAATGAGAATGTTCACAAAATGTACACATATCGCACTTGCGGACGTTCCATAAATAAATCCTTGGTAGATCCTTCGATTGTGAACAATCATTCTACTTATTTTTTTCCCTTTTCTCATTGTTTTTTTTATTTTTCTGTCTTCATTATGCTTCTGTTTTTTTTGTTTCTTTCTTGATTTTCTTTGCTTTTCTGTTTGTTTTCTCATGGGCTTTTTCAGGTTCTTTTTCTTTCTTCGTTGTACTTTGGTTTCCTTGTTCCTTTATTGGTTTTCTTTGCTTTTCCATTTGTTTCTAGAATAGTTTTTAATGTTTTTTCTTTTTTAACATATGTCCACTTTTTCTCAGTACAGAACGTACATTTTTAGGGCACAATTGAATAATGCTTTGAATACACATTGAACATATTTAATTACGCGATATACATTTTTTACATACATTTTTAAACAATTTTTCGATTAGATGGTAACATTTTCCAAATATACAATGTACATTGTTTTCCAATAATTTTTTTTAAAACTACGCAACACTTTTTTCATTCTATAAACATATTTGAAAACTTCAAGGGCATTTTTTAGAAAAACACGAATATTTCTTTCAAGTGTCACTTATATTTTCTTAATGCGAATAAGCATTTCTTTAAATTGCACATATACATTTTTTAGAAACATGCAAATATTTTTTACATTACGCAATCATTTTTTACATTGTGTAGACAGTTTTTTTAAAAATCCGCATACATTTTTTCGTTGTCAAGAACATTCTCTTTGAAAGTTGGCAGCATTTTTTAAAACTGCGCTAACAAAGTTCTTGTATTATGTTAACACATTTTCAAATTCATTGTTTTAAACTGCTTTCCTAAATTTATGTTTTTGAAACATATGTAGTTATAATACAAAATTTGAAGTAAAAAAGAGAAGAAACAAGGAAATTCGAGTGATGTTAGTGAGTTTAATAAACGGGCCAGGCTGCCGTTCCCATCCAGATCGAGTGATGGTACAGAACGATCTAGATAAAATGGGACAACGGCAGTGATGAGCGCTTGCTCACATCACTTACGTAACGGTTTGCTCAGTCCTAAAACAATTTACCGGTTCGCTCATGTACATGTTTGCTAGTTTTTGTATGTTTGAGTTTTCTCTTTAAATAACTCTTCTCCCACAATCGTTAAGTGAAAAAAGTATCGTTTCGCTCAAATATATGTTTGCAATTTTTTTACGTTTTTGTTTTCTCCATTAATATATATTAGAAACTATATATACATACATATATATATAATGTAAAAGTCGTAAATAGAAAATTCATGGATTTTAAAACAAATCATGAAATTAAAAAAGTTCATAAATCCAAATAATTTTCGTCAATTCAAAAAATATGCTGGAATTTTGAAATGGGCACAAAACTTTCAAAGACATTCACCAATCTGAAGCATTGTTCGGTAATACAAAAAAGTTCCATAAATAAATTTATTTTAATTCTGATTTTTTAGGAATTTCAATAAATATTAACAACATTAAAAATTCACAAATTTGTAAACAAGTGTTCATGGATTTGAAAAAAAAAATAGAAATTACAAAAAATAACTAAAATTAAAATAAGAAGAAACCTTGAAAGAATGTTCATAATTTGTAAAAATGTTGAGGAATTTGAATATGAATGATCCTTTACTAAAAAAAGAACTTAAAATTAAAATAAATAAAATGAGAAAGCTAGCCGAGAAAACCTAAAAGTTTAAAGAAAAATAGAAAGACGGAAAACCGATGGAAGAAGACAATAAAAGGCTATTGAAGGCTTCGCAAACCGGAGAAAATGTTGCTCAAAATGTTCTGGGGGAGCCCACATTAGAAAACTAGTGAGCAAATGTTGCACGCCTATTTTCGGTTTTCTGTTATTTATATTTTTCTTATATGTGGCATCCGCTTTGTTGTGTCGTTTCCGAATTTCTTTTGGTTGTAAGTCATTTATTATTTTCAACTTTCTTCTTTCCTTATATTATTTATTTATTTTTATCCAAAATTACCTTCCTTTTCCTTCTTTGTTTATGATTTTATAGGTACTACCTTCATCCCATATTAGTTGCCGCTCAGACAGATGTAATATCTACCACTGAAATACGTCTACATAGATGCATTTTGGCAAAAAATAATATGAGATGGAGTGAGTATTATATTTAATATTTTTGAATGTAATTTCTTAAACATGGGTATTTTTAGAATACATGATAAATTATTTAATATTAATACAAATTTCATTATACATAAAACTTTTTCAATATGATAAATTTTACTTTCATATATATGAATATTTTTATAGGCCATTGTAACCTAAAAGATACGTAGACCTTGATAAAAGATGATTGCTTTACAGATTAACATTTTTATATATGCAATGAACGTATGTGTACCTCAAAGGGGTCATCTACTTCGACTCTTGATCCGTGGATCATTTCAGAGAAATTCTCGTGGCTGTGAGATATGACCTACCTGTGGGCATTGTCACGCTACACCAACTTCTTCACTGCTTCCTCTAGTCTGCTAATTGGTGAGTTTGATCATTACCCACCATCTTGATAATGTTCTGGATGCAATCATGTAGCATAAAACTGTGTTGCATAGCATGTTCCCGTACATAGAAGAGAATCATACATTACTTACTAGATTTCACATTAATATATTGAAAGTTCTTCCGTACCAAAACTACAACCTGAAAGTGCAACTATCCCTAGGTGGTTTTGGTAATTCATAACAACATATAGCTCATTGAGCTAATGCTATTCCAAGACTATTATTTCAGGAATGCTCAATGAAGGGCATGGCATGGATGATGAAAGTGGATCCCTCAAAATACTAAGGACAAAGGATTGGCTCAAGCTCAAAAGCTCAAGACTCTTCATTTTATATTTTAGTGATCCAAGATCACATTGAGTCTATAGGAAAAACCAATACTATCAAGGAGGGATGAGGTGTTGCTTAATGAGCCTCTTGCTTCATGTGCTTTGTGATATGCTCCAAAACCCTCAGCTACTTTCCCACATCCACAAATGACCTAAGCCCAAAGCCAAAATCGGTCACACCAATTCTTCCTATCCGGCGCCACCGATTCCAAAGGTCATAGCCACTGCCACAAACCCTAAGCAAATCGGTCTTACCGATAGGGATCTCGGTCTCACCGAGATGGGATTGTAATCTCTCTGTTTCCCTTCGTAACGTTTCGGTCTAACCGAAGTGAGCGATCGGTCCCACTGAGATTGCAATGTAAACTCTCTGTTTCCTTTTTGTAACATTACAGTCTCACCGAAAAGAGCAAATCGGTCCCACCGAGTTTACCTAACCAACTCTCTGGAAAGCTTATTACCAAATCGGTCTCACCGAGTTTGTGTAATCGGTCTTACCGAGATTACGTTATGTCCTAATCCTAACCGAATCGGTCTCACCGAGTTGCATGTCAGTCCCACCGAAAATCACTAACGGTCACTAGGTTTACTAAATCGGTCCGACCGAGTCTGTTGAATCGGTCCCACCGAGTTTGGTAAATTGTGTGTGGAGGCTATATATACCCCTCCACCTCCTCTTCATTCGTGGAGAGAGCCATCAGAACAAACCTACACTTCCAACTTACCATTTCTTAGAGAGAACCACCTACTCATGTGTTGAGGCCAAGATATTCCATTCCTACCATATGAATCTTGATCTCTAGCCTTCCCCAAGTTGCTTTCCACTCAAATCTTATTTCCACCAGATCCAAAACCTATGAGAGAGATTTGGGTGTTGGGGAGACTATCATTTGAAGCACAAGAGCAAGGAGTTCATCATCAACGCACCATTTGTTACTTTTTGGAGAGTGGTGTCTCATAGATTGGCTAGATGTCACTTGGGAGCCTCCGACAAGATTGTGGAGTTGAACCAAGGAGTTTTTAAGGGCAAGGAGATCGCCTACTTCGTGAAGATCTACCGCTAGTGAGGCAAGTCCTTCGTGGGCGACGGCCATGGTGGGATAGACAAGGTTGCTTCTTCGTGGACCCTTCGTGGGTGGATCCCTCCGTGGACTCGTGCAACCGTTACCCTTCGTGGGTTGAAGTCTCCATCAACGTGGATGTACGATAGCACCACCTATCGGAACCACGCTAAAAACATCCGTGTCTCCAGTTGCGTTTGAATCCTCCAAACCCTTCCCTTTACTTTCTTGCAAGTTGCATGCTTTAATTTCCGCTGCCTATATACTCTTTGCATGCTTGCTTGAATAGTGTGATGATTGCTTGACTTGTCCTAAGGTAGCTAAAATCTGCCTAACTCTAAAATTGGGAAAAGGTTAAGTTTTTAATTGGTCAAGTAGTCTAATCACCCCCCTCTAGACATACTTCAAGGTCCTAAAAGTGGTATCAGAGCTTTGGTTTCCATTTGCTTTGATTTCCATAGCTTTTGGTGGTCATAGCCTTGGTTTCACAACCTAGGAGAGTATGGCGTCTAGCGAGGGAAATTATCACCGTAGAGGTCCTTACTTTGATGGTACTAATTTTGCTAGTTGGAAGCATAAGATGAAAATGCATATTCTCGGACATAAACCTGCCGTTTGGGCAATTATTTGTATTGGCTTGCAAGGTGAATTCTTTGCTAGGAAAGAACCGAACCATGAAGCTAATGCGGAAGAATTGAATATGCTGCAATACAACGCTCAAGCTTGTGATATCATCTTCAACGGATTGTGCCCCGAAGAATTCAACAAAATCAGCCGTCTTGAGAATGCAGAGGAAATTTGGGATACTTTGATTGATATGCATGAAGGTACCGAATCCGTCAAGGAATCCAAGTTGGATGTGCTCCAAAGTCAGCTTGACAAGTTCAAAATGAAGGATGGTGAAGGTGTCGCTGAAATGTACTCTAGGCTTGCTCTTATCACAAATGAGATTGTCGGCTTAGGGAGCGAAGAGATGACCGACAAATTCATCATCAAGAAGATCCTAAGAGCATTGGATGGAAAGTATGATACCGTGTGCACATTGATTCAAATGATGCCAAACTACAAAGATCTCAAGCCAACGGAAGTCATTGGAAGAATTGTTGCTCATGAGATGTCACTCAAGGATAAGGAGGAACTTGACAACAAGTCAAGTGGTGCTTACAAAGCCTCAAGTGAAGCCCCCACATCATCAGGTGAGAAACAAACCTTCAATGAAGAATTGAGCTTAATGGTGAAGAACTTCAACAAATTCTACAAGAGTAGAAGCAAAGAAAGAAGCTCCAAGTCAAGGTCTTACAATGACAAAAGATCTTCTAGTCGAGAGCGCAATTGCTACAATTGTGGGAGACCCGGACACTATTCCAATGAGTGTACGGCACCCTACAAAAGAAGAGAAGATTCTCCAAGAAGAAGAAGCAAAAGAGAAGAATCACCACCAAGAGAGAGGAGGAGTAGAGATGATCGTTATGAACGAAGACCCTCACGGAGAAGCAAGGATTCGTAAAGGAAGGACAAGTCATCAAGGAGCTACACAAAACGAAGACATCAAGCTCATGTTGGTGAATGGGTATCCGGCTCCGACTCCGATAATCACTCCGAGAGAAGCTATCACTCCGACTCCGAATATACTCAAGATGAAGGTGTTGCCGGTCTAGCACTTGTGTCAACCAACTCCTACGACATATTTGATTCACCAAATGAAGGAATTGGAAGATGCTTCATGGCCAAAGGTCCAAAGGTAACACATCCTGAGTATGTTGATTTCAATAGTGATGAAGATGACTTGCTTGTGGATGATGATCTACTTGTTGACAACTCTAGTGATGAATACTATGATGAAACGTCAATTAATCATGCTAATCAAGATAAAACGAATGACAATGATAAGGAGAAGATTGAGCTTCTAACTAAAGAACTAAACACTCTTAAGTTAGCTCATGAAACTATCTTCGAAGATCATCGAGAACTTTTAAGGGCTCATGAGAAGTTAGTCTTTGAAAAGCTCAATCTTGAGCAAGAGCATGAGTTCTTAAAAGCTATCAATGATGATCTCCCTAAGAAAAGTTCTTCTTACATTGCCAAGCGTTACTCTTATCTACTTACATGCCTCAAGTCAAGTCTAGTAACAAGTACAAGAAAGATACTTCCTCTAGTAGTAACAATAATAATGTCAAATCTAATATTGTTGCTTCTAGTAGTTCTCTTGATTCCACTAATGATTCTCTTAGCCAAGTTACACTTGAGCAAGAAAATAGCTTATTGAAGGGAATTATAGAGAAAGGTGTTTACAAGAGCCTTGCTGGGAGTAAGCAATTCGAGGAAATTGTACGCAAGCAAGGAAGGCACCGGAAGAATCAAGGTGTTGGTTTTGAACGAAAGTTGAATGCCAATGGAGTTGAGTGGGAAGAAGATCAATACCCCAAGACGAAGTTTGTTCCTCAACCAGAGAAGTATGATCCTACTTCCTTCAAGGGAACACTAGCACAAGATGATCTTCCACCATAAGACCACAAGAACAAAGGCAAGGACAAGCTTCAAGAAGAGATTGATGCATTTGAAGAAGCACCTAAGGCCTCGTTCAAGTGGGTTCCCAAGACTACGTCAAGTTCTACTTAATCAAGTGCAACTACAACTCCAAGGATTCCCATCAAGATGATGTGGATCCCGAAGAAGAAGAACTAGAGAGCTCTTGAGGGTGACTCCGCCAACATTCTTCACTCATATCATTATGGCAAGAACAAGTGCAATCAACTTCCACATCTTGCACTAGTTCAAGGAGTCACAAACCCTCACGTTGGTAAGGCAAGGGACAAGGTAACCTAATGATTTCATGGACATCATCTTGTGTGTGCATCACTCTATGTCTATGGATATTCTTGTTTGTTCCTTGTGGGACTAACCCATGTAGATAAGTTGAAAGTGCAACTCACTCCAAAGGATTGCTCCAAATGATCTACATCAACATTGAGCATCCACATCTTCAACACCTACATGAAGTCATCATCGACAAAACCCAAGGTTAGTTCATCCCTCTAAGGGGGGATCTCACATCTAGGGGGAGCTTAACTCTAAGAATTGAGTCAAAGCAACTGTAATGATGTGAACACATCAATGCATTATGTAAAAGTGGTAACCCCACTTGAGCTTAAACTATGAGTATGACCTATGATCAAATGTTCTCATTTGATTCCTAAGTCAATATACTCATATATAGATGACTAGTCATCGCCAATTGTTTGATAGATGGTAAAGTTGGTTGTGCATGCTTTGCCACATATTTCATTTGCCATCTTATTGTGTGAGCATGTTGGTGCATATTTTACTCATTCAAGGACATCCACTTGTTGTTTTGATTGTTTGGCTTCTTTTCTTTTTGCCTAGTGGATGGACAAGAATGCCTAAGAACTTTCTCTAGCTATCTATGCTTTTCTCATCTCAAACTCTATTCATGCTACATCACAAAATTTGATCAAGTCAGATTCGAACCACTCTGTGTGAGGAGCACTCGGAGTCCCCGGTTCGTCATAGACTTAAACTTCCAAAACCTCTTTGTGATTCTCGGTCTGACCGATTCCTCCATTTCGGTCCTACCGAGATCATTAAGTTGATCTAAGATTTCAATCTCGGTGCAACCGATTTGAACTTTTCGGTCACACCGAGTTGCCGTAACTGTACACAGTTATGCATCTCGGTGCCACCGAGTTGTTCCACTCGGTCACACCGACAGGGTCGGGCTATATATAGTCACGGGCAAAATTTTGGAAATTTCTCCGAACCCTTTTGCCCGCGCAATGGCTCGCTCTGCCATCGAAGGTCTCCGGATCGTCTCCTTGTCGCCAGCCGCCTCCAGTAGCTGGTCTCCGACGCCGTCAACGGATTTCGCCCCCGCCGTTGCCGCCATAGCGAGTTCATCGCCAAGCTAGGGGTCAGCAGTCAGTGTTTGCAGCATGTCAGACCAGAGTGACAGCCAGAACAGGTCAGAAGAGCAGATTGACATGAGCAAGGGCACTAGTCCCTCAAGCTCTACAGATTAAGGGAGCAGAAGCACTCCTAGCAACCTGCCTAAGGCTTCTACCAGGAAAAGGAGGAAGAGAACTTCAGACTCAGAGGATGAGGACTACAAAGCTGAAGAAGATGAGGCTACTTCCAAGAAAGTAGTGCTCAAGAAGGAATATGGATCAGCACATAGCACAAAGCCTGGACTGAAAAAGAAAGTTCCTGCCAAGAGGACACCAATGCCCAAGGCCAGAAGGTCCACTCAAGTGCCAGAACAGACTGAACCCAAAGAGGCACCTGAAAAGAAAGTCACATCTTCCAAACCCGAGAAAGTTCCCACTGGAGAGACAATGAAGTTTACCATTGAATCAGAGGATGAAGGTGCTCAGGACAAGAAGAAGAAGAGAGCAAGAACCACAACTGTCCAGGTTCTTGGAAAGCCCTCTATGAGAAGGGATTCTGAAGAGGAAGAAGAGGTTGCTGCACCAGCACCTAAGGCACCAAGGCTTATGGGTGATTCTATAAGATCAGGGGCTGCAACATCTAAGCCCAAGGAAGCACCAAAAGCTGCCTCCAAGGCCAAGCTTATACCAAAGAGGAATACTAGGAGTATTCCAGCTGCTGAGAAGAACAAGGTCCCAGTGCCAAATGTTGCTGATGAAGAAGATGAAGAAGGACAGGTCCTAAGGAAGCTCAAGCCCAAGATACCAGACCACAATGATGCCCATCCTGTGGCTGATGACATGAGGATCAGGAAGGACTCAGGGTTGAGGCTATGGAGGATGGAAGATCCATATGCCTCAAGGAGAAGAACTGTGTTGACTACAGGTTCCATACAAAGGAACAGCAGGACTTCTATGAGACAATTCTGTTGGATAAGAAGCCCATAGTTTGTGATATGAGGTGGGTCGACTAGACCTACATCAAGGAAAATGAAGAGCACTATCCTGGAGTGCAAGACAGCTTTGTTGCTTGTGGAGTTGCTGATTTTGTTGGACAAAAGCTCACCAACTGGAATGATGAACTTATCATGCAATTCTACTCCACAATACATTTCTATCCAGATGGAAGGACAGTGTGGATGTCAGAAGGCACCAGATACCAGTCAACTGTTGAAGAAAGGGCAAGTCTGATAAATTCCCCAAAGGGAAATGAGGATGACCTGGACATTTATGCAAAGAAGAAGATGGATCACAATTCCATGGCACACATGTATAAGGAGATCCCAGACAAGGCTGTTGAGACACATAAGTTTGGATCAATCCACTTTCTGCTGTCAGGGCTGCCAACAATCAATTGGATTCTGAGGCACACTCTGTTGCCTAAGTCTGGTGACCACAACATGATCAGAGGGCATGCCATCAACATGTTGCATTTGTTTGATGTGACACAGAAGTTCAAAGTCATGAGCCTTATGATTGAAACCATTAAGAGGACTGCAGCAGATCAGAAGAGGAGCTGTGGATATGCCCCTCAGATTCAGGAGTTGACTCAAAGATGGGCACAGGGAAATATCAATTGGATAAGGAACATTTTCCACTTTATACAGACTTTGAGGACAATGAGGTTGTCATGAATGAGAATGATCCATCATCAGTTCAAGCTCAAGAGAAGAAGGAGAAGGCAAGGAAGGAGAAGGTTGCCAAGATGCCAACTCAAGAGGAGGCATCTGAGTATTTCTTGAAGAACAAGCAGGAGCAGCTTGGTTACTTAATAGCATCAACACTGAGGATTGAGAAGGGACTGGCCACCCTCACTCAGAATCAGGAGAGCCTGGAAAGAATCATGGAACTCAAATTCCATGACCTTGATGTCAAAGTAATTGAGATTCAGTCAGTAGTAGAGCAGCTGTAGGATGACATGGAGGAGAGGCAGGGCAAGACTACAACAAATGTGTTTGCCACAGTGCCTAGAGCCCAGAGGTCAGTTGTAGTGCCTGTGACAGACACTAGAGCAACATCATATGCACCAGCTACAACCCCTTCAGCTCCAGTGCAACCAGCTCCAGCATCAACTCCAGCACCCTCTACTTCAACTGAAGCCTTCGTCCTTGGAGTTATCTGGACACCACCACCTGAAGATCAAGCCTGAGAGTCGATCTAGCACTATGCTTTTCCTATGAACTTTTTGGTAACTTGTTGCCAAAGGGGGAGAAAAATGTATAGATCATAGGCTTCGAGAGAGAGAGTGTTGCTTTTGTTCTATCTTGCTTTATTTGGTGGTTAACACTTGTTTGCTTTTGATTGCTTGAGATACTATGCTTGTGAGACATTGATGATCATGTGTTTGATTATAAGCTACACTTATGCATGTTTGATATTATCCTATCTATCTTATGTGATCATTCACTTTGCTTGGTGATGAGTGCATGTATTCAATATTTATTATTTTGAGCGCTCCACCAAGATGTATGTGACATGGAAGAGTAACCCATGAGCCTAATTCATTGTGCATTTGCAGTCCAAAGCAAATCTTAAACTATGCACAAATTTAGGGGGAGCTCTTGCTTATCACATACTTCTCAAAGCGACGATGTTATTCAATCTTATTATCATTTGTCGAAGCTTTGATCTATATGTTGTCATCAAATACCAAAAAGGGGGAGATTGAAAGTGCAACTATCCCTAGGTGGTTTTGGTAATTCATAACAACATATAGCTCATTGAGCTAATGCTATTCCAAGACTATTATTTCAAGAAAGCTCAATGAATGGCATGGCATGGATGATGAAAGTGGATCCCTCAAAATACTAAGGACAAAGGATTGGCTCAAGCTCAAAAGCTCAAGACTCTTCATTTTATATTTTAGTGATCCAAGATCACATTGAGTCTATAGGAAAAACCAATACTATCAAGGAGGGATGAGGTGTTACTTAATGAGCCTCTTGCTTCATGTGCTTTGTGATATGCTCCAAAACCCTCAGCTACTTTCCCACATCCACAAATGACCTAAGCCCAAAGCAAAAATCGGTCACACCGATTCTTCCTATCCGGCGCCACCGATTCCAAAGGTCATAGCCACTGCCACAAACCCTAAGCAAATCGGTCTTACCGATAGGGATCTCGGTCTCACAGAGATGGGATTGTAATATCTCTATTTCCCTTCGTAACGTTTCGGTCTAACCGAAGTGAGCGATCGGTCCCACCGAGATTGCAATGTAAACTCTCTGTTTCCTTTTTGTAACATTTCGGTCTCACCGAAAAGAGCAAATCGGTCCCACCGAGTTTACCTGACCAACTCTTTGGAAAGCTTATTACCAAATCGGTCTCACCGCGTTTGTGTAATCGGTCTTACCTAGATTACGTTATGCCCTAACACTAACCGAATCGGTCTCACCGAGTTGCATGTCAGTTCCACCGAAAATCACTAACGATCACTAGGTTTACTAAATCGGTCCGACCGAGTCTGTTGAACCGTTCGCACCGAGTTTGGTAAATTGTGTGTAATGGTTAGATTTTGTGTGGAGGCTATATATACCCCTCCACCTCCTCTTCATTCATGGAGAGAGCCATCAGATCAAACCTACACTTCCAACTTACCATTTCTGAGAGAGAACCACCTACTCATGTGTTGAGGCCAAGATATTCCGTTCCTACCATATGAATCTTGATCTCTAGCCTTCCCCAGGTTGCTTTCCACTCAAATCTTCTTTCCACCAGATCCAAAACCTATGAGAGAGAGTTGAGTGTTGGGGAGACTATCATTTGAAGCACAAGAGCAAGGAGTTCATCATCAACGCACCATTTGTTACTTCTTGGAGAGTGGTATCTCCTAGATTGGCTAGGTGTCACTTGGGAGCCTCCGACAAGATTGTGGAGTTGAACCAAGGAGTTTGTAAGGGCAAGGAGATCACCTACTTCGTGAAGATCTACCGGTAGTGAGGCAAGTCCTTCGTGGGCGACGGCCATGGTGGGATAGACAAGGTTGCTTCTTCATGGACCCTTCATTGGTGGAGCCCTCCGTGGACTCGCGCAACCGTTACCCTTCGTGGGTTGAAGTCTCCATCAACGTGGATGTACAATAGCACCACCTATCGGAACCACGCCAAAAACATCCGTGTCTCCAATTGCGTTTGAATCCTCCAAACCCTTCCCTTTACTTTCTTGCAAGTTGCATGCTTTAATTTCCGCTGCCTATATACTCTTTGCATGCTTGCTTGAATAGTGTGATGATTGCTTGACTTGTCCTAAAGTAGCTAAAATCTGCCAAACTCTAAAATTGGGAAAAGGTTAAGTTTTTAATTGGTCAAGTAGTCTAATCATCCCTCCCCCTCTAGACATACTTCAAGGTCCTACACAACCTCGAATGTAGAACCCTCGATGTCAGAGATTACTGATAAAGGCTTTCACCTAGCTTTATATATAAATCAAACCACCAGAGCATAATATCCGACAAAAGTTCACCGCACAGACATACAAGAAGTAGCACAACATAGTACAAGAGGGTTCTGCTGAGGGCACAACTCAACAAGCCCTAAAGGAAGGACAAACACAAACAAGTGGTGGCACGGGCCTCAAAAAGGCTAATCTGGCTCGGGGGGGGGGGAGGGAGGGAGAGATTAGGTACACCTGTTGGGGAACGTAATAATTTCAAAAAATTCCCTACGCCCACGCAAGATCATGGTGATGCATAGCAACGAGAGGGGAGAGTGTTGTCCACGTACCCTCGTAGACCGAAAGCGGAAGCGTTAGCACAACGCGGTTGATGTAGTCGTACGTCTTCATGATCCGACCGATCAAGTATCAAACGTACGACACCTCCGAGTTCAGTACACGTTCAGCTCGATGACGTCCCACGAACTTCGAGCCAGCAGAGCTTTGCGGGAGAGTTCCGTCAGCACGATGGCGTGATGACGGTGTCGATGATGCTACCAACGCAGGACTTCGCCTAAGCACCTCTATGATATTACCGAGGTGGAATATGGTGGAGGGGGGCACCGCACACGGCTAATAGATCAAGAGATCAATTGTTGTGTCTAGAGGTGCCCCCCTGCCCCTGTATATAAAGGATCAAGGGGGAGGGGGCGGCCGACCAAGGGAGGGCACGCCAGGGAGGAGTTCTACTCCCACCGGGAGTAGGACTCCCTCCTTTCCTAGTTGGAGTAGGAGGGGGAAGGAAGGGAGAGAGGAGAGGAAGGAAATGGGGGGCGCCGCCCCCCTCCTTGTCCTATTCGGACAAGAGGGGGAGGGGGCGTGCGGCCTGCCCTGGCCGCCCCTCCTCTTCTCCACTTA
>NC_041383.1:10000090-10023590 GCF_002162155.2 Triticum dicoccoides | reverse complement strand
CCGGTACTCCGGTATATGCCTGAAACCACCCAAAACTATTCCGATGTCCGAACATAGTCATCCAATATATCGATCTTTATGTCTCGACCATTTCGAGACTCCTCGTCATGTCCGTGATCGTATCCGGGACTCCGAACTACCTTCGGTACATCAAAACACAAAAACTCATAAAACCGATCGTCACCGAACTTTAAGCGTGCGGACCCTATGGGTTTGAGAACTATGTAGACATGACCGAGACATGTCTCCGGTCAATAACCAATAGCGGAACCTGGATGCTCATATTGGCTCCTACATATTCTACGAAGATCTTTATCGGTCAAACCGCATAACAACATACGTTGTTCCATTTGTCATCGGTATGTTACTTGCCCGAGATTCAATTGTCGGTATCTTAATACCTAGTTCAATCTTGTTACCGGCAAGTCTCTTTACTCCTTATGTAATGCATCATCCCGCAACTAACTCATTAGCTACATTGATTGCAAGGCTTATAGTGATGTGCATTACCGAGAGGGCCCAGAGATACCTCTCCGACAATCGGAGTGACAAATCCTAATCTCGAAATACGCCAACTCAACATGTACCTTCGGAGACACCTGTAGAGCTCCTTTATAATCACCCAGTTACGTTGTGACGTTTGGTAGCACACAAAGTGTTCCTCCGGTAAACGGGGGTTGCATAATCTCATAGTCATAGGAACATGTATAAGTCATGAAGAAAGCAATAGCAACATACTAAACGATCAAGTGCTAAGCTAACGGAATGGGTCAAGTCAATCACATCATTCTCCTAATGATGTGATCCCATTAATCAAATGACAACTCATGTCCATGGCTAGGAAACACAACCATCTTTGATCAACGAGCTAGTCAAGTAGAGGCATACTAGTGACACTATGTTTGTCTATGTATCCACACATGTATTATGTTTCTAGTTAATACAATTCTAGCATGAATAATAAACATTTATCATGATATAAGGAAATAAATAATAACCTTATTATTGCCTCTGGGGCATATTTCCTTCAACACCCCCTTTTATGATTCGGCTAGTGGTGAAACCACTCCGTTTGAATGAGCTAACTGAGAATGAGAACATGAGAAGTTACGCACATTCATGCATCCTAGAGGTGAAACACACCACTCCTGCTTTACGTGTGTTTTTGGGAGTTAATATCAAGCGTTAAAAAGTCTGGATGAGCCCTTTCGATGAAACTAGGTAGTCCTCAAGACGGTTCTAAGAGTAGCAGTAGCTACCCCGAGCACCCTTCTTCTTCTTCCTTCCCTTCTATATCTATACCTAATATTAATGGAGAAAGATTTCTTAGTTCTCCTTCAGTCACTCCTTTATATATGTTAATTTATTGTTAACATAAAAATTGTTGGGTGAGA
Source organism: Triticum dicoccoides (assembly GCF_002162155.2). Taxonomy (NCBI): domain Eukaryota; kingdom Viridiplantae; phylum Streptophyta; class Magnoliopsida; order Poales; family Poaceae; genus Triticum; species Triticum dicoccoides. The sequence goes on along the minus strand of NC_041383.1, from coordinate 10,022,196 downwards.
TTTATAAGGAAGAACATATTTTTGATCATTCACAGAAACCCCCCACTTTTCTACGAATTAACTCGCACTCCTGATGAGAGTAACGATTTGTTCATTAAACAAATCAGGAAAATCATCAACATGCACGATATAAAATGGTGAAACCAACAAACATGTTAGGTTTAGGGCGCCGCCACCCCGTCCCTTCGGCCGCGATCCATGCATCCATTTTAGACAGTAAAACTGAGCCAAAACCCAGCCCTCTCACGATCTTAACGTTTCTTGCCATCCATTTGTGTGGTTTATGCAATCTCAGCCGTAGAATATGTTGTCTGTTCCTACCTCCACCACAAGTTTTTATTTACTAGGCCCTCTGTCCAAAAAGGGCAGCTACTCCTTGGGAAAAATCTGAGCCGTGTGCTTAACCGGGCCTTTATTCCAGCCTAGTTAGTCTCATCCCTGCAATTGTTAGGCAAGAAAGGTTGCATCGGTGGCAGAGGCAGATCATCCTGAAAAATATGTTTGGCACGCGGGTTTGAGTGGTCGCCTGCCAAACTTATGCATATTTCAAGTCTGCAACTCGAACCCGCATGCCAAACTTATGCGATAAACACTACCACAATAAGTCTGCATTTTACCTCTTGTGAAATTGGTTCTGTTGTTAATGTTTCTTCACAAGGTTGGTCTATGAGATTTGCATCTCATGACTATATCTATTGGCAATTGGTTATCTTGTCAGTACTTCACAATTAGGATGTTTCATTCCGGTACTTCTCTTAGTTGGTGCTCATTGTGTGGTAACTATTCAACTAACCGGATGTGTTTCTCGCCCCTATTCTGAATCTCTCTAATTCTTGGGTGTACGTGGTCATGCATATGTTTTTGATATTATCTGTTAAAATATTCGTTGGAGAACATGACATGCTTAGAAATTTAGTTTAGTTAGATTTTCAATGTTTTAGTTAATTTCTAGATTTTTTACTGTTCATATCCTCATATCTCGTTTTTTATGCTGCAAAAATTGGAAGTTATAGGTATTTGTGGTGCAGCCAACCAAAGCCATGGGTGTTGCCAGCCGGCCACAAGGAGCCAGAGTCTGCCATGGGAAGATTTACCCGTTGGGCCTTTGAATAATATATTCCGGTGGTGACCCTCTCACCCCCGGTGATTGTTCAATTTTTTTTTCAAGATTTACCAACATAGACGATTTCAGAGATAATTCCATTTTCTCACAGCGCAAAACATTGTCTTCTACCTCTCGCTCTCCCTCTCTTTGTCGACGAGCTAGCTAGTTTCTGCAACAACAACCCGGTACATGGCTGCCCTGGACGACGAGGTTCTGCCGCAGTGCTGTCGGGGCCTGGCGCCGGGCGCGGACCAGTACAGGGACCTTTGCTCGTGCATCCTGTCGGAGACGCCGGCCGCCGGCCTCCCGTCCGCATGCAGACTCAGTGTCAGGCTCCTCCTGACCTTGACTCCTCACTATGCGTACATTTCTTTTTCTTTTTTTCAAAAAGGGGGTTATCCCCCAGCCTCTACATTATAACGATGCATACGGCCATATTATTGATAAGCAAAAGGTTCAACAAAAATCTTCAGGTCTCAAAAAGGAAAAAGGCTCATAAAGAGCATGAGCAAAATAACAGGATAGCCACAACCGGCAGGCAAAAATTAAGATAGGAAACTAAACCCACTGCGTACATATATACAATCAATTCTCCATTGTTCGTCCATCCACCAGCTACTCATGTTTTGTGACACTGAACGAACATAATGAATGGACCTCGATAACTCCCGACCGTTCGGTCTAGGAACATCCCAGCCTGAACATCTCGTTCGGTACCCATACCTCGGCGAATCCTATATAGCGCTGGCTCCAGTTAGTACTGTTTTTGCAAACCGGCGCCTGCAGCCGCGTTAACTGGGCTTGGCCCATCTTTTTTTTCTAATTCAGAGAACATCTAAAAAATTACGAGTCCTTCCTCACGAGAGGAGTACTCTAACCACCGGGACCTCCTACTCGGCGCTTCAGGCGCTAGCGAAGCTCCCTGGCGCCCGCGAGCCAACGCTATTGGGCCGGCCCACAACGAGCAGCGCCAGCGAATGATATTACCGCGGAAAGAAAACCCCAAAAAACTGCTGAGATGAGGATTCGAACTCTGTACAGTTGCATTCTTTACACGTGACCAGCCTGCAACTACTGACAATAAGAAGCGTGGAAAAACTTAAGAGCAACCTGTAGCCGCCCTGTAGCGAAGTTCGGGAGTTATTTCAAAAAATGTTCGCGAACATTCAGAAAATTTAAGAATTTGCTTTCAAAAGAAAAAAGTTCATCAAATTGAAAAATTTCATGTATTCAAAAAAGTTCACGAATACAAAAGTAGTTCATCGATTTTCAAAAAAAGTTCATCGATTTGAAAAAAGGTTCATCGAATTTGAAAAAAGTTCATCCAAATTGAAAAAGGTTCATCGATTTGAAAGAGTTCATCCATTTTTTTTATAAAAGTGTATCAAATTTAAAAAAATTTCATTCAATTTCAAAAAAAATCGTGAATTTTCAAATAAATCTAAATTTTTTAAAAAAGTTCATCGGATTTGAAAATAAGTTCATTGATTTTTAAAATAAGTTCATCAAAATGTTAAAAGTTCATTCATTTCAAAAAAAGTTAATCAAGTTTGAAAAAAGTTCATTGAAATTGAAAAAAGTTCATCATTTTAAAGAAAAAGTTCACGAATTAGAAAAAATATCGTCTATTTGTGAACATTTCATGCATTTAAGAAAAAAGGAAAAAACAGGAAACAGAAAAAGAAAATGGACAAACACACAGAGAACATGAAGGGCATTTCCCGTATGTATAAAGAAACAGAAATGAGGTTTGTATTCACGAGTGAGGTCGGTTGCGTAGTGGTTGCTAGAGTTAGCGGTCAAGTGAGGGATCTGTGGTTCGATTTCTAGCTTCGCAGCTATCTTTTTTTGAGTTTCAAAACAGGGGAGGCGAGTGGGGGGAATGGTAGATGGGCCGAGCCCAAGTAGGGACGCTTCAGGCGCCGGTTTGCGGAAACAACTATAACCGGCGCCTGCAACGCCAAATAGGAAATCCCCTAACCACCAGGCCAACAAGCGGCTGGCGCACAGATGCTTCGTTTCTTTGTTTTATTCGTTCTTTAGTTCGGTTGATTCATTTTCATTTTTCTTTCCCATCCTTTTTTTTCCTATTTTCATGCGCGTTTTTTCTAAAATTCTTGAACCTTTTGTCTTAGGTGATGAACACTTTTTACAAATTAGATGAACTATTTATCAAATTCGACAAACTTTCTTTCAAAATGATGAACTCTTTTAAAAAATGATGAACATTTTTTCAATTTCAATGAACTTTTTTCAAATCCAATGTTTTTTTTCAAATTTGATGATTTTTTTTCCAAAATGATGAACTTTTATTCAAATTCAATGAAGTTTTCTCCGAAATCTATGAACTTTTTTTCAAAACAATTAACAACTTTTCAAAATTGATGAACTTTTTTCAAAATCGACGAACTTTTTCCAACACGATGAACTATTTTAAAATCCAATGAACCTTTTTTGAAGATCGATGAACTTTTCCCATTTTTTGTGAGTTTTTTTCTTTTAAATTCGTCAACTTTTTTTAACCTATGCACTTTTTCTTGTGAATGCCTTTTTAAATTTGTGGGTTTTTTAAAAAACATATACCTATTTTTTGAACAGTCAACGGTAAATTGATCAGACCGTTTAATTGGTGAGCATTGTTTCTCAAATTAGTGAATTTGTGTACAATAGTTCCTTAAGTAGGCGCGCTGCTTACAATCACTAGCACGCGATTGGTACAGTGGTAACCAATCTCTTGCAGTACTGATGAGGCGGTAGTTCAATCCCCTCGGGAGGAGAAGCCCTCCAATCCGAACGCCTCCCCAGCAGCCCAGATTTGGAAACAAAAAAGCCCAATAGCAAAAAAAGAAGAAAAAGCCCAGATTTTTTCACGTGATAAAAAAATCCCAGTTTTTTTTTTGTTTTTTTAAGTAAAAAATATGCACCGACTTTCAAACACAGAAAAATTGCCATGCGGTAAAAAAGAATATATTTTAACAAAAACCCTAAAAAAAGAAAAAAGTCATGGCAATTTTCATCATACAAACAAAAATAATTTGCCATAGCAGATTCATAGCAAAAAGGATCATGGTATTTTTAACAAAATTTACATATATTTCCATAATGATTTAGATAAATTTGCCATTTTCATAAAGGTGAATTTTCCATGGAAAAATAAATAGTAAAAACTTGTCATGGCAATAAAAGTTAAATATTGCCATCGGGATTTAAGTAAATTTGCCATGTTAATAAAGATAAATTTGCCATGGAAAAGAAATAATAAAAACTTGCCATGGCAATAAATGTTAAATATTACCAGGTTATTAAAAATGAATTAGCCATGGCAAATAAATAGTAAAACTTGTCATGACAATAAAAGTTAAATATTGCCATGGGGATTTATGTAATTTGCCGTGTTAATAAAGGTAAATTTGCCATGGCAAATAAATATTAAAAACTTGACATGGCAATAAAAGTTAAATATTGCCATGGGGAGTTAGGTAAATTTGCTATATTGAAAACAAAGGCACAATTGCCATCGTTATAAAGTAAAGTTTGATGGAAAAAACAAAAAAAAAACTATGAATTTTCATCCGTTTTGATAATAGTAAACTAAAGTTGCCATAGTCAGTGCTAAACTTTTTTGCAAGGGCAAAAAGCTTAGCAAAATTAGCATGGTAAAACAATGTGGCATGGCAAAAGTAGTAGTGGTGACATTAAACAAACATGAATTTTCTTGTGAACCAAAACAAAATTTGCCATGTCCAAAAAATGTCGTGTTGCCCACACTAAACTACCACCTCACTGCTCCAATATTTGCCAACCCTGTCCATACAAAAAAATGTAATATAAGCAAGAAAGTTGGTGTAAGTATCATGATGTTTTGCGTGCTTGTCTAGCTTCTGGGATAATCTTCAAAGCTATATGCCCTCACTACTTTAAAAACAGAAAAATTCTGCTCTTCCGTGAACTTAAATTTCCATGATACATAGTAAGCAACAAGGGATTCATCATCCACAGCTTGTGCACAAAGTGAACACAAGTAAAATTGCCATGTAAAAAGTGAATTCAGCATTGTTATTTAGACTACTGCGAAATTGTCATGTTCCCATGACACATAAAATCCGAGTGGGTCCATCTTACACAACTTTCACACAAAATGAACATAAAAATTGTCATGTGAAAAATGATCTAAATTTGATTGCATACTTAAATTTGAACTATCTAAATTACCATCTGCCACACTAAAATTGACATGTAGAATCTTACACATTTGCATTATATATATATAAGAATTTAGAACCGTGCATGAACTTCAGTGAGGAGGCTAGCAAAAATCACTGAAACATGTACTGCATACTGCTCACCTCCGGCTCGTGGCTGCAGCCATCCCCGCGCCCCCGCCTACCTCTCTGGCAAATTCATGCGAGGCAGGTCGTCGCTTCCCCCAGGAGCAACACCTCCACCGCGACTCCTCCCACCAGCGAGATCCAGTGGAGGGCGCGACTCCTCTCGCCGGCGTGGTGGCGGTTCTCGTCAACAGCGCATCTGCTTGAGGGGGCTAAGCCCTGCCGGCGACCTACTTGCACCTGATAGTATGAGAGGCCGCGGCACGGAAGCTGGAGCGGCTTCCACCACTGCTCGACGCCATCCATAGCCATCGCCTCCCCTCAACGACTCGCGCGACGCCGGGAGAGCCCAACCCTCGCCCCCACCATTTGCAGCCATCGTGGCCTCCTGTGCTCTTGTTCGCATGACTGACGCGGGCCGCCGTCCAAGCACGAGGCGACTGGGGCCGCCACGGCGGCGAGCTTCTCATCGATGCACGGCCTGGGTGCCTCCTGGTGCTCATGCTTGCGCCGCTGATGCGGGCCGACAGAGCACCTCCACGCGCAGCACGACCGGGGTAGCCGCGACGCGAGGTTCCCAGATCCATGGCTGCCCGGCCTCGCCGCCGGCAACGACGCCATGAGTGGTGGGGAGGAAGAAGGAGAGGGAGAGAGAGTGGTGGGGCGAGGCTCTGCAGAGTGAGGAGGGGTTGGATGGTTAAGGGCGAAAGAGATGTGTGGCTGGCTACGTTCGCGACGACGCACAGTTTCTCTGAATGAAAATAACGATGACGTGGATAGCCTCATTGCACTATGAGGCGTTTGGGATGAGGTCCAAAAATGCGGTATGTTCGGATCCCCTGAGTGGGCTGGCAAATCACTTTACGGCCGACCTAAGGATCGAAGAGCGCAGATCAAAAAACGCACGGACCTTCCTGCTAGCACATTAGTTGCTTCTCTTTTTCTTTGATTTGCTACGAGTTGGCAGTTGGCACAATGATCAAATCTTATTGGAAATTATGAACCATAATCTTGTTGAATACCCGTATCTTTTTTAATGGCCGTATGCATCGATTGATGCAGAGGCCGGGGTCTTAACCTCCTTTTCCAAAAGAAAACTCCTACCTTTTTGTAACATCCCGATTCTCGGAATGTTTAAGAAAAAGTTTTCCAAAAATCAAGGCGAGAAAATTTTTGTTTGTTTTATTTGGCAACGAAGCTTAAATTAGACTTTTATAATTTGGAGGATTTAATTTAATTAAATGATAACCTAAATTAAAACTTTTCAATTTGTTCTCTGCTTTGAGTTGGGTTTGAAGTTTCTTGCCTTTTGGGTATTAAATGATGAGCGTCTGCATTTTATGGATTTGTTTTCAGACATTGGATGTTTGTTTGAGCTTTTATTTCCTTTCTAGATTGTCCTAATTGGAAAATCAATTTCAATTTCCCAATTCTATGAAACTCTGCACAGAACCCTCTAGGCCCTTATCTGTTTTTTTTTTCTACCTCCCAACCGTGTTGTGGCAAGAGCACTTCCTATTTAACGCTGCAGGCGCCAGTTTGTATGCATTTTGCAAACTGTCGCCTGCAGACCTCCATGCTGGGCCGGCCCAACTCTGTGTCCCTTCGTCTTTCTAAAAAGGCTCCAAAGATTCGATCCGCTGACCTCCTGTTTGCTAAAACAATACGCTAACCACTAGGCCACACAGGCAGCTTTGGATGTTTCCATCCTTTCCTTTATTTACTTTGTCCCGCTTTTCTTTTTTTTCTCTTTTTCGTTTTTGTGTTTTTTTCTTCCTTATTTGATGAATTTTCTTCAAATTCCTGAAGTTATTTCATTTTTTGATGAACTTTTTTCTTCCAATTGATGAACTATTTTTAAAAATCGTGAACTTTTTTTCTAATTCGATGAACTATTTTTCGAACTCAATGAACGTTTTATGAATTTGAATGAACTATTTCCAAATTGGATGAACTTTTTTCAAATCCGATGAACTTGTTTCCAATTCAATGAAATTTTTTCAAATTCAATGAACTTTTCTTCGTAATCAATGAACTTTTTTTAACTCATAAACCATTTTTGAATCTGATAATTTTTTTGAAATATATTGAACTTTTTTTATAAGATGAACTTCTTTTGAGTTCGTGAACTTTTTTTGAACACATGATTTTTTTTTTATTTGGTGAACTTTTTTTGCATGTTCATGAACTTCAGTTGAAATATATGAACATGTTTTGCAATAATTGAAACATCTAAACGTTATGTAATATAAATAGCGCGTCTAACTTGCTGTTCTTAAAACTTCCGCACTGTAAGTAGTCACTTGTAGTTTGTTGGTCAAGCGGTCAGCTGTTCTGAATATAAGTGCTGTGTCGTGAGTTTGAATCTCTTTTACCGCAAGTTTTTGCGGGTTTTTTTCGCAGTGCGCGGTCCTGGGCCGGCCCACCCAGACGTCGCTGCGAGCGCCCGTTAGGTTGCGCGGCGCCTGTAGCGCCCAATAGGAGCTCCCTGTGGCAAGTCCATCATTTTAATTTTTTCCTCTGTCTTCCCATTTTACCACTTGGGCCTGGCCAAACTGTCCCAACACCCAGCCGAACGAGCGTCTCATCTCCTCCTTCCTCTGTACGCTCAACCAACAGAAAAGAAAGGCCAACAGCCACGTACACATACAAAACAAAAACAGCCCTCCCTTAATTACCATTGATCCCATCGAATTCCTATTGCACACCTTCTAAACATCACTCATGTTATCTCCTAGACATCATAGTTCCTCCTATTTTTGTTGTTGGGCGCGTCGATGCTATCCGTCGCACGGACCGTAGTTCATTGGCTTATTTTCACCGTTTTTGTTCACTGTTTGGTCATGATCCCAATAGATGAAATGTTTTAAGTGGTTAGAGGAACCCGTTTGTTGTTTTAGATTTTGCGCATATATCCTATTATACGTTCGTTTAGTCAAATGGGAATTACACTACGTGTATGTTTCTTTCACTTTTTAATTTTCACTTGTGTGAAATATACCTAGGAGTCGCTCCTAAATATTTCTTAATCGTAGGAGTTTCATTTGATTTACTACATTACTTGTTTAGTCAATTGAGATTTAATATAGATTTTATCTAGCCGCTCTTGTTGAGTAAAACAATAGTTTTAAAATAGTGTTGCATGGTTATGTGTAGGATTCATCGGTGAACTTTTGTGTTAATATATTGTTATTTTCATATGTTCTTGATATGCCTAGGAGTGCAGGGTATTCGCCTTGTAATTTTGGTGTGTCATGTCACTTGCTTGATTTATTTACCAATTATAGTTATTTGTTAATTGTTGAACAAATTGTTTCACGAGATATTTTTCTTTCGTGCGGTATATAGTTATGATATGATTATGTACATGTTTTTGCAAATTTTTACCATATGCAGGTCTATGTAGAATGACTCTAACCTTTGCTTGATTATGCAATACCTAATGTTTTGATTATTTTCATTTTTTTAGAATGAATATATCTTAGATATTGATTATATATTCATTTTCATCCATGCCGCATGTTTGTTTTGTTTGCAATTATGCCATGTCTACAAAATATGTTTATATATTTTTAGTACGTGTTGTTGCATAGTATTCTTTATGCTAGATGTCAAATGAAATGTCTTATTGTTTGGATATGAGTACATTGTAGTTCATAGCATAGAATATTATTGGCTAGTTGTTCCTTTTATTTTATAAATGTGTGTTATACAAGATTGCATGGATAGATGCTTCATGAAATCATTTAGTTTTGTATTACTATATATAATTTATTCTTGTGAAATAGAATTTAGTTTATTTCATCTTGGTAACTATCATGTGTTCATTTACATTTTTTTATTACCATGCCATGTTAGGACTTGCTCAATATCCAACGCATGTTTTGATTGTATGTGTTATATGAGTGCTACTTTATATTGTATGACCAATCATATGCTTAATATTTGATTGGTAGAGGTACATGTTAGTAGTTTATGATCTCATATTTTAATTAAGTAGGATTCCTTCTTGCTTCAATATAGTGCCATGATGTTGTGATTGTACAACTAGACTACATAGTGTGTGTGTGTGTGTACCAATTCATGTATTAGAAGATCATGAGTAGTGATGCATCTTATGTACTTGTAATTGTAGGTTGTACCAGTTAGAAATACATGTCATCTTTTTATTCATGCTTCTATAATGCATGTTGATTTGGTTGATGTGATGATCTAGTTGTTTACTTTCCCATATGCTTAGTATGCTTTCATGTGCTTATTTATCATAACTAGCATGGTATAGTGTTGTATGCTAACATTGTGTTTGATCTTTAGGTTAGTTATTATCAACTAGGTAATCTCATAGTTAGGAGTTGTATTCTATTAGTAGCATACTGTGACATCTCGTGTGATGATCATCCATGCTTCACATCATGTCTGGTTTATTTTACTATTCCGTTTGTGATATGCTTAAGCCTATGCATCAAGTCATGCTAGTGATTTTTCTTGTCTTATTATGTTCCATATGCTATAGTTGAGTACTTAGACCCTTGTATTTCTTTGTAGATGTTTATTTTAGTCTAATGTTAGTATTATGAATGTTTGAATACTTGTTGCTATGACTTATCATATGCTTTGGATGAGTCATATGTCATGTTAGTAGAGTTGTACTTTGATCACACTAAGTGTGTGTATCATGCCTTGTTATTGTAAGCATTTGGTGATAATAGTATTGCCAGTGCTCATTGGTATTAGTTGTTTTATTATTATTAAGAGCATGTCCTAATTTAGTATCTTCTCTTGATAACTTTTATGTGTGATGCTTGTGTTATTACTTAAGACATCGGTATGATCCTATACTCACATGCCTTGTGTGAGATGTGTGTTACTATATTAAGTTGTTTAATTAGTTTCTACCATAGTATTGGTTTGTCTTTTATTATAGAAATGCTTACTAATAGTTGTTATGATTGATGTTTAGTCTTTACTTGTTGTTAACCATTATAATCATTTGGATTCATCCAAATAATTACTTGTGGTTAATATTAATCTTAACCATATCATGTTTCTGATAGTTGTTCATCCATCTGTTCCATGTGTTGTATAGTTTCTTGTTAATTGTTGGATAAATGAATTTGTTTGATTTAATGGAGTGGATCCTATTTTGTTTTAATAATGTTTTAGGTCTAGACCTAGATCAATTCAATTCATTTTATGTAATGATATTTGATTGCTTAATTAGAATGGCTTATAATGTTGGTTTGGTTGTCATGTAGAATACTTGCTTGCTAATAACCATTGTAAATATTTAGATTTTATCTAAATATTTATTATGGTTAATTTTTACCTTTATCATGCCATGATTATGATTGTGTAGTGTGCAAAGGACTGTTCCCTTTCATGTGTGTTGATGCCATTATTTTTTATATAGTTAGGTGAGATGTGTAGTGGGTACTACTAGCGGTAAGTACAATAGTTCGTATTAGAACGTTAGTACTGTTGGCAAGCCTTGATTATCCATCATCAACCTAAATCATGTCAATTCATCGAGTCCTCTACTTACCTTCCAATCATTCTATCTCCTTTTGGAATCTCCATCTGATCAATATCTATCCACCCTTAATTTATTTTGGATGTTATTTGGATTTACTTTTGTTATGGTATTTATTTGTTTTCCATTTGCTATCGTTACGACGAGTAGGGAGAGTGACGACGATGTCAGACATGAACAGAACCAGGTTATCAAAGGACTCAACAACGAAGGCATGCCTCCTTCTTTGATCATACTTATCCTATGTTTTATAAAATTGCATTGAGTTTTATTGTTACTATGTGCATGCTACTTTAATTCTCGTAGCTAGCGTGTCAATTGACACATTACCTTGATCCTCTTGTCGCTTATTTACTTGACACCTGAGTAGAATTATAGTATTCTGGTAGAGTAGAAATGCTTAGCCATGCTTATCACCCTATAGGTGCATTGTTGAATGATCTCTGAATCATTGACAGTTGAAACTTATCGCTGAGCTAGGCCAGTTGGCCCTTGTTGACCTTCTCTATCCTCTTCTACTCTGGGTGAAACTTACCATCTGAATACTGGTGCGGGCGACAGCTGAATCAAGGATTGAAGGAGCGATTGGCTGCCCTTCACGAGTTGAAGGGGGTAATCAGTCGTCCGTGCCGCATGAGGCCTAATAAGTCTTGGATTTGAAGATTGTGATAACAGTACAGCCACATGCTATATGGGCACTGGCTTGGTTAGTTAGTTAGTTCATTCTTATTGTCGTCATCGCCATACCGCAGATGGGATAGCTGCCTTGCGAGGAGTATCCTCGGCACAAAGGGGGGCCCGGACTGTGAACTGCGGTTACTTCCGTGTTGAATCCTAGTGGGCTTGGCACAGTAAGTTTGGTCTAATGAAAGACCTCATCACAATCTCCCTGCCGGTATACCAAATGGTGTACTACGCCAGCGGCCACTGGTGGCAACAAGTCGGGATTGTGTCGTGTGGGTAAAGTGTATAACCTCTGCAGAGTGTGAAACTATTCGAATAGCCGTGTCCACGGTCATGGACAACACATGAATCTTTCTTGACGTAGTATAGGACCTGTCTTGCTTATTCCCTCTTTGCCCCTATTCTTGAAACCTATGAAGGACGTGAGTTGATTGAGGATCCTCACTTGATGAAAGTTATTCTGGAGATAAAACATGTTTTCATCTAAACTTCTTTTATCCAACTACTTTATTTGTCAACCAAAATTAGCTTTATGAAAATGAGCCATACAACCTTCCTTTGAAGCCACATGTAGATATTAGGTCCTTCGCCGTGGGAGGCATGTTGAGTATGTAATGTACTCATGGCAATAATTTTGTTGACAACAGAGTTCCATGAAGAGGAAGGTGATGACTATGAAAACTATGGCGATCCGTAGGAGTGAGGTCATGTGGACTACATCGACTGCCTGTGGCTGAGATGGAGTCGCTGCGCATTGTATTTTTCGCTGCTTTCTGGTTGTAATGAATGTCATCAGACATTTCTCTATGTATGCCTTGTGGCAAGATATATTTAAACTTGTAATACATTTTATGCATTGTGCAATGATATCATTTCGCTGTGTTGTCAACAATGATCCTGGGGTAAATATACACAGGAGGGTCTAGAAGTTAATTCCGGGTTCTCACACTTTTTTGTAATGGAAGATCATTGCAAGCTTTATCTACTAAGGTAACATGCGAATTTCAACTTGTTATGGCCTGGCGCAATCTTTTTTCATATGAGTCTCCCGGTTTTATTGTGAGTGTGAACACATAAATGCAGCTAGAAAAAATACTATTACAACACTCCGAAACAAGACAAATTTGCTAGGACTGAAAAATATAATGAATCTCAATGCAATGCAGGCGTTGAGTCCCACCCACGGTAGAATTTATTTTCACCGTTATCCAGGAATTGTTTTCATATACGCTAACCTTATTCATTGCATGCAAACAGTGAGAGGTGTTATGTATTTATTTTAAGTAAACACTATTAGTTGTACATATGACACACACAAAAGAATATATTACTTGGCGCATATACGCGAAGGAGTTGAGGTAGGGCCCTGATTTAGTTGCATGTGGCTTAGTCGTCCTTGGTCAATGTTAAAGGTCTTGAAGCCGCATTCATCATGGCCGCGAGGGTTTCGTCAAAGTCATCCAGAAGTTGATGATAGTCTGGAAACATGTCCTCATCTACTGATAGAATTATCTTGATAGTGCTTCTGTAACTTTGGTAGTGAATAATCAGAGCCTACAAAAGCAATCCTAGAAATTAATTGCCAGCCATGGTAAGAAAAAAATGAAATACCTTTGGGTTGTTACAAAATTGCTGTACAAAATCGAGGAAAGAAAAATTGAGCTAAAGAAACTCTCAAATCATTATTCTACATGAAATACCTCTTCGACTAATTTTCGGGTCTCCATCCTTATTTACTTCGGTATACACCCATATTCACCATAATTCAGTGTATATTGGAATCGGTCCTTAGATTTTAAATGCCCTTGATATATGGTAATTAATTCCTTTTGAAATTATATTCGATAGTCACCGGGTGGCTTGACTAGCATATTTGGCAACTCTGACAGTTGACCGATTGATTGCATGCCAGCATGTACAAAGTGACATGATTGGAACATTTGGCCAAAGGATTGCAATATACACATTCCACCGGTGAATCCATCTTTATCCTCTGAAAATGTTCTGCTAGACCCCTGCTTGGCTGCGCTTGGGGGGACTGAGAGGGGACAAAACCCTAGCCGTCGCACTCCCTCCCATGCTCTTCTCCCCTCATTGCGTCTAAAGGAGGGCCCCAACGAATCCCCCACAACCGCTAAGGGTGGTAGCGGTGAGGTTTCAAATGCTCCGACTTCAAACGGAGGGCTCAAAGGTCGAGGCAGTGTCGGCTTTTCGGCGAACAATGCGCATGGGTGTTGCTCCTCCTTGGTTGTGTAGGTTGGCGGCAGGTATTGGCCGTTGGTCGCAGGGGTTTGCCAAGTCTTCTTGGGATTGTGTCGAATCTGAAGGTCGGCTCCCTCTCCATCCCAATGAATCGGACCATTGGTGTCCATTGGGCGCCTAATTTGTTGAAGGTGGGGCTACAAGAGATGAGGAATCGAGCTAGCTAGGAGAAATCTTTGGGTGGATGCTCCGGCCATGACGTTACTGGTGATGTCTTCCTCCTCAGAGGGGTCCTTGACGTTCATTTCCCACTCCCTCCCATTCTCATTCCAGGGTGAAAAACCTTGTCTGTTCTGGATTGGGGTTGCGGCGTAGCTTGTGTCATTACCTTCTTGAAGGTGTTGCTTTGGGTGAGTTGAGGGTGTGCTATGGCATTCCGTTGTGCTTGTTGGGAGTTTAGAGACATCATATATAGAGAAAAGATAAAACAAACAGAGCCCCGTGTCACTCCCCAGGGCGACGTCTGATTCAAACCCTAGCCCCGCCACCAAATCTCCCCATGCCGTCGACTCCCTCACCGGCACTGCCGTCGGCATCAGCCATGGTGGTGGCAGGCCCAACAATGGAAGTGCCTGGGGGCTAGAAGGTTGCGGCGGTGGGCCGCTGGTGCTGCTGGGGCGGTGTTCATGGCGCTCGTCCGCACGCGGTGGTGCTCCCTGGTCGAGTTCACTAGTAGGAAAAGCGCTATAGGCAGATTCTTAGTAGTAGCACGGGGTTGACAACACACGCTGCAGTTAAGTATCAGTAGCGCCGATGCTGAACAGGCGCTACATGTAGAACTTAATTAACAGTAGCGCTGAGGCCACGAAACGCGTTGCTGCTAAGTAGGCTCCGCGGTGCCCCCATGGGCTGGCCACAATAGCAGTGTGGGTCGCCGAACCGCGCTACTGCTAAGCCCTTTAGCAGTAGCATGGTCCGGCGACCCACACTGCTACTGTGGCCAGCACGGGTCCTGCTCCCCGGCCCACTTAGCAGCACAGTGGGTCATTTTCATTGATAGCTTATTTCCATTCTTCTAAAAATATACGGAAAGTAGTAGAGAAAACCTACTACAGTTATGGGTCTGAACTAACTTGCGAGGAGATAAATCATTTTGTTTCATGGATTAATGATGTCGAGAATTTTAAGACGAGTCATTACATCCCTCCATGTTATGGTCAATACGTTCCACTAGTTCACGTGTTGAACTACATTAACATCCATCGAGATATCATGGTAAGATTCTTTCTATTATGTCACCAGTGCATTTTTTGCATATATTCTTCTTAAGCTAAACTACATTTTGCTAAGTATGTTATAATGATGTTCTTCAACAGAAACTCCTGGCGGATTGTGTACCACGTCTTAAAGAAATTAAAGGCGACATGAATATTATAAGCTTACGGCCAAGTTGGCCCATGCTTCACCTCAGTGCATACATGATTCATCAAAGTGATGGCGTCCTCACAATCAAAGGTTGGAGAAAAGTTATGAATGATCGCGGAGAACTACTTGGGGGCAACATTAAGCGCATCCCGCAAATAGGAGACATGTTCATCTGTATTCTCCATAATGGAGAATCCGGGGTTTACCTGTTTTATGCTATTTTACCTTCGAAAGAGTAGCATGTCTCAGGTAGTTATGTGCTACATTGTGCCAGAATGATGAGCTAGTTCCTATATGACTATGATGATGAATTGTTTTCATGATGATGATGATGAGTTATGTGCTACATTGTGCTAGAATGATCAGCTAGTTCCTATATGACTATGATGCTGAGTTGTTATGATGATGATGATGATGATGATGAGTTATGTGCTACATTGTGTTAGAATGATTAGCTAGTTCCTATATGACTATGATGATACGTTGTTATTATGATGATGAGTTATTATGATCATGATGAGCTATTATATCATTGGGTGGAAGAAACACGGTATGATTCGTGTTTCTTCCAGCGAATGATATAATAGCTCATCATGATTAGTGTCCAAGTATGGTCATAACATAATGACTATTGTATAAAACCTGTACAAATATAAAGAAAATATCTAGCACAATTTTTTTCAAAAAATTAATTGCAGTAGCACGCTTTAAATTAAGGCGCTGCAGCTATTAGCAGTAGCGCGATTTTGTAAAACCGCTACTGCTACCAACTGATAACAGTAGCACGATCATACACATGCTACTTCTAAAAGTTAACTGTAGCGCTGTAGCAGTAGCGCAGCTGCCCGCGCTACTGCTAGGCTTTTCCCAAGTAGTGGTTGGTGGTGGTACTCTCCCTTTCCATGGTGTGCAGCGCTGGTCATGGGGCGTCTGAGTGGCATGAGGAGGTGCGCGGCAGAGGTGGCGGTGCGCATGTGGATTGGATCTTGCACGTTTGTTGTACACGACGTGCGGCCACGACACAATGGTGGTGGCGCTTTGCTTTCGGGCAACGGTAGCTAGGTTGGTGCAGCCGCGTCGACAAGCTGTGTGGGATCCGGCCCGATAGTTTTGTCTGGCGTGACTGGGCAGGGTGGCAGCCCCTGCTCTCGTCTAGGTGTTGCATGTCCCGGCTCTAGCCGGGTGCTTCGTCTCCGGCGGTCGTCCGGCTGGAGGTGCTGCAGTGGCGGTTGCCTGCTGGGCCTCCAGATCTTGTTGTCGTGGTTGGCGAGGGGTGGAAGCCCTTCCATGCCAACTCTTGTGGCCGCCCTCGGTGTTGCAAATCTGTTCGAGGGGTTGGATTCTCACTAGTAGAAAAATGGCCTAATGTTCAGCTCATTAGTACCGGTTTGTAAATGAACCGACACTAATGTGACCATTAGTGCCGGTTCCAACGGCTAGGCGGGCGGTGCTCATTAGTCCCGGTTGGTGTGTCAGTGGCCTGGCCGTGGAGTTCGCAGGCAACACAGCGACCGCGACGTGCTTGGTGGAGGGTGGCTTGTCTCTTCTCAGCAAGGCATGGTGGCAGTCCCTGCATGGCGATGGCGCGGTTGCTGTGCGGTGGTGCGCGGGTCAGTGGAGATGCTGGCTGGCATCAGTCGAACGCGTGGGAGTGCTAGTGCTACTGATCTGGTCGAAAGCTCCGCCGGTGCTTGCCGGCCAGTGGCGGCAGCGCACGTGGGCGTCGCTTTCTTCCATTGAGGCACCGTCATGGTGATTTCTGCATCCTCATCTCTCGGGTCAAGATTCCGGCAAAAGTCAAGATCTTGGTTGGATCAGGTGGCGGCAGCATCTCCAACGTTGTATTCCCTCGGGGCACCGTCTTGGTGATCTTTGTTCCATTTGTGCTTCCTGCAGGCTAGACGTGCACGGCATCGTAGTCACCAAGTGCCTGGCCGGCGGTGAGGTTGGTGTGGCGTTGCAATGCGCGTGGCAACGACAATGGTGGTGAGCAGAGTCGAGTCACGGCTTGTCCTTCTGGTGTCGAAGGTCCGGTGCACCAATGGGCGTGCCCATGCTGGTTTTTGGCTGTGACACGAGAAGTCGAAGCTGCGGGCGGCGGGGCCACTGCGGTAACAATGACTCCATGAGGGCGGTTTTCACCGGGCGGTGCTCTCTGGATGTTCACTGGACTAGGTCAGTGCAAGGCTTGCAATTTTCTCCCGTGATGCTCGTCAGCAAAATCAGAGATGCCATGTCCTCGATGCGGCGGTCGATTGTTTGGCGTTGTTGTGGCTAGGTCGTTCGCGTATACCCTATGTGTGGTTTGTATCAAGGTTTTCACCTGGTTTTCCTTTGATTAACCAAGAAACTCTCTTCTTCTTAATCAATGAAAATTGCAAATCTTTTGCCTTGTTTCAAAAAAATAATAGATCATAGATAGAGGTCGAGCCTTGGTGCCACATTTTGTTGGGTTATTGTCATTTTGCAGTTCTTTGTGGTTGTTCGATGCATGCTTTGTGTGTAGGTGCTTAATTGCTCGCCTGTCATCATCATGGATGGGAGCAAATTTAGTTCCTCTTCCCCATTTGCAGCAACACATCATGGGTGGCATGGTAACGATGTTGATTCATGCGAGCTCTTCTCTGTTGCTTAGCATTAGAGCTTTTAGCTCCTCTATGTGTGTGTTTCTTCATCAACCATGCCCTATAGCAGCTTCATCTATTCATGAGTGGATCAGTGAGCCCCGACATGGCTCTTCGCATGGAGATTCTAGTGCAGTGGGGTGGTCGGGCTGAGCATCTCCCCTGGTGCCTCAGAATCACCTATCCATGCTCTAGGGTGAGCTGCTTTATCTTTGGATGGTACAACTCCCTTCGATCCAAGGGGAAGGGTCCCCTTTGGAATTGGAGAGGGTGAGTATAAGGATGATGACCACCTTCCAATGGAGATGAGTGTGTGTTCTGTCATTTCCAGGTTGTGTCATGCTCTTGTGCTCGGTTCGCATTGGAGGGCTTCGTCGACATCAAGCCTGTCATCTTTTTTACAAGAAGCTAGTGGTTTGTTACTTATTTGATGTTTGTCAGCTGTTATGGTGCTTGTAAGCTGTTTTGGTAGCAATTTTGTATTTGCTTTTTTTGGTTCTGTTACCTATTCTTGTATTTATTTATTGGTGGATGTAATTCCTCACAGGTTGATCACTCCATTAGTTCAATATCAGGCTTGTCTAGTTTTCGAAAAGGATCAGGCTTGTCTAGTGGCTATGTTCTAAAGAAAAACTCCCTGTCACTCTCTCTGCCACCCACTAGTAGAAAACAGGGCTTTGGTTCTGGCCAGATCAGAGCGATAGCTCCGGTCGTGTTACGAACTGGGACTAATGTGAGCATCAGTCCTGGTTCGATCGGCTAGGATGCCAACCGGGCCTCGGCAGACATCAGTCCCGGTTCGACTTGGACCTTTAGTCCCGGTTCCAGACACCAACCGAGACTAAAGGGCCTCACTCCTAGCGCAACCCCGGGACTAAAGGTCAGCCTTAGTCCTGGTTCTAGACACTAACTGGGACTAAAAAGATGCTTATATATATCCTCTCCCCTGCCCACCCACTGCTCTGTTTTTTGGCCGTAGAAGGTGGGAGGTGTGTGTGCTACCCTGTTCTCAATTCCTATGCACATGAGGTGTTCAATGAAATGCCCAAGCCATACTTGAGCTTTCTCCTCTATTCTTCCTCCAAGCTCGACCATCAAGCTCCATTTTCCCCAAGATTTGTCTAGATTTGACGGTGCACCAAGTATCCAAGTGTTCTAAAAGGTTAGCAACTTCATCCGTTCATCTCTCACTGCTAGTTTAGCGCATTTCATATGCTCTAGAAGTAGAGTTGTTTGTGTGTTTTAGTGGAGGAGTGTATGTGGGAATTTATTTGATTTAGATGCACAATTTGAGCACAAATTAACTTCTTAGTTTGCGCATGTGTAGGGTGCCGTCCCGTCCCCGTCGTCGATAGGCCGCGCCAATCTCATCGCCGGGACCACCGTGGTGAGCCTCTTGTTCTTATCTTTTTTAAAAGAAAAAAAATCTTGTATGATTTAGATAGCTAATTGTATCATTTTCTTACTTGTATTATTGATTGTTATTATATAGTACCATGGTTTTGGTATCCGCTCCATCAGCTCTCATCTGGTCTATGATTTGTATGTGGTATATTATCATTCATAACTATTTGATTCATTTAGTGTGTATGACAATTATATATGCCGACCAACTTGACATAGATGTCTTTATCTAGGAGGTATGTGAACCGGAAATTCCAACCGACCCTCTTGTCGAGAGGTTAAATTTAGTTGAAAAGAAAACAATTATTTGAAAGAAAAATTTAGAAGAATGAAGAAGAGAAGATGAAATTGGAGTTGCATGTAGCCGATGTCATCTATCTACAGAAGATCTAGATAGATGCAATATGCTTGAAGATTAGAAAGATTAGAAAATATGCCATCGATAAAGAGGCTTGGTATCATTATGCTGTTGGATTAATTGCTACCTTAGTTGTAACTTTGATCATATTTATTGTTGCATTCAAATGTTTTACATAGTTGTATGTTGTTTTATGAGAACTATGTATAAAGTTTATGTATTTATTTTTGCAGTAATAACATTTGATCACTACTGTACTTTGGTTTTAATATGATGATGAACTTGTATTAATTTAGTCATTTCTCTATTCACGATGTTATGTAATGGTTTTTGATATACTTAATTACATGCAGATGAACCGACAATGGATGTACGGTGAAGTGCTTGATTATTTTTGATTGAACTCTATTCTCATAAAGTGCTCGAGGCAGGGATCTGGGAATAACTTATGTGGATACTATGTTTGCGAGTTCATTCGCCAGATGACCTCTGAGACGGGCAGATTTTTTGAAAAACTTGATGTACGTAAACAATAATCACAAATATATATTGATCCCTTTCTTTAAATTAGATCGAACGGAAGCGGGACGAACTCCTACCAAAGGCTCACATACGAGCAATTCAAGAGGATTTGGTAGGATTCTTCCTTGAAGAGATCATAGCTGAAACCGGAGAATACCATCTAGAATGGGTAGTGAATGTTGGTAATTAGATATTAGGGATCATAAGAGATGTTACATTCTATATATGCATGTACGTGTACTATACGTAGTAGCGTCGAATAGATATACGAAAACTTGTTGTTTGACCAAGCACGGAGAAAGAGAGGTCATTTGTCTCTATATTCATGATGATTTGTGTAATGGTTCCTTCATTGCTATATGTAGTAGCTAGCGTTGAGTTGAATGGAAAAAATAAAATAAAAATGGATACTCCAAATGTAAAAGAATTGAATGGTAATCACAAAAAGAAAAGAGGGAAATACAATATGAAACCCTAAACCCTCCAAAACACTAAACCCCTCATTAAAAAAAACAAAAACTCTTGCGCTTGGCAGGATGCTCACGCGTGGCTGCCTTTTAGTCCTGGTCGGTGTTATCAACCGGGACTAAAGGTCCTCCTGTCTGGGCGCCCCATAGCGGCCACGTGGAGCTCCTTTAGTCCCGGTTCGTAACGCAACATGGAACAAAAGTGGGGGCCTTTAGTCCCGATTGCTTAGTCCCAGTTGTAGAACCGGGACTAATGCCCTGTTTTCTACTAGTGTACCACAAGAACTCCTCTATCTCTCACCCCGCTCCATATTTTCCAAACTGCCTTCCTGTTTGGCCCAATGGCCTCAGATGCTACCATGACCCCCCCCCCCCACGCCGAGGACGTAATGGATGGGGTTCACACCGTCGATATGAAGAGAATGGAGTGAGCGGCAGTAGTGGCGAGGGGAGTGAAGAGGAAAAGTTTCCAAATGAGAAGTGCAGTGAGTGGGTGCTATGTGCCACACGGGCGGTACACGGTGGGCAATAATTAGGCCATGGGAGGTGGGCCGTACCAAGGGCTGACCCGAGCAAACCTCTTGCAGTTTTCTAAGAGCGAACTTCGATGAAATGCCGACTATGCTACCTGCGCACAATGTCCATTGTTTTTCCCATTTTGCACAGAACTGAGCACTATCTTAGTGGTAGGGACATTGTCTTGTGTTCCAGGGCTGCCGGCTTCAATACCCGCAGGGAGCTAATATTTCGACCGTGTATCTCGCTCCTATAAAAATATGCTGACGGTAGCTTGCCTCTCTTGTCTCATGTTTTTAGCCGCTTTGAAATTTTCCTCTTTAATGCCATATCTTGGTATCTAATCTTGGAATGATTTTACTCAGTACAATCACTTACTCAGTGTTGTCCTTAGCCTCATTGGTATCAGCTGATTTTTTTGTACTGATTTTGGGTTATGTCTTTGTTTCTACCATTGCGGTCTGTGGGTTTCCTCTTCAATGTCATATTTTGGTATCTACTCTTGATGATTTTAATCAGTACAATCACTCACTGAGTGTTCTCCCTAGAATCATTGGTCTCAGCAGATTTTTTTGTAGAGATTTTTGGTTATGTCTTGTTTATACCGTTTTGGTTAGTGGACAACCTTCCACATCTTGTTTTTAATCAAAGATAAATATTGTTGAGCTGTTTGAACCACCCTGGTTTTTGTTTTTGCTCCTTTTGCACCAAGATGATTTTTGTTTTTGCTCCTTTTGCACCAAGTTGATTTTTGTGTTCTTTTGTTCGATGCCCCCTTACCTCTGATAGTGGAACCCGGTTCAACATGGATTGAATGAAACAAATCAAAGATAAATAATTTCTACTTTTAAGGAAACTTGCTATTCGGCAAAAGCTTCTGAATCTAACCTTTCGCGCATGTTATATAGGGAACGGTCTTTTTTGTGTCTGTGTCTGTGTCC
>NC_041383.1:9983261-9999955 GCF_002162155.2 Triticum dicoccoides | reverse complement strand
AGTAGGGGATTTATATATGGTTTTTGTGGTGTATTTGACTGAAGCAACATGTCTTTCTAGTAATCCGATACAAGAAAGCTACTTTGTGCACACATATCAATCGTAAATCATATTATCGGTTGAACTACATTAGTCTGTTCGTGTGCAGCAAGATCTTGCATTACACTTGCAAGTTCAGCAAATGTTCTTAATAAACTATACACTAACTAGTTACACCTATGTATCAGTAGTCAAGGGCACTCAAATATTCCACGAGGTAGGTTTTGGACTGGTGGTCATTTATATCTTTGATTCATTGTGCCATTTTTGCTATTAATAAAAAAATGTCACTGAAGAAGGGTCATCATAGTAGAGTTCACAGTCTACACAAAATTAAAACAATACACCCCTTTGAAGGTTTCAACGGTGAGCATCTATCAATATATCTTTGTGTTATCAGTGTACCAGTGGATGATTGTGTTTAACAAAAGGAATCAGTTGCATTCTTATCAAAATTGAGTACCTTATGGAAAATTTGTAAGTATGCAAGATCATGGGTTGCCTACCTCTGGAATCCCATAGACACTAGGTGCAATGAAAGCCACTGGGTGTCCACATAATTCTACTTGTTCGGTTGGTCCAACCATGTTTGAGAAAACAATTGTTGTACGTGCAAAGAGACACCGGAAGATAGAAGTTCCTACCTGGTTCAATGATGACTATGAAATTCAATTTGGAACATTAAAATGAAGATGTAGAATTATGAACTGTTACTTTGCTAGGTTCATGTTT
This sequence comes from Triticum dicoccoides, assembly GCF_002162155.2. NCBI lineage: Eukaryota > Viridiplantae > Streptophyta > Magnoliopsida > Poales > Poaceae > Triticum > Triticum dicoccoides. The sequence goes on along the minus strand of NC_041383.1, from coordinate 9,999,184 downwards.
GTGTAATCTAATTTAGATAGATAGAGCAAAGGGCAGCAAAGCATACCTTGGCACCAAAAACATTCATGAAGATCTCAGCAATCTTATATGTGAATATCACTTCTAAGGACCTCTTTTTCCTATCCAGAACCTTCTTTGCTTTGTGAATGTATGCAAGTGGATCATCGTGTCTGGCTAGATAAAATGGAAGAATGATGTAGCCCAATTTATTTCCCCATGTCACCTCGTTCCTCTTATCAGATTCTATCACATTAACATAAGTCTGTTCATAGTGGTAAAATCAGCAAATTAAATTAAAATACCGATAATCTACAAAATATGATGGTGACAACATCTGACCTCGTGCAGAGATACATATATGTTAGTGAAATCGATGATGCATGACATTTAGCATCCGTTCCATATATTTTCTGAGAAAGTACATCTTACCTGTAGACTAGTGGCTGGTCTTGTGTTGACAGGAAGGAGTGATCGCACACAGATTTTCCTAGTGTTAGTGTCACCTGTCATTGAAGTAATTAAGGAAGGAAGTGTCGTAGTAGTAAAAATCAATATCGTAATTGCTTGTAGCATTAAACGCAGCGATCCAAGACGACGTGCGCCCCTGGGCCAAGGCCGGCGCAAGAGGACTCCAAGCGCTGCTTGATGTAATGTAAACTTAGGCTATATTGGGGCTGAGGCCCCCACCCCCCTACTGCTCCCGAGAGCCTCTGACTTGCCTCCAGGCGTACAAGTCGAAGGCTCTCACACCTTGTACTTTCACCCTTCCTGATACGCTCCCAGGCGTATTGGCGAAAAAAAAAGATTGTAGCATTAAACACTTGATACCATTCACGCACTTACCGGACTTGCGGAAGTAATATCGTGATAGAGCAGCAGAAGTCAGTGCAACCAACACATCATTGACAGTCTGTGGTTCCCGGGAAAAAAATAGAAAGAAAGTTAACGGTCTGTGGGAAAAAAAAAAGATACGAGTAGCACCCTCCGTTGAAGGATCTTAAAAGAATTTGGTGAACAAAGCTAGCTTATACGTACACAGTTCATGGAGTTCTTGAGGAACTTGACGTCATCGAGGCTAAGACTCCGGTGGACAAAGCGCTTGGCGTGGAACCCGTCGTCGGCATGCTTGAAGAGAGTGCGCGGGTCACTCAAGAACATAATCGTGGCGGCGAAGTAGGCAATGTCTGCCGCGGTGTTCCACGCCAGCACAAGATACGACCAGACCCATGCGACGAACGCCAGGGCGCCCGCGGAAAGTGGGGGGCGTTGAGGGGCATATATGGCGCTCGTGCGCGTAGGACGACGATGCGGAGGCGCGGCTGGATGACTTTTGGTGTCGGTGATGGCGCTGCGCGTGGACATCATGAGAAGCGCCATGGTGGACATACCATCGCCGTAGGCGTGGTGCACGCGGATCGCCACCGTGGAGGCCGCCTCGGAGGTCGGGAAGTCGAGGAAGTGGAACTCCCATGGCGGGCGGGAGCGGACCATGGGGAGCGTGGACAGCGAGGCGACGTAGTCCTCCACGGCCTTGTCTGGGTCGGTCGCGCGGTCCAGCCTCGGCACGATCATGTGATCTTGGACGTTCACAGTAGTGCGCGCCCATCGCGCCTCGCCATTGTTTAGCCCATCCGCCACCTGCATGCCAGTGTCATACGTACATGTACTTGTTGTGGTTAAGCAGTTGTAGTCACAAGAGCGCGTACATGAATGCATCCATAGCGCGGGCATCGGGCAAGCATAGCTTCGATGCCGGCTCGGAAGGTGGTCAGGTTTATCGGCGTGTCGAGGCCGACCGTGACGACGATATAAATACCTATATCTTCCATGGCTCTTGCTGTAGGGCTCACCGGCTCCTCCGCCGGAGAACCGGCGGGCGGCGTCCACTCAGTGTTGGCAGGTTCTCTTGACAAGCGGATCGGGAGCAGTCGGTTTCTTTGAGCTGATGCCCAAGGACTACCACTGCCAGGGTCCATTACTGCTACCCTATGAACGCTAGCTATTCGATCGTATGCGTAAAGGCTCTTTAACCTTGGTGTTATATATAGGACCCCAAAAGATATTTGCACAATTCCTATCAGTCTTGCTAAGTCTCGATGCAATATCCGTGATATCTTACATTAAGATCCGCAATAATTTTATTTTAGTTTTTTCTTTTTCTCTCTTACATATTATGTCACTTGAATGAGAATTGGTTTAATCTCAGTCGACTAAGACCTAGTCACACCAAGTTTCTAAATGAATTTTGGAGGATTCCAATCGTTGGGACAATTTTTTCTATGTAACATATTTGATTTGTAGGATTACAATTCATAGGAGTTTTTCATAGGATTCATTTGTACTACTTTCCATAGGAAAATTTCATACACTCCAACCTCATGTAAAGAATTCTACTCCCTCCGTCCCATAATGTAGGACGTTTTTTGACACTAGTGTAGTGTCAAAAAACGTCTTACATTATGGGACGGAGGGAGTACATTTTTCCTACCCATTATCAAACCGCGATACTAATATTGTATATTCAAGATGTCATGCCACTCCATTCCTATATTTTTCCCATTCCCAGATTTTACAAATCCTACGAATGATAAAGGCCCCAAGAATTATGCAACTATTTCTGGTTTTCTTCAAACAAATCTGAATTTTCCGGTCCCAAGGAAAAAAACTATTTGTGAATTTTCAGTCACAAAAGGAAAAAAAAGTACCACTGAATTTTCTGAAATGAATCAGTGAACGTGTCTTCATAGCCTTGTTACAAGAGAAATCCTTTTTTTTAGAAGAACGGGAGGCTCCTCCCCAGCTCCATTGCTAGAATGAAACCAAAACAGCCATTCATACATCAGCCCACTGAGAGGAGCAGTACAAAATAAGCAAACCAAAGCTAGGAACAAAAGAAAATAACTTTTATTACATAAGCCCCACTACGTAGAGGCGAGGCAAGGAAAGCTAATAGTACTGCTCACAGGCAATCTCCAATGAAGCTTTCCTGGTCTTCAGGGCCGGCGCTGCTAGAGCCTGAGGAGACCAGCAAGCGACGAGCGTTGACATCGGGCTGGTCGCAACAATATTGTCACCAGAGTCCCTTTTCTTGGTAGGCGTGAGGAAGCCCCCTCCCATCATCGGAGATCTTTAGGTTACCCCACGGATCAAATGCCAAGAAGTCATTTGCAGCAAGGCTAGGATTCAGCCCAAGGTAATCGTCAGCGATTTCTGAAGTAATCTTGCCAGATGCACTACGAAGGCCAACAGCCTCTCCTTGCACTGAGCTGGGGACAGAAATAGCCCAGATCTTGATGGTTTTCAAGAATCAACCTCAAGACCTGATTAACAGAGATCCAAATGGTGTTATTGAAGTGAAATCCTTTTCCCTCCAAAAAAAAAAAATCTTTCAACCCATCTTAACTGGCCCCTTAACTCAGCCCTGCTGCTCACTGTATCCCAGGGAGATTCCATACTAGGAATGCTCGGCGCCTCAAGTGTACCGCATGATCTTTGCGGTGCTTTCTATCGCAACTCGTGTATTCTGCCGCTACAACATTGCTGCCACTTTTTTGTCAAATTTTCGGTGAGTGAGCGGACATTGCTGCTATTAGGCCCTAAATTGAAACACGGCAACGCTGGTAGGCACTGGAGTTGGACAAGGTTTTTTTGGAATCCACCATTGGAGTTGGACATGTTCATAGGTGAGGGAGGTCAAAATGGTGCATATTAACAAGGCTACATCGTCTGTAATTTGGATGCTCTAATTTGGTTTGCATTGTTTCCCATGCAACATTCATGCCGTTTGTCGGAGCTAAATTCGATAGACTCTTTGGTAGGGTATCCTGATGGAGCGATTAGGTCTGAGGGAAACAGGATGCCGATTTTTTCGGGCCCTCGAGAAGGGATAATACCCTACTTCTACTCATGTATATTGTGAATTGGGTGTACAAAGTACAATTATAAACCAAGGGATTGTATTGTCTCAATCGACTAGCATGGACCCCAACTTATATAGCATACCGGTGGCCCTAGGGTTGTAGATCCTAGTCGGCTACATCGGTGGAAGTAGAGTCCTCCACGGTTTTGGTATTCTTGTCTTGTACATCAAGCCTATCGAAATCCTATGTATAGAGCATCATGGGCCACCCTAAGAGGCCCAGGATAGCACCAACCTAGGAGTCCTCTGTTTGACTCACTGGGCCAAGAACCGACCTAGGGGTCCTCAGTTCGGCCCACGGTGCCAAGCACCGACATGGTGAGTCACCCATTGGCCATGACACCGTCAGTAGGCCCCGAACTGGTCTTCTACCTGGGTTATAGCTCGGCCAACACCAAACTACACACCATCTTTTAGTCTTGCTGAGCTTGAAAACTTGTTCTTTGAAGCTATACCCTAACATCATCCGCCTGCAACTGACCTCCCTGCAAGACTGCCTCCGAGGTGCCATGCACCACCTCGGTCTTGAATTGTCAATGAAGATATCCAAACTATGCCACCAAAACTTTCACGTGCAACTGGCCCCTGCGAGTCGAATTCCCGCTCAGTACTTACAAATTCTACCTCTCCGCCTAATCGGGCTGGTCTCGTCATCTGGTCCAACGGGACGTGTCAGACATGACCTGACGGTCAACATGGCGCGCGGGACTGTTGTTTGGGTCCACATATGCTACGTCCCATAAGTGTGTGCCTCGTCTCCCGGCCGCACATAACGCGAGTCCCCTTGATCCCCGTGCACTATGGACGTCGTCGTGGGGGGATCCGGCTTGCCTGCTCCCTCCCCGTGCTCCCATCCGTGCTCCCACTTCATCCTACGGTTGCCTGCTCCCTCCCCGTGCTCCCATACGCATGGATATCACGCGCACGCGGCCGGGATTGCCTGCCCTGGTTTGACACTCCCATTCCCTAAATAATCGGAGTGGGGGAGGCCTATTACGCTCGCCTCACCCACTTCTTCTTCGTCCTCTTGCTACTGCTTTATGACCGGAGTGCTCTGTCGCTCCACCGTGTCATTGCACCACCACTCCAGCACAGCCCTGCAGCTCAACTGTGCTGCCATGGGATGCAAGTTGTGCAAGGGTGGGAAGCCGATTAACACCAGAAAGGAGGCTGCCACTGCCGCGTCATCATGGGGATATGCATCCATGTGATCGCTCCTATCCATTTCAATCGAGAATTCCTGTGGCTGGGACTGAGGCAGCTACTATGGAAGTACCAGAAAGAAAAGCAATGACTAGACTGGGGGAGTCAAAGTCGAAAAGAGGATTCCTCGCTTCTTTCTCTCGTGCAAAACTAAGTGGCCCCCTGCTTTTTTCTTTTTTTGGAAATCCTAATTATTCTTGATTATGTATTGAATGGGGGATGTTATTGGGTTTGATCAACTATACACTATGAAGGTGACATGTCATATGAATTTTACAAAATTTAGAGTCTCAATTTTGATCTCGCCCCAGGGCCCCTTATATCTGTAGACGCTCCTGATGCACAGTACGTTGTGTTATACTTTGGGATAAAATACCACTAGTAGAGGGAATCACCGACTGAGTACTCATATGATGAGAGCTTGACATTGCCACTTCAAGAATCTAATGATCAGATTAGAAGGAGATTAATCAATGGGAGGTCCACGGAAGGACAACAGAGGACACGGCCCATCAAATTTAATTTCCGTAATAGTATATTTTCAATACCTGGTACCGATCATCCGAAAGCCAAAAGGACGGCAGGTGGGAGTACAAAGAAATAGTACAGTTTGTTGTTCTAACAGGAAGCTGGTTCGACTTCAGGCATGTGTTTGACGCCATGATGAGGTGAGTACGTCGAAGTAGCTAGCTAGCGATTCAGTCAGTTAGCTGCTGATGCCGCCACAGCGTCGACGGCAACACATGCTTCGGCATCCTCTGCTCACGGACAATGGGCCACATACAAAAGCTTCTTAATTGATACTGGACCCAATTGAAAGAAACGGATGGGATTTAGCAACTACATGTTCGTGCTTTTATTAGGTATAAGTGAAGGTGGTCTACAAGAGCCTATTACTTTGTACAACCGCATACGTACGTGAGACCTTGGATATCTATCCAATTGAAAACAACGGATATTATCTAGCAACTACTTGTTCATGCCTTTATAAGACAGTGATATGATATATTATTTTGGTCCAAAAGGACGGCAGTTGATACTAAATATCATGATTAATGGCCATGAAATCAGTTTGAAGCTTCGTAGCTGGGCAACCGACAGCGATTTCAGTCTCTTTACTTCTATATTTCATGACTGAATACTCTACATTTTAATTTTTACAGTGACCAACACTATGATTTATTTTGTTACAATACCGATGTAGCCGCCATCGGTGTGGCCTATTACTAAAAAAAGAAGTCCATGTTTCAACCCTGAACTGTCAAAAATGTCTAACAATCTAGTTTGTTACGACTCTAAACTATCAAAACCAGTCAAGTTTCAACTTTGACGTCTCCTCAAACCTATTTTTTGTTATTTGAACATGTTTTTAGTTGACCGCCCATTTATAGCCACCACGTCATAATATAAAAGTGTCCAGAAATAAGGGATTTCTTTTTGTAAAAGTAACACTACCATGGTGAACATTCTAGGAAAGTTTGAACTTTTTTCTAAAATGTATTATATAATTAAAATGAAAGACAAACAGCCATCACGTTCGTCCACATTTGGTATATATGCACCAGCTGATTAGAAAATTAATGGCTAAGATTTAAAGTTTTTACGTAACATGCTAACGCATACGTAACAATATATTGGACCACCACGTTGCCAGGTGTATAAAAATATAAAAAGTACAAGCGACAGCCATCATGGACACCATTATTCATTTCAAATAATGGTATCAAATATACGGTAAATCGTGTTACTTATACTTAATTACTAGATGAAAACTATATGTTGATTGGAAAAGACATGCTTTTATGAGAGTAATGCGAAAGAGAGCTTCTAGTTTCTTTTTGAGGATCATGCATTGACATATGAATACATCGCATCGAAAATACGGTGTACGTGATATGATGGGCGTAAATGCAACACATTACAGTAGAAAATCCAAGTAACTGCAATACGACCAATGTTATGGAAGTGAATAAGGAGAGAAAAAAATGTATATGAGAAAATGGTTAGATTTTAATTCTTTAAATTATGTAGAAGGATTTTGAAAAGGTTCATCTCAACATGTTACTCCTTTGGTTTTTTATTACATAGAGACGATGAATTATCAAAGCCATCGATAAAATGTGTACAATTGAACATATCTACAATGACTATAAATATGGTAACGCTTTAGCTTGGACATCAAGGAATATTCCATTAATGGTTTGTTTTCATAGTATTGTTTTCGACAGGAAAAAGCGTGTATATATCAGAAACAATGTTCCAAGTGGAGTATCTGAGACAATCTCTATATTAGGAGTAATACATCTTTAGAATCTATGCACGCAACTACGTGGGTCACACCGCTAGTTAGATCATAAAGTTCATGCAAAATAAAAATTCACCCATTTTTTGTTCAAAATTGGACCAGAAGTGAAAGTGTACAGTACATAGAAAACTTTGATAAATTCAATATTACCATGATGACCAGCATGGAAAAGTTTCAAACCTCATTGCCAAACGGATTAAATACAAGAGAAATACATATTCAACCCCCTTTTTTGTTAAAATTTGACCCCCAAGAAGTGTACATACAAATCTAAAAACTACCATGTTGATCATTCTTGGAAAGTTGAAACCCTTTTTGAATATAGATTAAAAAATACATATTCAACCCTTTTTTCATGAAAATTTGGTTAACAATGAGAGTGTGTAATTTTCTTGAAAATATTCTACAAAATCAACACTACTATGGTGATCATTATGGGAAAGTTTAAACTTGTTTACCACACGGATTAAAAAAATACAAGTATGATACATATTCTCCCCCTTTATTATCATCAAAAATAAAGTTTAACAATTTTCTAAATAGATTTGAAACTACAAGACAAATACATATTCAAGACCATCTTTGGTCAAAATTTGATAAAAAATGGAAGTGCCCTGTAATTTTTTTCAAAAACTTCTTTAAACTCAACAGTACGCTGTTCATCAATGTGGGAAAGGTTCAAATAAAATTGTCATATACATTAAAAAATACATGCCCAATACATATTCAACAAAATATTGGATGATTCCGCACCTGATTGTGTTTTCAGCTTGACCAGTTTTGATACTTCAAGATTGTAACTTAGATAGTTTGAAATTTTATTGTTGGTTATTAGACATTTTGGTAGGTTAAAATAAGTACTGCACTCATTACTAAATTATAGGCTCTTACTGGTTAGATGTCTTGTCTCTCAATTTGCACACCTTTGGTGAGAACTTTTAGGCTAACAATCAATACAATAAATAAGTGAGCTGTACTCTACACCTTACTTGTCATGAATCCGTCAAAGTGCACCTGATAGTAAGTACAAAGAGGACGACGACATGACATGCTCTAACCATCATTGGTACGTTTACTTGATCATGTCCTGACTTCTTTAATTTTTGTTGTTCTTTGAGCGATGGCTTGAGTCCTCTCTCCCAACAGCCGCATGTGACGTTGAACTTGCTATATATATGGGTATGGTATTGTTATATGATTATGTTGCTAGCTAGATAATATAAAAAAATGCTTAGTTGAGATCATTCTCAAATATATTGCTGCTTTCAAAATAACTATGCGCTAGGTCAGGTAATATGAAAAACGATGTTGTTTAGGTACTCGACATGCGTATTGATCATTTACACTTAAGCTTGCTCATTTTGCACGAAAATGCTATCTTATTGTTTAAAAGGGCAGCTTAGTGTCTACTATATATGGTAGTTTGCCAGCCGTAAGGCATTCCCTCACTATGTTCACACATAAATATATTCATGCTTACAACTAAAGTAATTAAGATGATAATTAAGATAATAACAATGTTGTGGATTTGTGGCGAAGGTGCTAAATATCATGTGCTTACACAGTTTATTATGGTATGTGGTAGTGACAATGCTTCTATTTGATGGTGATATCCTTTTCTTTCCCCTTAATTAGCATATGTACTATGTTATTGTCAATACGTACCGACGACAAACACAATTTATGGTTTTCACAGTTTTACATTGCCAGTTGTTTCCGTGGTTAATGGTTGAAGGTTTTCTTTTAAAGTTAAATCAGAACCATTTAAGCTATCTTTCCAGATAAGATATAAAATGTCAAGTGGTTGACCATCTGTGGCTAAGATACATTCATCACAGTACGTGGAAAAGTCATCGATAACCTAGAGTTTTACATCAAGTCATGATGGTCTGTTGATTTTCACAATTAACTTAATCTAAACCTCAAAGTTATCTTTCCTTAGACAATAAGAAATATACAACGCTTTTGCAATACTATGTAACATGTCCTGCCTAAGTACGCGCATGCACGCTTTTGAAATATTAATGTAACATGTCATGATATAGTTTTATGTCAATAAATTCATACAAGAGCTGAACGTCTATCCAGGAGGAGTTCCGACTGCGGGTTTTTAGACATGACTGCGGTGGGTTGTTAATGTGTTGTACAAGTATTCAGATTGTATGTAACTGTGTTCTACCATTCTCCCTAGTTTCTAGGATCTCTGGCGCCCCTCTCTTGGTCATGGCCTGCACGCCTACAATGATGGGAGCTGTTGTGGGGCCTCGCCATATATTGTAAATCTCGGTATCACTTCAATACAATAGCTAGTACAACGAGTGCAGCGTTTCGGTGCCCAGACTCATCTGCACCCGGTCAGAAAAAATCACAAAAAATTTAAAATTTTCAAAAAATTCCAATTTCTGTTAATATGGTAGAAAATTTGTTGCGTGAAGTTTGCTCCAATTTTCAGATAATTTGGACATCTCAAAAGCTCTCAACAAAGAAGACAAATCAAGTCAGAATAGTGAATGAACAGTGAACTTTTTTACAGACTCTGAATTTGTTTTTTGCCGAGAGCTGCTCAGATGTCCAAATGCTTTGAAAATAGGAGCGACCCTCACGCATCAAATTATTTCGCATGCAAAACTTTTGGATTATTTTGTATTTTCTAGTATTTGTTTTGATTTTTTTCCTCAACACGGGTGCAGATGAGCCTGGCTCAGAAGTGGATTATCGAGTGCGCCATCTCTTTCCTCTAGGTATGTAGTCTTGGGTGCTCTTCTCTCCTGCCCACCAATATGTAAGCAACTATGGTATGTGTCCTATAGTTACTTGGCAGGGTTTTCTGAGCGGTACTCAGCTTATTCTAACCTATGCCGAGGGCCCTGCAGTAGTCGTTCTTTTTTTGCGTTGTACTCGGCTTGCACTGGGCTAAAAAAATCAAAAAAATTCAAAAAATTCCAAATTTTGTTTATATGGTAGAAAATTTGTTGCGTGAAGCTCGTTCTAATTTTCAGATAATTTGGACATCACAATAGCTCTCAACAAAAAAGACAAATCGGATCAGAATAGTGCATGAACAATAAACTGTTCTAGAGACTCCGAATTTGTCTTTTTTGCCCAGAGCTGCTCAGATGTCCAAATGATTTGAAAATAGGAGCGAACCTCACGCATCAAATTATTTAGCATGCAATTTTTTTGGATTTTTTTGAATATATCAAGTATTTGCTTTGACTTTTTTCCTGAAGACGGGTGCAGATGAGCCTGGGCACAGAAGTGGATTATCGAGTGCGCCATCTCCTTCTTCTAGCTATGTAGTCTTGGGTGCTCTTCTCTCCTGCCCACCAATATGTAAGCAACTATGGTATGTGTCCTGTAGTTACTTGGCAGGGTTTTCTGAGCGGTACTGAGCTTATTCTGAGCTATGCCGAGGGCCCTGCAGTAGTCGGTTTTTCTTTTTCTTTTTTTTTTGCGTTGTACTCGGCTTGCACTGGGCTAAACCCAATTACCAGACAAATAACACTTGGCTTATGTTCAACCACTAGGCAACAATGTGTGTTTTTCCGGTAGTGCATTTCTTTTTTCAAAAGCATCACGTGCAGTTGCTGCACATCCACAGATTACGTGCAAGGGTGCTGGTGATAGTTACACATGCGCTCATGGCGTCGGACTAAGGGTGCTGGCGAGAAGGGGGATGACAGTAGGTTGTCGATCGACTTGTGTATAAATTTTGTATAAACTTGATATATGACAATACATGATACACCAATAGTTAGTACATAACTAAAGACCTTAAATACACCATTCATGTATAAGAAAGAAAACACCCAAAAGTCATTTCTTTTGACCCGAACAAGCAGCTGGTAAAATAGGGTGTCATCATTGCACTTATAATGGAGCATGCACTACCATTTTATATCACCTGGCCTGGATGCATGTAGATTATCATCATCCACTAGATGAAGGTGTGAAAAAGACAAGTCTCAGGAGCTGTTGTTGCTGATGACGAGAACCTCATGTTGGTGATGTTTGGCCTGATGACGAGAACTTGTTTTGGATGCTTTTCTTCCATTTCCAATGCGTAAGCAACTACTACGTGTCACATCTGTGACTCTCATGGACGTCCCATAGCCATGTACGTCTATATACGGCCTGGTTGGCACGCCTAGAACATGCTGGACGGCTGTGTCCATGTCACCCGGAGACGATGCCTTCCTCTTACCTTGGCATGCATGCAGCTCGTGAAGTTTTGGCAGCGGCAAGGGTGTGCGCTGGTTGATGAACCGTACGATGCTCTCCATGAGGATCTTGCTGGTCGCACGCAGTGGGTTGTACAGGTGGAAGCCATGGTCTTCTCCCTTTGATTCTATCAATGTCACCGCGTTTTCATCATCGGCCCATGAGCAGCAGTCGCGCATGCGAGCTGCCAGCCGACGCCCGCGGTCACGCAAGGTGTCCTTCTCGGCCACGGCCACCAGCACACGCCGGCATGTCAGCGAGGCGATCTCCTCGTCGACGGGGTTGACCAAGGGATCGTCGTTTCCCAGCCGGCCGGCCGTAATGAACGGCCAGAGCCTGTCGACGTCCTCGGGAGCAAACATGGCGATGCCGTCCCAGACTGCCTCGGAGCTGGACAGCCGCTCGACCCCCCAGAAGTATGGGTGCACGATGACCAGCCCTTCGATGTGGATGTGGCTGCCACCGCCACTGGCCGCACGCACCGCCGTGTTGTAGACAATATTCCCGCCGGCACTGTCGCCAACGAGGAACGTGCGCCCGAGGTCTGCGTAGTCTGACAGCCACGGATCAGAGAGGGACACCACCCACTGGAGCGCCGCCCATGCATCTTCATAGGCTGCAGGCACAGGATGCTCCGGCGCGAGACGGTACTCCACGGACACGACGAGCGCCCCGGCGCTGGCCGCCAGAGACCTGGTGTAGCTGTGGTAAGTGCGAGAGAACGCGCTCCCCGTGCAGAAGGATCCGCCGTGGACGTACATGAGGACGGGAAGCCTCTCGCCGCCGATCCCCGTAGCGGCGGCTGCAATGGAGGGAAGGAACAGGCGTGCGAACACGCCGGTGCTCTCGTCGACGACCACGTCCCTGGTCGCAACTCCACGGTTTGCTGCCGGGTCCTTGGACGCTGCCACGAATGGGCTGTGCAGTAAGCGCTCCACACGGCCGACCTTGTATTCCCGTATGAATGGATACAGGTCGACGGTGATGCCCTCCTCGCCGTCATCCTTCTTGCTAAGTACCGGAGAACTCTTGCTTTCCTGCATATTGTGCTTGATTCAGCTTGCCAGCAGTGTTGTGTCGATTACTTTGGTGCGAAGCCTGCAGCTCTATTTGGTGCAGAGAGAGCCTTGATGCTCAGTGGTCAGGCAGCCGGTTTAATTCCCACAATTGACACGTGCTTCAAGGGCGCATTGGACGCTTTAAGAAAAAGGGTTTCCCCCGCTTTATATTATAAAGCAACGAACCAAGCATCCAACAAGTTAGTACATAGTACAATCAAGTCAAAAAGCCGTGTTGGGGGCACAACAAGACAAGCCCCAAATAAAGCTAAAAAAGGCTAATCCGGCTCGGGAGGAGGAGGCGGAGGTGGTGGCGGTGGAGCAAAAGCCGAGGCCGAGGAACGGAGACCTGCAATGAAGTTGTTGATGACGTCTCGGTCCCGCTGACTGCTAAGCGGTCTCCAAAGCTGTAAGAAGCCACACATTTTATAGATTGCATCAGTCACACGGCATGGAATCACACGTTCGATGACAAGTTTATTGGGCCAACACCATAACATCCAAGCGAGGGTACCCAGCGCCACCCAGATGGGTGGGCGCCTGGGACCGGGTAGTCTAAGGACCTCCTCAAACAGGTCCGGGAGGTTGTCGTGGCACCAGTTGCCACCAACCACCTCCCGGAAATAACTCCAAAGGAATTGAGCCACCGGCCATCGAAAGAAGATGTGTTTGCAGTTTTCCGGGACCAAACAGATGGGGCACAGAACGTTCCCAGGTCCGTTACATTTCTGGACCTCCGTACCCGAAGGTAGGCGCCGTCGTACCCATTGCCAAAGAAATATGCGGATCTTCAATGGGAGTTTGATTTCCCAAAGAACCGCTAGCTCTACTGGTCCCGGCGAAGGGACAATCGCCTGGTAAAGGGACCTAGTTGAGAACCGGCCACTAGGTTCTAGGTGCCACGAGAGCACATCGGGCTCAAGGGAGGGGGGGGTGAAGGGCGATACACGAGAGCAATTCTTCCCATTGCTCGCGTTCCGTCGCCCCAAAGGTACGGAGGAAGGCAATGGCGCCCAAGTCGGTTAGAGCAGCGGCCACAGAGAGCTGTGGGTGGGCACAAATCGAGAATAAGGCGTGAAAACGCTCCGCAAAGGGCCGATTCCCGGCCTACCTATCCAGCCAAAACAGGGTACCGAATCCGGAGCACACTTTAATGGAGGTCCCAATACGCAGGATCGGCATCAACCGGACCACCGTTTGCCAGAATTGGGAGCCTCCAGAGCGAGAGGCGAAGGCCAACGGTTGCCCGCGAAGCTATTTTGCGCGAATAATCTCCAACCACAAGCCTCCCTCGCAGGTCTGGATACGCCAGAGCCATTCAGAAAGGAGGGCTATGTTCATCCGCTTGGATGAGATGACCCCAAGGCCCCCTTGGTCCTTGGGCTTACAGATCTCAGACCACTTCACCATGTGGTACTTTTGTTTATTATTCTCTCCAGCCCAAAAAGAATCTGGAGAGGAGCTTGGTGACCTCCTTATGAAGGGATTCGTGTAGAGTATAGAATCCCATGAGGTACATCAAGAGGCTAATGAGGGAGGAATTCATAAAAATCACTCACGCGGCCTTGGACAACCATCTCCCCTGCCAAGGTTCGACCCTTGGTTGGAGTTTGGCAACTATTGGGCGAAAGTCTTTTTCCAGGAGCGACAGTGGACGCTTTTCCACTCCCTCCCTCTCGAGCGGCTCGCGCGGGCGGCTCCGGAGACCAAAACCTAGCCCCGCGAGTGCCCCTCCTTGCGCTCGCTGGCCGCTGCTGCCGCCGGCGCCGGCGGTGGTGGCGGCACCTAGGCGGGCGAGTTCGGCGTGCCCCAACGGGCCTCCTTCGCACGGGGGAGTGGCATAGCGGGCGGCGTGGTGGATCTTACCGGTGCGGTCGTGGGCAGCGCACGATGAGGCGGAGCATGGCCGACGGCGTGGTGAGGTGGAGGTGTTGCACAGCGGTCCCCCTAGGTGCGCCTGGTGGACGTTGGAGGCAACAGATCTCTATCGGATGGCTGCGAAAGTGGCGGCCGGGACATGCTGTGGTGGACAGGGTGCGCGGCTTGCCTCCTGCGGTCACCGGCGCCAGTGGTGGCGCCGTGGGATGGAGTGCTTGGCGCAGGTCGGATCTGAGCAGGGTGGCCGGGCCTGCGGCCCTCTGCGGGGAGGTCGATGTGGTGGAAATGCTCCCTGTTCGTGGGTTCCTGAGCCGCAGTCGTGGCATGGCTGCCGCCAGGAGTGGGCGTGTGCAGTTACTGCTGCGGTTCCGATGGCCTCTGGCTGTGTTGGTGTTGGGTGCTGCCTTGCTGGATTGGATCTTCATCAGTCGTGCAGGCGGTGGTTCATGGAGTGCGTGTACTTGGCCATGCAGGGCATCGGTGTTCTGCAAAATTAGTCACGATGTCGAGGTGCTGCGGCGGCAGCGATGTTACCCGTCACAGACATGTGGCCTCTTTCCTTGCAAGGGGTGGGAGGTGGGCGACGGATGAAAATCCCGCCCATCTTCGGTCGGTGCTGGCTATGACGGTGCCTGTGGATGTCGTTCCCCTGCTTGGAGGCGTCGCTATGGTGTGTCGGCATCTCCCCTCCTTCTTTGGTTTGTAGTCACCGGCGAAATCCTAGGTCTTGGACCTGTGATGGTGGCGTCTTGGTGTCGTTCCTCCATTGGGAGCATCATGGAAGGAGAGTTGGCCTGGAGGTTCGGTCATGTGGTTCTTCGGTGTGTGCCGCTGGTCCGAGTAGAGGATCTTGGGCGCTATCTATACCAATGTCAGTGAGTCCAACACGGTGGCTTTCCCGGAACTTACGGAGTCCCACTACCCACCTGCCA
The DNA here is from genome assembly GCF_002162155.2 of Triticum dicoccoides. Taxonomy (NCBI): domain Eukaryota; kingdom Viridiplantae; phylum Streptophyta; class Magnoliopsida; order Poales; family Poaceae; genus Triticum; species Triticum dicoccoides. The sequence continues at coordinate 9,983,668 of NC_041383.1, read as the reverse complement.
TCTCCTTTTCGGCATCAAGGGTGGTTGGTGCCTCTACAAGGGAAGTTTGGTCGAAGTTGTTGCTCTTCGTATTGGCCGGTGTTGGTCGAGACGCGGCTTTGATGCTCGGGTCTGACAAGCTCCTTTGCGTTGTTTTGTAATGTGTGTAGCGGCTTTTCTTCGGATTAGCTTGGATGTGGTGTTGTTCCTATACTTGTTGTTCGCAGCATGTTGTAGCTTCTTGTAATTGTCTTCTATCTTCTATAAAAATATGGTACGCCATTGACGTACTCACAAAAAAGGACACATGATGCAAGAGTTTTGCTACATCCACAAAGAGTTAGTACGTGAGAAGGAGGCTTACAGGGTAAGGTTCCAATGTTTAATTGGGCTTAGCGTGGCAGCGGGCCCACACTGAAATTGTGTGT
>NC_041383.1:9947869-9982760 GCF_002162155.2 Triticum dicoccoides | reverse complement strand
GGGGGGGGGGTATATAGTACGATGGATGGAAGGTTTCGTATATTTAGGTAAAAGTTGGTACCATTTTCAGTGATGCAAAGGGTTTTTCCCACTTATTAGGACCATGATGATGGAATGCATGCACCCTGGGTTGGCTTTTTATGCATGTTCTTTTTTTCCTAGATTGCAAGGATTATATTGGTGGATCTGCATTGTTATAACTCGGTCCCATCATATAAACGGCGGGATTAACACTAGAATTTCTAGAGAATCTTATGAGTGTAAGTATAGGTAATTAAAAAGTTGCATAGATATGACAACAAGGTGTCAACAAGAGCTCCCTTCTTTACCTTACTGAACTTGAAAAAAATCCAAATTAATTAATAATAATATTCTCACATCTATTTATATATGAAAAGTAACTGATGGGTTACTTTTTTTTGATGGGTTACTTAGAAGCAAGAGATTAGTATAGAAAATTATATGTTCATTAGAAAATACAAGCCCTGGATCCAGTGGCTTTTCTAATATTATAATTATATAACCGTTAGATATGTGTAACATATTCCATAAAAAATGATATACGTAATATATATAACATTGTCCTAATCTACCATGAGTCGTGCCATACATTAGTTTTTTTTTTTACATGCTAACATGTCTCATCTGGTCTCTCTCAAAAAACTCAAACTCTCTTACCCCACGTCGATACATCAAACCCAGATTAGTTTATTTTATATATAATAAATTAGAGTCCACTACACATCAACCTCATACGCCCTACATTAGTTTCTCCTAGATTTTCTTTGTCCAATCTTTCCCAAAAAGAAATCTACCATCAAGTTCTCTTCCTGTGCCGCGCACGCCTCCGTTTTTCCTTTGCCGATGGTACTGACATGTATTCCCATGAATTGCCGTACCCTTATCATAGCTCTGTCTATTGCTTGCACATCTGATCGGACGTATTATGTACAAGGACAGCTGCCTACGAAACATGCTCTGAGCGGGAAGAAATCCCATGAGGGAAATCAAGTTTCGCATGTGTGTGCTTCCGGCTGGCAGGAAATCAATTAGCTTGCTAACTATAGCGTACAAGTACGTACATACGTGTACATATGTGCTAAGGATGAAAGAGTTAATTCATGTGTGAGACATGTCTACGTGCATGTCTGTTTTTGATCGGCGGCCAATCAATCATCTAGCTAGACCAAGCTGTTTCATATCCATATGTATTTTCGGCCAGCAATTAATTAGTCAGCTTCCTAATACGTACATACGGACGTGCTATAGTAGGCAGAGTTAATATACGAGTCAGGCCTGAGTTCTATGTATATGTGCGTTTTCGGCCGGCGGTAAATCAATCATCAAGCTAGCGTGGTTAGCCTTCCATAGGAACAATTAATCAGCTTTGTTGCTTTCTGTCTATGCTCATGTTGAGGCCAGTTCAATTTTTCCATCCATGGAGTGCCTTAGATGTGTGTCTTTGGACCCTTATGTTTCCTTATTAGATGGTGGAAAGAACGGGACACCGTCATCAGATATTTCTTGCTTTCCCCGCAAAAAAAAAAAAAGATATTTCTTGCTTTTACGATTTAGGTTCCTCTCCGCACATGTATGCTGAAACAATGACAATATGCAACTTATATTTTGCTTAAGTTCAACGGTTTAGACTTATCGGAATATAGTATGATCTTTCAGAATGCCAACATGTGAGTGTTTCCTAATACCTGTACATGCTGGCATCTTCATATAGTTCAAAATATCCTATGAGATTCATAATGCTTTGAAAGACATTGGAAATTCATTTAAAACTGAAATTCTATTATAATATGTCTACCTGTTGGCACCTCTGTATTCTAGAATGAGATTCTACAATGCTTTTGGATGACAGCATATAGAAACAACCATCACAAATTCTCTAGTGCGCCAATATGAAAAGCTCATGAGTTACCGATACAACACAAATCCATATATGTGTTTCCACAAAAATAATCTAAATGGCATATCTTGAGATAAGAATTAAGATGAGCATTCAAACACTGACAAAACAAGTAAAAATCTGATGGAGCCATACAAACTTAACAACTTTAGTGCCCCTGATTGTATTTCTGCTAGAACAATTGTTTTACCATAAGATCTCGTTGTGTAGAGGTTAAGGCCAGATGGATTATTGAAATGCATATCAATAAACATAATTTTTTATTTCTCTATATACAAAATTTGCAATATTAATTGTACACACATCGATAATTAATAAGTAAATGTGTAATTCTACATACTTCCTATGAAATTTACCTATGCCTACAAAAACAATAACAAATACTTATTATGTGCTTGAAGAAAAAAAAATCTGAAAATACAACAACATGCTAGAGAGACCAAAAAAATAAATAAACATTAATTGCGCAATGGATTCAATAATGAAGAAATATACTTAATATGCATAACATGTACGTACATGATTCATGTGAAACATATATATTCAAATTACAACCCGAGAAGCGAATATATCTAAGACGAAGTTATGCTGACGAAAAAGAATCATTTTGTAAATGTCACCAGATTTGGCCCCAATTTTTCTTTAGGCAAAAGAGAACATATTCTTAACATAGAGACCTAATATATTGACTATGTAAATTACATTTTTTAAATCGTAGCACGCGCATCGAGCGGGCCACTATACTAGTTAATAGTAAAAAACAACAGCTGCCATGCAGGGCGAAGCTTTTACTGTATTGAACGGAGACAAAAAATTATCGACGTCCTGCATCCAAGTTTATTAGCCACCTCATATTTTGGTCAAATTTTGACCACCTATATAACAAACTATGATTTATATATGCTACAAGAAAGTATATCATTGGAGAGGTATTCAAAAGCTGATTCCCATAATATATATTTTTACATATAAATTAAATTTTATTTGTTATATTTATGTCAAAGTTTGACACAAATACAAGGAACTGACAGCGAAAATGAGACACTACTCGCTACTCGGCCACACTGATGGGGCGCACCGTCCACTGTCTAGTAACAAAAAATAAATAAGAATCAATAGAGTAAGAGTCCTAAAAGCCTTCCGAGTGTGGCAAGTAGGTCATAAATGTTTGAAATCATTCGATGCGGGTCCTAAATATTTGTAAGTAATTTACCGCGGGTCCTAAAAGTATTCCAAGCGTGTGAAGTAGGTTCTAAAAGTTTGATATCATTCACCACGGGTCCTAAATGTTTGTAAGTAGTATATCATGGGTCGTAAAAGTATTCCAAGTGTATCAAGTAGGTCCTAATAGTCATGGCTAAAATAAATATATAGGACCCGCGTGAACGATTTCAAACTTTTAGGACCTACTTGATACACTTGAAATACTTTAGGACCTCCAGTGTATTTTACTCAATTAATAAATCACATCATTGTGTCTGTCAACACAAATCTACAATAATTGGAATGAACGCCGGTAGCTGAGCCCAAGCATTCAGGGATATCAGGGATATTAATTATGACATGTAGTATCATCTGCCGTCCTTTTATGGTTACAAGAATAGTAGATATCATATCATTTCTTATAAAGACACGAACATGTAGTTGCCAAACCAGATCCGTTGCTTCAAGTGTGATAGATGACCAAGGGGTCTAGCGCCGGCCAGGATTTTGACGACGGTGGAGGTAGACTATCAAGTACTGAGAGCGGACGGGGCAGGAGTCTATCAAGCTAGCAGCGTAGGTCCTTGTGTGCATGTGCATGTGGATTGTCGTGTACTCCTGTGGCAGCATGACCGACTAACTCAACCACTATCTAGCTCGCCACTTCGATGAACTCAGGTCATCATGGTGTCAAAGTCTGTCGAAGCTGGAGCTGTTACAACTTAGAACAAACAACTGCAACACCGTTCCTTTTTAATATCATCTGCCGTCCTTTTGGTTGTTTGATGATCGATAGGTACGGAGCATTGACAAGATATCATTATGCCAATTAATTTTGATGTTATCAATTGGTAGTGTCAAAATCTCAACCAATGTTATCAATTGGCGACTCGACTATATTCACACTGTTAGTTTAGATTCAGTAGATACTACTCCCTCCCTCAAACGGGTGTATCTAGCATAAAATTAGTGCTAGATACATCCATTTGAGAGACAAATTTGGGACAAACTTTTTCAGGCGAAGGGAGTAATATACATTTATTTTTCGGAAAAAGAACAGAGCCATTTGTTTAATATATAAATAACAGTTCATCATCTGATCATAATAACTGCCGCACATGGCTGCCCCAAGGGCAAAAAAAACGTAGGAAAATGAGTCTCATGCAACACAAATCCTACTAGTAGTCCAGCAACCAAATAGGTTGAACAAATCCTACCAGTACCTTTTTTATGTACAGTTTCCATACAAGCTTTTACTGGGGGAGAGTAAATAAAATTGCAGGTTGATACAACTCATGTTTTCGATATTTTGACCCTCGTCAGGATGCGAGACGACTTCTTGCCAAAGCGTTCCCCTGGGTGGATGCCGTGTTTTCAGATGTCTGTCTGGTATTTGAACTCCGTGATCTGCCTCTGCACAGGATTCTAGCGCCGGCCAGGATTTCGACGACGGTGGAGGAGATGCTGAAGGCCTGAAACTGAACGTGTCCGGTGGCTATCGAAGGTGTGGCAGCACGATTGACTAACTGAACGACTATCTAGCTTGCTACATCCATGTACTCACGTCATCATGGCGTCAAACTCTTTCGAAGCAGGAGTAATTAGAACTTAGTACAAACAACTACAACACCGTGCATTTGTAATAGCATCTACCTTCCTTTTGGTTGTATGATGATCGATCGGCACGGACCATTGCCAAGATATCATTATGCCGACTAATTTTTAATGTCTACTATCATCCGCCGCCCTTTTGGGGCGACCAACATTAATCTCCGCCTAATCTTATCATCATATACGCAGATGGCAGTGTCAAAATCTCTACCAATGGTATCAATTGGAGACTCGACTATATTCAAACTACTATTTTAGATTCCGTAGATACCATTATAAAATTATTTTTTGAGAAGACCCTAAAAGGTTTGGGAGGAGGCCGGAAGACTTACGGAGAGCCACGACCTCACCGGACGCGCACCCTGAGCTCGTGACTCCCACATATCTCTGTTTGACCTAATTCCACCTCTATAAATTCGTAAATACTTCCAAAACCAACAAGGAAACACCGGAAACACTTTTTCCGCTGCCGCAAACTTCTTTTCTTCTGCGGTCCCATCTAAAGGCCTTTTTCCGGTATTTTGCTGGAGAGGGAATCAATCACGGAGGGCTTCTACATCATTCTTTCTACCTTCCGATGATGTGTGAGTAGTTCACCACAGACATACGGGTTCATAGCTAGTAACTAGATGTCTTCTTCTCTGTTTTGATCTTCAATTCCATGTTCTTTGATCTTCTTGGAGTTCTATCCGATATAATCTTATTTTGCGGTGTGTATGTTGGGATCGGATAAATTGTTGGTTTATGATCAGATTATTCATTGAAAGTAATTGAGTTTTTTCTGAATTTTATTATGCTTGATTGTTATAGTTTTGTATTTCTCACCTATCTATCCGGTTGGTTTGGCCACCTAGATTGATTAATCTTTAGTGGGAGTGATGATTTGTGATGGGTTCAACCTTGCGGTGTCTTCACCTCGTGACAAAAGGGGTAGCGAGGCGCGTATTTGTATTGTAGCCATTAAGAATAAACCGACGGGGTTTATTCATATTGATTGGGTTTACTTTGTCTACATCATGTCATCTTACTTAAACTGTTATTTTGTTTGTCATGAGTTTAATACCATAGATGCATGTTGGATAACAGTCGACTGGTGGAGTAATAGTAGTGGATGCAGGCAGGAGTCGGTCTACTTGTCTCAGACATAATGCCTATATACATGATCATTGCCATGAATAACGTTATTACTATGTGTGTTTTTATCAATTGTCCAACAATAATCTGTTTACCCACCGTATGTTGTGTGTTCGAGAGAGAAACCTGTACTAAAAGTTATGGCCCCCGTGTCTTCTTTTATCAGATTGGTAAAAGCAAAAATACTTTGTTGTAATTTATTTACTTTTATTTTGTTTTATAATTTATCTATTTATCACTATCGGAATTAATCCTTGCACATAACGAGTTCAAGGGGATTGACAACTCTCTTGCTCGCGTTTGGTGCAAATATTTGCTGTGTAGGTGTTATCGAAGAGAATTTGCTTAGTTCTCCTATTTGTTCGATAACCTTGGTTCCCACTGAGGGAAATACTGATCTCCACTATACCGCATCTCCCTTTTTTCGGGGAAAAACCCAACGCAGTTCACAAGTAGCAGAGAGTATGTGTGCGTCATATGTAGTATATACGAATGTTTAGGTAGTATGCATCATATTTTTTAAAATGCTTGTTTTTACGTACAAATATATACTTATTTCACAAATATAATAAAAACAAAGGGCCAACTTGCAAGTTTTTTCTTCTAACTCACTTTGACATATGATTTATATAATATGTGAACATACTTATAATTATAAAGTAGTATATATAATATCACATGCTAGTATATGAGACATGTGGGGTAAGTATCCCGTAGTAGTAGCTAGGATGCATGTGGGGAAGTTTTTCTGATCTTCCCTTGCGCGTGGTCTTATGATGTGAGTGTTTACAATTCAACTTGCTTATTTTAGTTTGGAAGTATATAGTATGACAGAAGTAGCTTATTAATTGATAGAGTGTCAATTTTTGTTGTGCAGGTTTCTGGCCACCGCATGTAGCAGCATGGTCTCAACTGTGAACCCTGGTCCAAATCCCATCATCACACCCCACTCACCCGTCTCTCCGTCCTCCTCCATCTGCCGCCGTTGCTCGTCGAGCACGAAGATCAGTGTGGCACCAAGCATGTTCCCGTACTCACTCAGCACAGTCCGGCTAGCGGCCAGCTTCCCAGGATCTAGCCGGAGAGCCCGTTGGATGTGGTCCATTATTCCATGGGTGCCAGGGTGCACCACAAAGAAGAGATCGTTCCAGTTCGTGCCCCCGTTCATTATTCCAAGCTGCTGGAACGCGTCCATGAGACACTGCTCGATGTGCTGCGCTGCTAGAGGAATTAGCTCCTTGGTGAAGATGTGGCCGTCGAGGCCGGCTTCCGTGAGCTGCATGGTGAGCACGCCGTCGGTTGCTGGTATCGTGGTCTGTGAGGCCGACACCATCTCGAAGAGCGGGCGCTCGATGGGGTGCACGGCGTCAGCTCCGACAATGACCGCGCCCGCACCGTCGCCAAAGACAGCCTGGCTGATGAGCTTGTGTGGGTACGCCTCCTCGGGCCCGTGGAAGGCGACGACGGTGAGCTCGACGCAGGCCACCAGCACGCGCGCGCCGCGGTTGTTCTCGGCCAGGTCCTTGGCGAGACGGAGCGAGGCGGCACCGGCGGAGCAGCCGTTGAGGTTGAGCATCGTCCTGCAGACGGACGCGCGCAGGCCGAGCAGAGAGGCCAGGCGGAGGTCGACGGCCGGGGCTTGCGCACCAGAGTTGGTGCCGACGACGAGGTGGGTGATGTCGGTGGCCTGACGGCCCCACTTCGCTATGGCCTTGGCTGCTGCTGACGCCGCCAGCTCCGGGGCAGCAGCAGCAGCGATTTCCAGCCGGGCGTCTAGGGACGGTATGCCGCGGCAGAAGAAATTGGGGTGGTCTTCCAGAAGCTCTTCCGTGTGGTGGAAGTAGCGCTTCTCCGTTGAGGTCATCTGGCCTGATCATCGTAGAAAACAAGTTTGTCCACATCATCGTCAGGTATGAAGTGAACCCAATATTTGCATCTATATATAATTTCCCTTCTGCTTACAGAAGGACTTGAGTTTTTGTTTGAGGTCTGTGAGGTGTTGGCTCTTGGTGATGCGGAAGTAGTAGTCGGGGTACTCCTCCTGGGAAACGCAGTTGGGCGGGTTTGCCGTGCCGACGGCGAGGATGGCTGCAGGCCCCTCCGCGCGCTGCAAACGCCGGATCTCACCCACCGATGGTAGGGTGGTGCTTCCCATGGTCGTCCAGGAGCCTAGCTAGAAATAGAATTTCCTGGGAGAAAATACACCATGTATGAGCATTGTTATGACTTTGCCGGAAAAAAAGCATGAGCATTGTTCGGAGTCAGTAGTCATGCACGGCAAATAATAAATCTAATACAGGTTGTCATCATTTGAGAAAGCAAAGAAAAAGATTAAAACGATCCAGGCAAGAACAAACGAGGAGCGAGTACTCACTTCTGCGTGAGATGGAGGAGAGGGAGGAATTCTTTGGTCTGTAAGATGGGTGGACCGATGAAGAAGAAGAAGGGGGCAAGTATTATATATATATAGAAACAATTAAAGCGGCGGAGCTAGCTCCCATGCTATGCATTTGCAGGGTTATGGGACAACTCATTTCTGGTTGACACATGGTAGCTTTGACCCGTGACCTCAAGTAAACAATACTCATGAAAAGTAATTGTGCCCATAATAATTGATCATAAGTGGTAATTTTATGTGAACAGTAATCGCAGGAGAACAATAACTGAATGTGATGGGTGCGCACAGCGCTCCGAATCAACAGTGTTTGGAGAAAAATGCAAACACCAAAAAAAAATTTGTGCATACAATAAATACCTATTTACATTATTTTCATATATGAAGAGTTTTTTTAGAAACAAAAATATAGATAGAATTTTTACACATCGAAGACAAGAGAGCCTTCCAGGTTTGTGCAAATTCTCACACTGAGATAACATCTGAGATGCGTGGAAAAAAAATAATTAGAGCTCAAATTAGCTTCAGCTTTTTTCCCATTTCCCCCCCTGGGCGATTTACATCTAGATCGAACATGTTTATTCATTCAGATGGACACCACCTTTAATAAGTATACCGGCTAAGATAGCCCCTCCCTAGGAATTTTAGTGTCTACTTGATTTCTAACAGATTGACAGATGTTCCCTTTTACGTTCGGTTCATTTATAGTTTTACATGATGGTTTGTTAATGGTTTTTGTGTCCAGCGATCTGGTTGTTGCATTGTTTATGTGTATATGTAGTGCTCTCGGGTTTTGTGTTTCTCTCTTTTGTTGACACATCTTCATTTGATCCGATCGTGCACGGACTCGGTTTTTGCCACAATTTCTACGTGATTCCCTAAATCTCTCGAAGGCTCCCGTGAAGTCTAAGCACCTCCACAATTGTGCCTGTATATAAAAAGACTTCACCTTATCCCTACTTGTTTCCCACAGCTGCCTTACATCTTTTGCAGCTGCACCAACAGGTCATCGTCATGCTCAGCGTCCCTACACCCACCGCGATGGGCATTCTCACGTCGATTCCTTGGCATCCTATGCGTGGCCACCATCGGTGGAGTCGGCCCACATCTCCTTGATGCTGATGTTGATAACACTGACGGGTCGACACACCTCCTTCACCATCGGTGGAGTTTGCCGATTTATTTCTGAAAGGCCCTCAGCAAAGCCAAGAAATATGTGATCTCCTACTTCATCAAGATTGGTTTGGAGTGACTGGCGTGGATCGATGATGTCGCATCAATTTGCGGAATCCACCGCTCCTAGATCGAACAGCTCGTGGCCTCTTCCTCACGCTCCCTCTCTCTTATCGCCTTCTCCCTCTCTATCTTTCTGCCGTCGGCTCCATCTCCCTTTTTCTCGCTCTCCAGCTTCCCCTTGCCATCAAGAAGCCCGTCTGAACCACGACGTCGGACAGCCCCCAGATACCCACCGGAGTGAGCCAGGAATAGGTAGCAGAGGCAGCGGCCATCTCCGCTTGCCATCTCATGCAATGGACATCTTCGCCCTCGTCGCAGGCATGCCACACGTTGTGGCAGTGACCAGATGTGGTGCGACCATCTCTGGCGGCTCTAGAATAAGCATCGGCCATCTCCAGCATGCTTTCGGTTAAGCACATATGTGAGGCACTCACCATTGCGTAAAAAAATTTCTTCGAAAATGTTAACGCCCACACGTGTGGGCGTTCACCACTCCGTTCACACGCAAGCATCGCCGCTGGTTTCGGTACGCACGAATCTTGGAGCAAAAGGGCTGGTTTTCGGCGCCACGTAGGACGATTCTCGTGTGCGGTGTGCGAGTGGGTTCGCCCGCACGGTGGTTGCCATCCCGCGGTCAGCGGTTGCCACTGAGAGGCGTGCGGTGGAACTGCCATGCGCCTGCACGCCACGTTCCGACCGCGGTTGACGTCAAACACGTCGCACACCCCTCCACCCTCTCCCTCACGGTTCCATTCACTCACCCCCGCGTCGCATTTACTGGCACAACCCACTCGCACTTCAAACCACTGGAGGAGAAGGCGAGGGGAGAAGGCAACGGCGGAGGCGGAACAGTCGACGGTGTTCGCGACCGTCGGTGGTGCTCGCCGGAGCGGAGCGGCGTCGCCGGAACGCGTGCGGGTCAAAGGTAATGCTCGCTTCATCTCTCGCATCCCCTCCCTGATTTTGTTCCCCTTTTTCCTCCCTGTTCGATTTCTAGATCCGATTCCTAGAGATTCCGGCGATTCGGCGGTGCGCCGGCGTTCCCGCCGCTGCGGCGGTGCGCCGTAGTTGTGTGCCTGCCGTTGCTTGGTGGGAGTGGGCAGTTTCGTCGCCGCCGCTGCGGCAGCATCGTCGGTGAGGTTATGCCTGCTCGGAGGCACGCATTAGTCTTGCATTTGGATTTGAGAGTTGTCCGCCGGGTTGTTTTGGTGCGCATTGGTTCGAAATTTGGGGTTGCAGCCATTTCGCGCGAGAATTGTAAGGGTGATTTTGAGGTTGAAGTAGTTGCCATTGAAACCTAGATCTAGTTTAGTTTTGGGTTTGAAACTGCAGAATGTGGCGAAATTGGCAGTATGAATGAACGTGAACAAATGTGTGGCAACTAAACTACCTGAAGAAATGTGGTAGTTTCCACAAACGTGTTCGCCTCTGTGGCAACAGATTTCCGAAAATGACTGTCATAGTTGCCACACTCAAGCTTTCACATAAGGGCAACTAATTTCATTGAACTTCTGTGACAGTTGCCACACGCATGCTCTTCCCATGTGGCAAACTTAATTCTGCTGAACTTGTATGATAAGTAACCAGAAAAATATGCTTTCTGAATGTGGCAACTATGGCAGTATGACTGAACGTGAACAAATGTGTGGCAACTAAACTACCTGAACAAATGTGGCAGTTGCCACAAATGTGTTCTCTTTTGCGGCAACATATTTTCTGAAACTGACTGTCATAGTTGCCACAAATGTGTTCAAGCTCACACACAGGGGGGCAACTAAATTTTACTGAATGAATGAGATAGTTGCCACACACACGCTCTTGAACGAGGCAAACGGATTTTTTGCTGAATTTACATGATAGTAACCACAAACATTCTTTTTCATTTGTGAGACTTGTTTTTTTTTCTGAATTATTTGTGACAGTTTCCATACTTTGATAGTTGCCACAATCGGTAACACTGGACGGAAGTAATGTGCACATTGAGTGGGCGTGTTTGCCACTTGGATTTTGTACAATCATGTTGCAATATAGTATGTGAACACAATGTCTGTTTGCCACAATACAGATATGACAGTGTGGCAAACTGACTGCATAATATGGCAACCACATTTGCATTCAAATAGTTGACATTTTTCTGTTAGGTGGCAATTGCTTACCCATTGCATTTACATTTTCGCCCTTAACAATTTGGTCTGTTCCTACATCAGCAGAATGGCTCATGGCGATCATCAAAGTGATGACGACGATTTCATGGATCCACCTCAACGTAACCGGGCAACTGGACGGAGAAAAGAGGGCGATGAGGTAACTGTCCGCACACCCGCCCCCCTCCTCCTGATTTATGTTATTTGTTGGCACCTAGATCTTTTTGCAGTCGTCCATCATGAACTAAATTTTCATGACATTGCAAAAACATGGCAACAGCTCAACACTTTTATGTCTGTTTTTCGCAAAAAAAGAAACGTATTCGCAACAGAGCCTCCCAGGAACGTCTGACTGTGTTGATTGACAAATTCACTGACGATCAAAAGGGAGCTGCTGCTGAGATGGGTATGCAGGTTCTGATGGATGTCCGGTGCACGAACCTTGTCAACCCTGTATGCGACTGGCTTGGTGAGATATACGATCCCGCCTCCAGGGAATTCGTGATCCCGGGACGGGGAAGACTTTCATTGAATGAGGAATCCGTGTTCTGCACTTTGGGTGTGCCTCATGGACATATCAAAGTCCCGTACGAGGTTAATAATGAGATCGAGGAAGAGCTGTTCGCCCGTTTGTTTCCTGGGTTGGAGTCCATGCCGAACACGTCTGTACTGGCACATTCTCTGCAGGCCATGACGACGCACGGAGAAGTTTTCAAGATGAAGCTACTCATGTACCTCATCTCAGCTGTTTTTGCGCCGACCACTTCTCTTCGCCCAAGCAACAAATGTTTCCCCATCCTTGTGAATGATCCATGCTTACTACTGCCAGTGTTTTCGTTGCGTTTCTTCCGTTTGATTTCTGACGCGGCAAACTTTTTTGCCCTGAAATTTTGTGTGGTGCAGGTGAATCTGAAAAATGTGAAGAATATGAACTGGTGTAAGTTTATTGCCGACTTTCTCCATGATGCTTTGAAAAACAAGATGTACCAGAAGGGTTGTCGCCTGCATTTAATGGTATTTATTTTTACCAGATCTCTGTGTGAACTCTTTGTTTATAATGCACTTTTATTCATGCATGACAATCTGGTCATAACAAGATGGCAACTGCCATAGTGACAATGTGGCAACTGCCATAATGACAACGTGGCAACTGTCATACTGACAATGTGGCAACTGCCTTCATATTAGCATGGCAACTGCCATCACAGTAGGATGGCAACTGCCATCACACTTTGATGGCAACTAACACATACATATTATCGTTGGATCATACATTATCCTGCTCTTTTTTTTTGAACTACAAATTACCCATGATGGCAACTGATATTTTCTTTTCTTTGCAAAATTATTTTAAATCAGCTCATGTATGTCAACTGTCTTGATCTGTCCACCGTGGATTTCACTGGGGTAGGAGGCCCGCCGCCTACGCACAAGTTTGCTGTTTCTGCATGGACCATCAGCGCTGTCAAGGCTGTGCTTGCCGCAGACAGGGCAACTGATGGCACGTATGGAAAACTACAGGTTAGTTTTTGTTTATGTCTTTTTCACACGGCATGCTTATAAATTTGACATGACGCAACCGTCCGTGGTTCATAAGGCATGCTTACAATTTCTCTTTTTGTTGTTCATAGCTGATGGCCAAGCATGCTATAGACTACAGCGTGTTTGGGGGGTCTCAAAAATTTGGAAAGTGGATGGACGTGCACTCAGCTCCGTCTTGCCCTTCTGATGTAATCAAAATGTCTACATCCATGGTTTGCTGTGGATTACATGTTGATGTTGCGGAAGTGACTTCAATACGGGTTGTTGTTGATGCTTCTTGTTTTCGTGGACAAGCGAGGGCACCAGTTGAGCATCTAATTGGGCAGTTTGCTTCCGGAATGACCGGATTGCTCGGGAAGTTGGTTGAGGGATGGACGTCCCTCAGTGCCTCTGACAGCGACGCGGTTGCGAGGCAGTTCACTTCATTTGTCCCAGAACGTACACATCGGCCAACCGGTTGTCGTGGCCGGTACGACTACAACAGTTCCCAAGAGCCCGGCGACACACAAGATGATGTAGATGGAGACGCTGGCCTCAGCAAGGATGACGACGACGACACGGACAATGTGCATCAGGACACGGATGACGATGAACAAGCTGAAGTTCGCAGAGGCGGCAACAGGGGCAAGGATGCAACAGATGCCCCCCCCCCCACCGAAGAAAGTGAAAGAACAGACGGCTGCGAGAGGCCAGGGGGTGTTGCCATCAAGGAGGGGGAGGGCTCCAGATGATGTTGGGCAGGGTTCTCATGGCAAGAAGTCTAAGACGGATCCCGTAGCTGCCAGGAGGAGGTTCGACTTTCAATTTTAGTTTTCCGCTGTGTCTATTTTCTTGGAACAATCTCATCCATTTTTCTTTGCACTTTTTTGTTGTCAAGCGCGGCAACGGGTTTGTTGTCTGACATTTGCCACCTTGCCTTTTTTCCTCCATCTGTTATTTGCAGCGAGCCGACCGCTGGTGGACGAGCAGTTACGAAGAAACAGGCGCCAACGCCAACCCGTGCTTCTGCTCGCTTGAACAAAGGTGCCCCCATTGCTGGTGACACCCCTTCCACCAGGTCGTCTCCTCGTACGACGACGACCAACACCGGGGATCCTGTTGTGTTGCCAGACATGAGGAAGCCAGTCAAGAACTATGTTAATCCATGTGCTTTCATTTTCATATTGTTTTTTTTCCTTCAATTTTCCAATGCTATTTTGTTCAGTTTTGTCACATGATCTTCTGTCACCGTCACCCATGCGGCAACCTCTCTTCCCCCAAATGATTTTTTTCTTCATTTTTTTTAGTTTACGGCAACTCATTTTTGGTCTTTACATGGCAACTGGCATCTAGTGCAACTGGCATCTAACCCTCTACCTAATGGCAACTGCCATTTTTTACCTATGGCTTTGTGAGCTCATCCCATACACAGTTTTCAAATTGCATTCCTGACAGAACATACATCTGTTTTTCATTCTTCAATTTTGCTAACATGGCAACTACTGCTAAATGGCAACTGCTAACCATGACACATGGCAACTCAAGTTCCCATTACATGGCAACTACCAACTTTCCACTTGTTTTTCATTCACTTTAAGGTTTCTACCATTTTGCAAAACATATTTTTGCTCATTTTTTTCAAACCTTTCTCATGTGTTTTTTTTTCTTTTTGCAGGGTGAACAAGACTACTACGAGCGGGGCCAAGCATAGTATCAATGATCCGCTTGAACGACTACATTCAAAGTTGTCAACGGGGGGTAACTCAAATGTACATGAGGCACCCGGCGACAATACTGCTGCTGCACCGATGACTGCTCCCACCAACCCTGATGCAAGTGGCCGACCATCTCCGCCGGCTGCGGATGCCCAGGCTAGAACAACAGGCATCCGTACATCGGAGAGTGATGAGTCCATATCTGCTAGGACAACTGAAATATTGCCAACTCTTCTGGCAATGAAGGATGCCGCAGTGAGCCACGCCACCCCATCAGCAAGTGTTGAAGTGGACGCTCCCGAGACGAACATAGGCAAGGAAGATTCCCGCTCTTCTGACACTGACTCCAAGCGCGTGCGTGATGGCACACCTGTGTCCACGACAGAAGCCGCTGAGGCGGCAGTTCATAAGGATATGCCATCTACAGGTGAGAGTCCTGGCACAACAGCTCCAGCCCCTGTCGGTGCAGATACTGCTAAGGTTACCGTGGCGCGTGCTAGTCTTCCACCTAGGCGTTGCAACCCCCGTAAGCAACCAACAGTCGTACCCAGTGCACCGGCTGTATCTAGGAGTAGGAGAGATGAGTCTGGGTATGTTCCTGCATCCACACTGTTCCCGCCAACCGCCCAAAGCAATGTGATGGAGAACCCGCAAGACCGGAGCACAACTAATGCAGTTGTCAAGGCTGGCACGAGTGACGTAGGTGAACGGCCGGAGCAGACTGCGCCTTTACCCGCAGTGGAAATCTCCAACATAAATCTGCGCACTTCCAAGCTGCCAGTCAATGTTGGTGTCCCCTACAGTCCAAACAAGAAGATTGCCATGAAAGCTGCTGCTGATACCGCTGACAAGACGCCCCGCCTGCAAACAAGCCCGAACATTCTATAGCGGCCGATTCAGATATGTTTGTTGATCTTTCACCATTGGATTCTGCCCCGCAAATCGTTCGTGGTCCGGCCAGTAGGAATGAGAGGCACCCAATGGCATTTAACCCACCGAGCTTCAGCCTTGGCATAAGTCAAGACCAAGCGGTGGTGCATGATCCTATGCCAGTTTCCTTTGCTTTTCCAGGAGGCACGGCTGCAATGATGGCGCAGCCAATGGTCGAGGGCAGGAAGGCTGTCAAGTTCGCGGAGCCAATTGTGCAAGGTACACTTGTCATGTCCTTACAATTTTCGTGTCTACATATTTTGTAGTTTTAATTTTGTCCCAATCATATTCTTTTCGGGGTGTTCTCACTTGCGGTGGCAACTGCGGTGTGATGACATGGCAAGTTGATTTTGATGCACCATGGCCTACATTTTTTTTGGTTGTTGCCATGCTGCATTTTGACATTTGGGTAAACACATGGCAACTGAAGTTGATTCATCATGGCAACTGTATTTGCTGACACATGGCAACTATAGTGCATTACATATGGCAACTGGATTTGCCACACCATGTCACCTGCATTTTTTTTGTTACCATTCTGCATTTTTTCTATACGGTAATCACATGGAAAGTGGAGTTGACACAACATGGCAACTGCATTTGATGTGACATGGCAAACACAGGCCATCTGAACGGTAATTCATCACAACTGCATGGCAACTGCAGTTGCGATGACATGGCCACCGTATTTCCCCACTTTTCCCCACTTTTCATCACAACTGTAGTTGCACCACACATGGCAATTTCCCCACTTTTTTCTACCTACATCTCACATCATACACCCTATTTCCTCACAATCCATATGTTTTCTGACTTTCTCCTTATCCTAACACACTTTTTTATTTTTTATTTTTGAATCATTGCAGGCACCCCTGAGGAAATTTCATCGTCACTTGACGAAGCTTACCGCAAGATTGAGGAGGCAGCATTGCAGAGGAGGACATCGCGAGGGCAAGGGCAATCAAGTTCCAACTTGACTGCAGAGACGGCAACTGAGGATACCATCAGAAGCGCGACCCCTGGTTCTGTGAGACAGCAGAGGGTAGTTCACGCACCTCCCGCGGAAGACTACGAGCCTGAATTCAGGGCCACTAAGGAACAGACCCAGCTGTACGACATCATCAAGCGGTTTGGAAATGCGAGGGCCAGCAGCAAGCATATGAAGGAGTTGAAAGCGTAAATGACCACATCCTATAATCACTCATTTTGCTTTGTTCTTTTTTTAACATTTTCATCTTTTCTCTTTGTACTCCCTATACATGATGCGCTTACATTTTAGTTCTTTCATATATCTTTTTACTTAGCAGGCATGATTCTTCCGTGTTATGTCGTTTTCATACAGCTCATGTTTGGACAGAACCAAAGTCATTCAATGCGGAGCGACGTACGTCGACCTGGGTGATCTCGCCGAGTCCGTGAGGCCAAACGACAAAATGTCGACGAATATGATTGCATGCGGGATCGACTACATCAACAATCACATCGATATGTGTGCCGACAAGGTCATCATGCATTACAGCGTGACATGCAAAATATGGGATGGTGACTTCCACCACAAAATTCTGAGGAAGAATTTCGCTCAGCACGGTGAATTCAAGCTAACACTGAAGAAATATGTGAGTACTCCTCCCCTGTCTGCACTATTTTTTCACATGGTGTGGTTTTTGCCATCTTCTGCACTTTGTGATTGTGTGTCAGATGTTTTTCATGTGGCAACAGTTGCCATGCACATTTTTCTTCTTTTTGTTTTGTGCATTCCCCGTGAGAACCACGTGGCAATTTTTGATTTTGCAAAATGCACGGCAAATCTTGTACATACATGGACGGCAACTTTCCTTCAACTACCCCCACCCATAACCAAAAAACATCCTACATGATTCTAATTTTTTTGTCCCTCTGCTGTTCTTTTTATGTGAACTCTGCTTCTCATTTCTTCACTTTTTAAATGCAGGTCATGTTCCCCATGTTCCAGGAGCTTGCACCACATGCCCAACACGACAAGTGTGGTCACCACTACGCGATCTGTCTGGACCTGAAGAACCAACGCTTCGAGGTGCTTGATTCAATCCGTTCAGGAGCTGATTCAGATCTTACTACGCATGCTGAATTCTTCATCAACAACCTCAAAGAGACATGGAACCGTCACTACGAAAATTCAAAGGTCCAGATCAGACATTTCCCGATTGAGTATGTGGCGACTGTGAAGCAAGGGAAAACGTAATTTCTTTTTCCCCTCCTTTTATGTGCCGTTTACATCAATGCAACCCCTCTTTTTTGTTGCCACATGTGAATTGAAGTCTATGTTTTGCTATGTCTGTCCTTTTTTGCGTGTTCATCTGAGTCTTTTTCTCGTGCAGTACGGACTGCGGCTTTCACGTGCTGGAATACTTTGCAAAGTGGGAAGGCAGAATCGTCCCCGCCATCACAGCTGCAACGATTGTTGAGCTCCGGAAAATACACACGTGGAACTGATTGACGAACGAAGATTTCAACAAGCGGTCTGGAGCACGTGAGTTCGTGGAGGAAGCTGTCAAGAAAATCAACAAGAAGTACAAGTGATCATGTGGTGTTAGACACCGGACGCATACCTTACATTCTGTTGCTGAGGAATGTAAGGTACTTATCTATCTTGTTATTGTCGAAAACTATGTTTGTGTGCTATGTTACGACTGCAACCCAGCGTATGCCACTATGTAGTGGTGGAGTGTGAGCGACATTTTTAGTAGTTCTGTAATATATGTGTGGACGTGAACCTATTTTTAGGCGTTAATGCACATATGTTTTTATGTTTTATCATTATTACAATGGTTTCATCGCACACAGCACCAGTTTTTGTTGTTTTTGATTGCGTCTATGATGTTTTAAAACAGATGGCAAATGTAGTTCAACATACGTGGGGTATCACCGGCTAGCATGGGGGGCAGGGTTGATCATGCAGCCACAACCCTGGCTGCGATTTATGCACGTTCCGCCTTTGTCCAACTTGATTTTCCATACATTGCCCACAACGCACTATGTTTCTCTAAACCGTGTGGTATTTGTCATGGAAATATATGTCATGCACAGTCATTTCAAATACCATGGCATATTTTAAGCACAGCTAACATGGCAATTACAGTTCAAACAACATGGAAGATCAAGCATACTTGACATGGTAGATACAGTACAACTAACATGGCAGATCCAGTACAACTAACATGGCAGCTCCAGTACAACTAGCATGGCATATTTAGTACAAAGTAGCATGGCATATTTTTAGTATAAAATAGCATGGCATATTTTTAGTACACACAACATGGCAGATTTAATACACATAACATGGCAGATTTAATACACATAACATGGCAGATTAAGCACCCATAACATGGCAACTGCATTTCTACAGTCAATGAATTTTGTTCCTTTCCTTTTTTGATGTTCCTCAGTAGTTATTCTCCCAATTTTAAAAACAAAAAATCTCATCGTATAGGGTACAAAACAAAATGTCCACAAGGACCATGACGCAATGCCCCAATTTCTGCTCATGGATTGCCTGCCGCTTTCTTCGTTTTCTTGTGTTTTGCTTGAATCTCCAATCCTGACTTGTACCTTATCTCTCTCGGGCGACCCTTTGTGATGGAACGGGGTGGGTTCCTGACCTGCGTTTGTGTGCTTGCTGTTCCAGATCCTATGTCCGAGTTTTCAGACGATGGCCCTGTCGATGAAGGCACACTTGATGTGCGGGGGAACCGGTGTAAGGCTTCCTCAGCTTTCCTATTCTTGATCTCATCAAGCTCTCTTTTCAGCGCCTTCCTGTGTTTTTCTGCGACTCTTGCTGTCTCATCACTTTTGCACGCTTCATCAATTAGCTCAGCATAGTTCTTTGTCAGCACTACGTGCCTCACGGCTTCCATGGTTGACTCAGGTCTATCGTCATGCACAGCCAGAACCGCGTGTGTTGTCTGCGGCGCCAACGCGTCGTCAGCGTCCCAAGTCCATCGTCGCCTTATGAAATGGCGGGGCATCCGTGTCACAGCGTTCATGTCCATCACTTTTAGTATGTGACAACACACAATGTTGTCCCGTTTGAACTTGCAGCATTGGCAGTAGTACTCGCCTTGGCCTATCGAGGCTTTCACGAAGTAGTTCCTTCCTTTGTCTGGGTCTTCAGGTTCTGAATCCAACATGCCCAAAATAGAACACACCTTGAACGTATGTTCGTCCATCTGGAAAGCCGTGAACATGCTGGCACGCTTTATTTCTTTCTGGAATCTGCAAGTTTTGTGTGCTTTATCTTAATCTATCGTGCGATCTTTTTTTTTGTAGCACGTTATGCTGTCAAGGGAATAGAAATAGATTTTTGTTTTTGAATATGGCAATCATAGTATACTGAACATGGCAAACATAGCACACTGAACATGGCAACTGCAGTACACCAGACATGGCAACTGCAGTACACTGAACATGGCAACTGCAGTTCAGTAGACATGGCAACTGCAGTACACTAGACATGGCAACTGTATTACATTTTCAACTAGCCATCGTCGTTTCCACACCAATGTTTTCCCCAATGGAAGCACATTGCATCAAACATGGGCATCTACATTTCAGTAAACATGGGAATTGCATTTTCAACAAACATGGCAGTTGCATTTTATTAAACATGGCAATTTGTATATTCAGCATATGTGTTGACAGTATGACATTTTTCAGTTGACATTGGCATTCGCATACCAACATGCCCCAATGGAAGTACAGTTCATTAAACATGGCACCGGCACTTCATTGAACATGTAAAATGTATCCGAGTAAGCATTGTAAACAGAGAATTTCATCAAAACATGGCAACTGCAGCTGAGTAAGCATGGCAAACAGTATTCCATTAAACATGGCAACTGTATATCATGGCAACTGCATTTGCAATCTATATGGCAGCTACTGCCCTAGTGCTTTTTGCGCAAATAAGACCCGTACCGCAACTGACTTACTTGTTAAAGATCTTGTTTGTGTATATCTTGCTCATTTGCCTCTCCATTGGTAAGTAAGTTAGCAATTTCGTCTGCTTTAGTGCGGTGGTAGCTTCTTGCTGCAGCTCAGATCCCAGAATTTTTTGTTGTAGAGCTGTGTACTGCTTGGCAAACTGTAACAATGAGTTGCCAGGGCTCACGTATCGCTTCAACACAGCATTGAACCCCTCACTGCGCTGCGTAGTCTGTAGAAAAGGGAAGAAGCACTGCATGAAGTAGGCGGGCACCCAGTACATTCGCTTCTCCCACAGACTAGCAAGCGTCTCATTGTCTTGGACTTGATGCGTTTCAACCATGGCCATCCAGCTCCTTTCAAACTCCTCGACCGTCAAGATGTGGTCCACGCATAGCTCGAATGCCTTGTGCAGCTCTGGACGGTCAGCAAAGAACGGTCCTAGGGTCTCCTCAGCCTTCTTTATTATGTGCCACCTGCAGTGCCTGTGCACTACCAACGGAAAGACCCCTCTATGCCTGCACGCATGCTAAAATCCTGGTCTATTATTATGTTCATCGGAGCAAGTCCATCCATGCACTCCAAGAAGGTCTTGAACAACCAGACGTACCCATCCGTGTCTTCATTCCGAACGAGCCCGCAACCGAACTGCAATGACTGATTGTGGTTATTTATTCCTATGAACGGAGCACATGGCATCTTGTACATATTGGTGAGGTACGTCGCATCGAACGAAATGCAATCTCGGAAATGTTTGTAGGCTCTCCTTGCAGCACCATCCAGCCAATACATGTTCCTGACACGGTCCTCATCGTCCAACCTTATCCTGTAGAAGAAATCTGGATCTTCCTTTGCTTTCTCATCGAAGTAGGCAATTGTAGCCTCTATGTCAGCCAGCCTGCTCTCTCTACGGTACTTGGCCTGTAGGTTTGTGACGTCAGCTGGTATGTAGGGCATGCTACTCAGTTTCCCCTTTTTGCTGTGGATGAGTGATAGTATCTGGACCATTCTTGATGGACCGACGTTACAGTCATGTAGCAGCTTTACGAATTGTCTTTCAACTGGGGTGAATCCTCTATGGGCGGTCAGAAATTTGACCAGGTCGAACTTCTTTATGAGACTGTGGTTGTGCTCGTCAAAATATTCAGTGACCACATACTGTGTTCCATCTACGTTTAGCTTACACCGGACAGGGCATCCTGTCTTGAGAATGATTCCTCTTTTTCGTTCCGGAACGACAGGCGCAGAACCTTTCACCTTCTTGTTCCTCCATGCCTTGTGGCACCTCATCTCACCTCTGCTGTACTCATTAGTTTTCTTAATTTTTCTATGGTACTCGGTGTTGACCGCAAATCCATGGAACTTTGCATATGTCTGGTAGTATTCCTTTGCTTCCTCGAACGATTCAAATCTCTGCCCAATGTACGGTGGCTGAGGTACCACAATCTCTGATTGCCCACCATCTTCGTCATCTTCTGCCTCGTCGTCACTTTCATCATTCACTTCAGTATCGGCGGCAGTTCCTTCTACTTGAGTGTTGTCAGTGTTTGTATTCAAAGGGGTGCTTGTCTGTATTGCTGGAATGATTGCCATTCCCGACTGTGACTCAAAATTGTCTGCGGCACGAGTGTCTGCTCGCTGGTGGAACGCGTCTTCCGTGCACTCAGAGCTCCCCGTAGTTGATGTCCCTGCGCTGCTGTTAACTGTAGTTGTAGGCCCTGCGATAGGGAAAACAGGTACGAGATTTAAGTTTTATGTTTGAATAACATGTGTATCGCAACGGATCACACCATCTACGAGTGATTTTGCACGACATCATTTTTCAAACAGCAAGCCGCGAGTCTGTGCGTGGGCATGCACGGCAGCTATAGTTGTCCAGTGATGGCAGCTATTGTTTCAACAAACATGGCAACTAGTTTGTTTTTGCATGCAAATAACTTCAAGTATCAAAGGTACTGTTGTTTTCCTGGTTCATATTTTTTTCCCTTACCTTGGTGTGTTGCATTCGACCTTCCCGTGTTGCCTGGGACACCAGAATGACTCCCCCCACCTGCAATTAGTGAAGGCTGCCACGAGACATTTGCCGGGGTACCACCAGCGTAATAACCTGTGTGCATAGCAGTGGTTGGTCAAATTCATGGCAACTGTATTTTTGTGCTAGCACGGCAACTGCAGTTGCCCCTGATGTGGCAACTGCAGTTTTATTGGCAAAGCAAATGTATTTGCATCGGCATGGCAACCGCAGTTGCTCCTCCATGGCAGCTACAGTGCCATGACATGGAAAATGTAGTTGCAATGGCATGGCAACTGCAGTTGTTCTCCCTGGCAACTACATTTGTCCATGGATGGCAACAACAGACGTGCAGGGATGTCAAATGTAGTTTTCTAATACATGGCAACTGTAGATGACCAGTCATGGCAATTGCATTTGCCACCTATGCTCCTTCTACTAATTGATCATCCTCAACTTCACCTTATTTTATGGACTGACCTGTGTATGACGTCGATGGCAGGTACATTGGCGGTGCCTGATGCCATGCGCTGCACGAAGGCTCTGCATTTTCACACCGCGGTAAGTCGTGAGTCCTTTTGCCAGTTTTTTTGCATGTTCATTTTTCATGTCCACAACAGTATGCGCTCTTTTTTTCGTTTTTACATTACCTTGACTGTCCATACAAGCTAGTTGAAGTTGGCTGCCCGTACATTTGTCAGTGATAGCTCCTTGCGAGTGAACTTGCCACGGGCCCCCCTAATTGTGTTTTGGTCATAAGAACCTGCTAAAAAATGACAGTGCACGACAAAAGTAGAATGTCATCTCCATCGTCGCGAAGATGGCAACTGTTCTCTTCTTTTTGTTAGCACTCATCATACCTACGCCTGCATACTGTTCCAGTAGTGGCAGCAACGGCCCTGAAGAGATGAGCTGACTGTACTCTGTTGCATCCCAAGGGGCTGTTTCTGGCCTTTGAGAACCCCAATCACCAGCGCCACCTTCGTGATTCATTCTTATCGTGTCTCCCTTCTTTTCCAATGTGTTCTCAATCTCTACATGAACAAGAAGGCATCAACAATCCACAAGAATAGCATTCTTCTGCTGCTTGCACACAGAAGATATGGATGGCAATCGACGGGTCATAATAGGTGGCAGCTACCGACAATGAAAGGTGGCAACTGTCGTTATACACAAGTGGCAATTAATTTCTTCCAGCCCTCTTCATTCCAAAATTTTGCCCCTACCGTCCTATTTTTCGTACCCAACTACTTGCGTCAATTAAACTAGGAAATTAGGTCAATTTCAAACGTTAGTACATGGTAGATCTGGTGTACTCTGCCTGGCAATTGCGACTACACACTGAACCATGTAGTGTTCTACCCCTACAGCATAGATCCAGCACAAGATCGGGAGATTTTTCAGCTTTTAAGGATGAGAAGGTTCAGATTGGGAGATTTTCACCTGGGTTTTTGATGATCGTCTTCGGATGGCTTGGTTGGAGTTTGGGGCTGGGGGTGGGGGAGGGTTGGGGTGTGGTTTTGAGGTGGGAGTGCCTTACGGATCTGCTCTGTTTGCCATGGCAACCAGAGATGGCCGACGACGGAGGTCGGGGTTCGAGAGGTGGGGGAAGATGGCGGCAGACGAGGGAGGGGATGGATCAGAGACCGGGAACTGGTTGGTCGTGCGGGCAGCGGGTCGGCTTGCCCGGACGGGGCAGTGCGGGCGGGGTTGGCATGGAACGGACGTGCGGGCCGCGCGTTTGTGCGCGCGAACGTGGTCGTGCGGGCCTGTTCACGTCCATGCCACACGAAGCATGCGGGCGGGTTCCCGTCGACGCCACACGTGTGGCAGTTATTCGGACCCAATTTCTTTGAGATGCAACAATACTCTCAGTCTTCAACAATCAGTGCATAAGCATCATGGACAGTACATGGCCTAAATGCGCAAGCGTCTCACACGATAATTCTGTATATATAGATCAATGCACCGCAGACGGGCAAAACATGCTTCCAAAGTACAACAACATAACATGGAACATAATTTATAGTCCAGATATAACATGTGACTCTCCTTACTGGTGTGATGTCGCCATCTTGGGCTTCATAGGAACAGAATTCTCCTCTTGAATTGATGACTTTCTTCAATATGAACCCAGACGTATATGTTAAAACAGCTTGACTGACATGAGGCCGAACCTGGTCTATGTAAATTCGAAATATCTATGGTGGTTTCCAAGAAATAACGACCAATGACTCGATGTGTTGGAGCATAGTAGCCACATAGGACTGTACATGGGGGATGCACGGCGCACTGAAATAAACTGGGCTAGACTTTTGTCTACTGCTTAAAAGAAGATGTAAGGTTATGTCATCCGTTTATCCTAAGTCCAGCCTTACAACGTTCTGCTCTCCCTCTCTGTTTTTATTTTTTTTCCTCCAATATTTTTTTCTCTATCAGTTTTTCCTAAAAACCGCCACACTACACAACCTCTTACTGACACCAATCAGAAAATGTTTCCTTGATAAATCAATGTTCTTACCAAATTAAATCATTTAAAAATATCATGTTAATAGGGGTGGTAAGCTAACCATACATTCGGGTTCACAATTTTTGTCATACTAGCCAGTTCATGGGCAATAACATTGGGCTTGCAGAAGGTATGCTGGTAAGGTCATCTCCAATGCATGGGCATTTAAAATCCTAAGCAAGTTAGCATGTACAAGCGTCTAGCGCTAACACTAGATATCGTATGCGTTTGTTAAGCATCTAGACTCCTGGTTATGGGCTCATGCCAGAAAAAGAAACGAAATTGCTCTGCATACGACTTCAAATGGACGATTTCACGTCCGACCAAGTGACCCAACGATTCCCGTTGATGCATAGATTTGATCGGAGGGTGACCGAGCAGTGTCGTACCGCATCGTACAGGAAGTCATCGTACACCTAGCACTGCTCAAAAAGAAACGGGAGCGATGCAAAACTACCAAAACGGCCAGGATTTAACATCTAAGTACCCAATTGTTCTCCCATAAGAAAATTGAAGACCTTAATAAAGTTCCACTTGTACCAGAAATTTTAATTAATGCCGTTTGAGAAAGCCATCAAGTTAATAGGTCTCCTTTATTGGTGGGAGTTATTAGTTATATATCAACAGATTTAATAAATGGGTTTGATATGTTTTTGTTATAGCTTACCACATATGCCATGTGGTTACCTAATAAATGGTTGTGGTACCTTCCATCGAGTATAAGGCAGGTTTCCCTTTGAGACAAAGGAGTTGAGGACACACACAATCCAGATCTGATCAAAACACACACACACTCCACGTAGGTTCTTGGCGCCCTCCACGTAACCGCTTTGGCTTTCCGCTCCTTTACAACCTCACCCTCTGCCTACGCCGGCCCAAGGACCTACGACGCCGCTATGGCAGACGGGTCGTCATCCCCGGCCCATCATCCGGCATGGGCCGGTCCACGGCCAATGGAACTAGCATGCAAGGGGCTTAATCTCGTCCTCGTCGGCCGCAACCCGGCCAAGCAACAAATCACTAATTGAGAAAGTATTCATTGCAAAGATCACTCCTAACTTTCCAGGTTGCGACAAGTGGCGTGCTGGATGGGCGCCACTTGTCGCAATCTGGGAGTTTTCCTTTTTTTCGTAGATCCGTTTGTTCAAAACGTTTTATCTCTTAAATCGTGCTTTCCAATCTCGAACCGTTTTCACGGTTGGATTATTCGCGTCGAGATCTTCAAAACTAAATCCCATGTTGATAGGTTTTGACGAACTTTTTTTTCACGAAAAAAATTGTGCCTCTCGCGGAAGCAAAAAAAGAGAACACGTTTTTCCGTTTCCGAGGAGGCACGGCCATGCCAATCGCAAAGTGTAATCATGCCTCTCACGGAAGCAAAATCGTGCCTCTCGCGAAAGAAAAAAAAACAGAAAACGCATTTCTTTTTCCGTTTCCGAGAGGCACGGCCGTGCCTCTCGCGGAAGCAAAATGGCGTCTCTCGCGGAAGGAATAAAATCAGAAACAAGTTTTTTTTCGTTTCCGAGAGACACGGCCGTGCTTCTCGCGAAAGCACAACCGTGCCTCTTGTGGAAGAAAAAAAAAATAGAAAATGCGGTTTTTTTTCCGTTTTCGACAGGCAGGGCCGTGACTCTCGAGAAAGCAAAACCATGTCTCTCATGGAAGCAAAACCGTGACTCTCGCAAAATAAAAGAAAAAGAAAACATGTTTTTTCGCGCAATTCTAAAAAAACGTATCCAAAAACTAAGAAAGACCGGTGAAAAACCGAAACATAAAAAAGCCAGAAATAATATTTAAAAAGCAGAAAACGCATGCGAAAAAATAAAAATAAATAATACCCGGAGGAAACGCCCAGAGCGTAACACGTGGCGGGCGACTCAAAGCGCGATAAGTGACGTTGATCGTTGTGAGGCTCGCGAAGGAGCGCTCGTCAACTAGTTGTTCTCGGCCAAGCACCGTGACATCTCCGCGGCGATATCCAAGGCCGCTACCTGTCGGTCGTCTTCACCACTCAAGGTCAGATACTAACACATACTACCTTAATATAGTGCATTTGGTAATTTGGTAATTTGGAAACGGTGTTTGCGACTGTAGAGTTAACTTTTTATGTGTTGTCCGGTCACTGTCCGTTTGGGGGCCAAAAGTTGGGTATTGCGGTTTTAAATGCTCTTATATACTACTCCCTCTGTTCCTAAATATTTGTTTTGTAAAGATTTCAACAAGTGACAACATACGGAGTAAATCCACACTCTAAAATATGTCTATATACATCCGTATGTGGTAGTCTAATTGAAATCTCTAAAAACACAAATATTTAGGAACGGAGGGAGTACATACTACTGGTACTACATACTCTCAGTTTTTTTTAACAACACAGGGGAGCTCAAGGCGCCATTCATTCAAAATAACAGCAATTTACATGATTAATGGCATACCCCTGCTGTAATACATCTCCAATAATTTGTTCCAGGGAATGATGCCATTGCTCATATTCAACTGTACTACATTTAATTATAGCCTTTTGATTTGGACGAAATTCCTGCGAATAGGCTAGCTGCTTCGTGAGCCTCAGTGTTTTGATTTCTACTGACATGAAAAACCTAAACATTACTAGAGGCTGTGAGGGCACAAGAATCCGTTAGAAGACCTTTGATAATCGAATGTCCGGGCTGCGAGTTAGGCTCCCTTTGCTGTCGCCGCCTTGGCCAATGTGAGATTATCTATTAAAATGGTTGCTTCCTGTATTCCCAACCTGTTTAAAATTATAGTTGCTAATTTGATATCTAGAGCTTCAGCATGAATTGCCGATTGAGCCTTCATGGCTGTTGCTGCAGTCTTGACATGCCATGTTGATTGTCCTTATTGTACCTGCATGAAAATCCCTAGACCTGCTTTCCCTGTTCCTGTTGTGTTTGCTTGCTCCTATTCATTCCACGCCGCATCTGTAAAGACTTTAATTGGTGTTGAGAGCTCAGTGTTGTCAATTGTACTTCCTTGGGTGTGCTTTCTTTCTCCCTGTTTGTATTTTCTTTCTCCTCCAGAAGCTACTGTTTCCTGTACAATTATATTTTGTTCCAAAGACATACTATTTTTATAGCTTGAGCAGCAGAAAAGACATGTGTTGGACAGGCATCTTTCTTCTGAAAAAGTTTTTCATTTTGAAATTTCCAAAGGCACCACATAAAGGTGAAAATATTTCTTAAAGTGGCGTGTGGATGATTAGAATTAGCTAAATTTAAGATGATGTTAACTAAAGAATCTGAGTTCTCGCTCAACATGTCAGATATTATATACCATGGTTTTGCAAACCAAGCTGCTCTAGCAAAAGCACAGTCAAAAAAGATGTGCAAATCATCCTCCTCTAAACCACATCTATCACAAAGCATACTAATGTGTTTTGAATACTCACGTGCTCTTTTTCCTGTAGGTAAAGCTTTCCTAATTAGCCTCCATGCAAAAGTCTGTATCCTTGGAGCTATTTCTCTTTCCTTCCAAACTTGTTTTAAGAGTTCTTTTGTGTTGTTGGATAAAGTTCTGGGCCTTGGCTCTCCTTCTTCTTGCATGGCCTGCAGACAAGTTTTGGATGCACTTTTTGTAGTGAATTTCCCTGTTGGAGTAGGCCTCCAGCATAATAGGTCTTCACCTTCCTCCTGAATGATTGGTACCTGTTTAAGATTGTTTGCTATTTTGGATCAAACAGAGTATCTATGAGGTTAGTATTCCACATTTTCTGACCTGGAAGCCAAAGATTTTTAACAAAAGCGGGATATACAAAATCACTTGCTTGAACAATGAGGTGATTATAAATCATTTCCCAAGAGGTAAACCAGGGAGAGCTCCAGAGAGAGATGTTGACATCTCTGATTTGAAAAGGTAAATTTCTGATAAGCACATGCCTAACTTTGAGGATGTATACTCTCAGTTTTGGCGCGTACTACATACAACATACATAACTCACATGGGGGTAACTACGGTTGGGTGGTAAGAAAATATTTATCCTATATATATATATATATACAGCTAGGCGTGTGAGTTTGTATCAAGAAAATAGAGAAGAAATAAAGATAAATTTTAGGATACGAGATAGGTGTACCCTTGGCTAAAACTTTTTGATGGTGTGTGTTTACGATTATTTGATGTGATCGATCCTATGACAAAATCCAACATACGGAGAAGAAAAACGTAAGAGTGACTCAGGAGGAAACATGATGAAAAAAAAAACGACTGCATTTGTCAACACACATCCATGTGTTTGTTAAATAGAACTCTTGGGCACACGCATCTTTCATCCATTTCTTGTGTCGCAGCAGTTAAATATTTCCTTGTTAAACACTGTATAGGCGTAAACACTCATATATACATATATGCATTCATCCTTTTGAACACACGCATGCACATCTTACCCTATGGACACCTTCGAGAGATTGAGCCGGCACATCATCTTGAGACTTACCCTATGGACACCTTCGAGAGATTGAGCCGGCACATCATCTTGAGACTTACGAAGTCGTCACAGATGCCTTCATAGTTGACAGGAACATATTCTTGCACTAAACGCACATCGCCGGAAGGCCTAAAATAATTCCATGAAAATGCAAGCATGGGTGCCAAATCTAGGACTTGAACCGTCATGGGATGTGGATATCACTGTCCTGCCAATTAACCATCCAATCGTAGATTGTTCGTAAATAAAATTCTATAACGTATGTGTTATTTTTCTATTTGCAAGGCACAGACACTATTAGTGCTAATTAATTAGATTAGTACACGTGTTGCCGATAGTTTTTTTTATTTTAGTACGTACTCCCTATAGGTTGGTCCGTACGTTTTGGTTTGCTTGTCTTAGGATTATTGCGCGGGCGTATATAGGACCATATGCTCGACCAAGAATTCAGAATAACTGCCCATTAGCACACAATCTAAAGTAATCACGGATTTTAGGGTAACAACTTGTAGATGGATCAACTTTCCTACGGCTTCGGTCTAGCCGCTGTAGGCACGATTCTAATCTCGTTGGTTCTCTGCCTGCCTTTCGTCGCTAAGGAAAACAGATCAAAGCTTCCTCCAGATCCATGGAACCTTCCAGTCATCGGCAGCCTTCATCACCTCATCGGCACGCTGCCCCACCACGCATTGCTCCGCCTATCGCGCCGGTACGGCCCGCTGATGCTGCTCCGGCTCGGCGAGGTGCCCACCCTCGTTGTCTCTACGCCTGAGGCGGCTATGGAGGTGCTGAAGACGAAGGACCTCGTCTTCGCCACCCGTCCGAGCGCGCCCACGCGTGACCTCGTAAGCTGCGGCGGCAAAGCGCTTGTCTTTGCGCCCTATGGCGAGCACTGGCGGCAGATGCGCAAGGTGTGCATCGTCGAGGTGCTCAGCGCGAGGCAAGTGCGGCGAATGGACTCCATCAAGCAAGACGAGATCGCGCACCTCGTCGATTCCATTTTCGGTGCGTCTTCTACCTCGCCGGCCGCCACCATCAACCTCAGCCGGGAGATGGCCAAGCTTACGAACAATATCATCGCGAGGGCAGTGTTCGGTGGCAAGTGCCAGCAGCAAGAAAAGTACCTCCATGAGCTCGATAGGATGATGGTGCTTGTGGGAGGGTTCAGCCTCGTTCACCTTTTCCCGTCATCGCGGTTGGTACGGTGGTTGAGCGGCGCCGCGCGCGACCTGAGGAGGAGCCACGCCCGGGTACAGCAAATCCTGAGGGACATCGTCGTTGGGGCGCAAGGAGATGAAAGAAAGTGCCTCCGCAAGCGCCGGCACTCGAGACAACGAGGACCTGCTAGACGTGCTCCTTAGGCTGCAGAAGGAAGACACCCTCCGTTTCCCTCTCACGTCTGACATTATAGGCGCAGTCATCTTCGTAAGTCATTATTTTTCATATATATATATATAGCTCCCTTTGTGTATTTGGACGCTCACGCACACAATAATATACCTGTGCATGCATTTGCGACATGGTTCCAGGATATATTTGCAGCTGCAACTGACACCACTGCCACCACGCTAGAATGGGCCATGGCAGAATTAATCCGCAACCCAGAGTTGATGACAAGGGCGAAACACGAAGTTCGACAGGGTCTAGCACAAGGGCTATCCACGGTAACGAGCGCAGACCTCGGCAATCTGCACTACCTTCGAATGGTGATCAAGGAAACACTAAGGCTACACCCGCCCGCCGCGGTGATGCGCAGGGCAGCCCGAGATAGGTGCCAGGTAATGGGCTACAACATACCCAAAGACATCCATGTGATGATAAACTTATTCGCAGTGGGGAGGGACCCGAGGCACTGGGGGGAGGACGCCGCGGAGTTCAGGCCCGAGAGGTTCGAGAGAAGCGACGCCATGAACGTGGAGTACAGCCCGGGGCCGCAGATGGAGTTCATCCCGTTTGGGTTTGGCCGTAGGCAGTGCCCCGGAGCCCTGATGGCGACAACGACGCTTGAGCTCGTGCTAGCCAATCTCCTGTACCAATTTGACTGGGCGATTCCGGGTGGGGCAAGCCCGGAGACGCTGGACATGGGCGAGGTATTTGGGTTAACTGTGCATCGCAGCTCCAACCTGTGTCTACAGGCAGCAACTCGCCGTCCACAGCAACACTAGTGTCCTACACATGGCAGCCAAGAAGCGAGCTCATCAAACATGTTTATTGGTGGACCAAGATTTTCTATCTTAAGTCATCTTATTAGTATTACCTTGGGTGGCTAACAAGTGATCTAGCTTGCTGTGGTCCACCAAGTCAGGTGATTTAAGTCAGTGAATTTTAGTCGGATCAGTATCCATGCAAATACTATAGATGGGTGGGTATACAATAATCTGTGCTATGCGTGTAAGGTTCAGTTTCATGGCTATGTACCAACACATTTATCTACTTATTATGTACTACGCGTATGAGTATATACATTATCCAGAGTTAACATATCCGAACCATCGATTTATATGCTTTGCTATAACCTGATTCACAAAAAAATAGTAGGGAACATGATGAAGTAGCCTGCTCATAGTGTGAGTAATTTAAGTAGTAACATGCATGCCACATATGCAGAATGCACATAATTTATGAGGAGAGAGGCAAATAGAGCAACATAATATGTTACACACATCACATAGCGTTTCTCGATGTAAAATGACTCTATAAAATAATAAATGAAATTTGTTATGTTACCACACATATGAAGGAGGTAGTAACATAGATTAATAACATATGTGCAGGAAATATTAACACCTTTTCGATTAATCTAATCCACAAGTAGATAATAAACATGGCAATCACATTATGCAATTCATACGGATATCTAATCGTGTAAGCACAAACAACACATATAATTAAAAGATCTATGAACACAACGTATACATCTAGCACATGAACAAGCAAACCGGGGTTGAACGAATAATACCATCCGGCTGGCCATGCCAATGTGGCGGCTACAGCAGCAGGTTCGGCGTCGTCTGTGGACTTCTTCTGGGCAGAGGCATCGTCGGCCATGGGGTCCATGCAAGGGAAGTAGTCGAAGTGGAGGAGGACGGAAACGGGGACGGATCGGGAGCAGCCACACCGAGATGCTCCACAAAAACCTTATCTCTGTTCTCCCTGGCAGGATCTCGAACTATGAGGTTCTGGAGGCACCTGCTCTCTCGACCAACCATACACCTGGTAGTCGGGATGGCATCGGCCGAAGTAGCATAGTGAGAGGAATAGTAGATGACGGTTAGGGTTGTGCAAGGAGGGAGTTACTAGTTAGTGTGTTAGAGTTCACTCCACAAGCTAGCGCCTCCTTAGGTAGGCCATTGGGTACATGGGCCTTCGCTTAGGCGCACGACTGAGTCCGTGAACAGCCCACATGCCAATGTCTCGGACAGTGGCACTTCTGTTAGCGACTCGTTAATTAATTCACAATTAATTAACCATCCTGACCGGCAAAAATAAGGCTCGGCTCAGCTCATTCCCGCAAACCGCGGCATGAGCGCACGTCGAGGTTAGGCAGGCGGCGATGGAGGAGGAGCGCACGTGTACGACCTCGCTTCCCAAGTTCCCAATAGCTTGTGGTAGAGCATCCCTTATAAAGGGGTCTCACTCTTACTATACTAGCAGTATGGTAATAAACTTCACACCTCTTGAAGTGCACCTAAATGGGCCTTGCAGATTAACCAGGGATTATTGTCTTATATGGGCCAAATCCCATCTATAATCCAACAATTCCCCGCAAGATCTCGAGACACGTTATTTTGTTATCTATTCCAAACAATGTTTTGATATATCAAAATTTTCAGTGGAGACTGCTAAGTTGAACTTCCACCTAGAGCAACTGGATTACTTCTTCATAACTGAACAATGAACTATTTTTTGAATTGTCGGTTTAGCCTGCAGAAGTTTTGCCAATTGTTAACTTGTACGTGGTTGCCGAAGTCTAAACCCATGGGTGGACCTTAATTATTAGTCATACTCCTGACCTGTTCATGAGCTCCCTAGAGATTACCCAATATCATGACTATGACTAGCAGTCGGACTAATATAGGTCCGTGTGTTACTCCAAAGAATGATCTGTATGATAGCATCTTGCTTACACAAGTTTTGGAACATATTAAGACAAAAGTCAACCCACCTTATAGATTACGAGACTATTGCATCTTCAACGTAGTGGGTTAGCAAGGATACTCTCCTCAATTGACCACTGGATTGTTTTCCCATATCATAATTAATGGATCCCCGATCACATATGTTGGGTTAGGCAACTTATGTGGGTCTCATATCCATCTCCCTCGATGTATTTTCTAGCACCATCTGTGATAGCCCTTTTGTAAAGGGGTCTGCCAGATTCTTAGCCATCTAGATTAATTGTATACATATGAAACATTTTTTATAGGTTAATGTATACTTTTTTCATACAATGTACAATTTTCATATACACATGAAACTTT
This sequence comes from Triticum dicoccoides, assembly GCF_002162155.2. Classification (NCBI taxonomy): domain Eukaryota; kingdom Viridiplantae; phylum Streptophyta; class Magnoliopsida; order Poales; family Poaceae; genus Triticum; species Triticum dicoccoides. The sequence continues at coordinate 9,948,549 of NC_041383.1, read as the reverse complement.
TTTATACACCTTAAGCGCCCAAACAGTTCCTGGCGGTCACACTGCCCCATTTGTGGGCCGAAGGTTGATAAGTTGACAGATCACAGTTGACCAGTTGACCGGCCAAGCGTTGACTTCACACAGATTCAAACAAATATTGAGGGATTTCGCAAAAATTGCTCACCAACTTCAAAAAAATTCACGAATAAGAAAACAAATTATCTATGAGCCAGATTTTTAGTACTCTTCCGACCTGTTAGAGGCCACCCTAATAAGCGGAGATTGCCAGGAAAACGTTTTTCAACAAGACAGTAACCAACTCAAAAAAGTTTGAAGGAGGTACTTACATTTTGAAAAAAAATCATAGGATTTTTTAAAAACTTCATCGTATCTAAAAAAAGTTCATCAAATTTGATATACAAGTAAATCGAATTTGACAAAAAGGTCATTGATTTGGAAAATAGTGCATCAAGTTTTAAAAATATTATGCATTTTGAAGAAAAGTAAAGAAAAAGAAAATGAAACCGGTACAGAAAAAACAAAACAAAAACCGGCAGAGAAAACGAAACGAAAACCTGTACAGAGAAAACAAAAATAAAAACAGAAAAACAAACGGTTGGGAAACTTCTGGGAGCTTCCAAAAACTAGGAGAGGGTTCCTTCGTGTCCATTTGGGCCGGCCTATTTTATTTAGATCGAGGA
>NC_041383.1:9940032-9947686 GCF_002162155.2 Triticum dicoccoides | reverse complement strand
AGGGTTCACGAGATTACAGAAATAGAAGTAACAGAGGCGCTTCCTATTTAGCGCTACAGGTGTCCGTTATAGCCTTATAGGTCATTTCGCAAATGTGCGTTCGAACTCGCGACAACTGCAGTGACGCCAACAGAGTTACCTCTAGGCTATCAAACGTCTTGTGCTTTCTAACATGCTTTTTTATTTTTGTTCGTATCTACAATCGTGGGAATCCTTTGCTTTTGGGACGCTTCCTAGCCGGTTTTTTCAGGCTCGCTGGTCTTCGGGGTGGTTTTATTCCAGTTTATTTATTTGTTTTTAATTTCTTTTCTTTTTTAAATGTTTGTTCATCGAATTTGTTCTTTTTATTTTTAAATGATGAATTGTTTTCACTTTTTTGAACTTTTTTCAAATGGGATGAACTGCATTCAAATTCATTGATTTCTTTACAAATTCGATGAACTTTTTCTTGGATGATTTTTTTTCAAATTCAACGAACTATTTATATTTCATGAACCTTTTTCAAAACAATGAACTTTTTGGCAAATTCGATGAACATTTCTTCAAATTTGAAGAACCTTTTTTCAAATCCAATTAACATTTTTAAAAATTGTGAACTTTTTCTCACAATCGACAAACTTCTTTCGGTTATGACGAACCTTTTCATGTTTTTGAACTGTTTTTATTTTTTTGTCAAATTATTTTCAGATAATTAATACCATATATACAGTGTATATTTGTGTAGTACTGTAAGAATGGTCAAATAGATCTATTTTTCTAGTAAATGGACAAGGAAGGTAGCTGGGTCTAGTGGTAACAGCGATAGCCTGTTGGTGGTCACGTCATGAGTTTGAGTGTCAAAGTTTTTTTTGCTTTTCTTCAGCAAGTTGCTGTGCCGGCCCAGTACGAGCTCCAACTGGCACTGACAGCAGGGCACGACTATTCCTCGCATTCAGCGAGACAGGGGTGACCACTCGCTGAAGCCAAACACCACTTGGGCGGGCCCACGCTCGTGGGATACAACAGCCTGGTTTTTTTTACTTTGTTTATAACATTCTACATATATACATATTAGGAAAAACACTCTTCAAAAAACACATTTGAAAAATGTTGAATGCGTATTTGAATTTTTTTGAATGAATATTAAAAAATGTGGAACGAGTATTTGAAAGACTTTGAACAAATATTTGAAACTATGAATGAGTTTTAGAAATGTTGAACAAGTATTTAACAAAATGTTGAACAAGAATTAGAAAAATTCTGAAATAATTATTTAAAATGTTGAACCAGTATTTGAAAAATGTAAATTAGGTATTAACAATTTTGAGCCAGTTTTTAAAAAAATATTGAACAACTATTTGAAAAATATTGAACAAGTATTTGCAAAAATGTTGAGTGGGTATTTGAAATTTTTTTGAAGAACTATTTGAAAAAATTGTAAAAGGTATTTGATAAAATATTGAACAAGTATTTGACAAAAAGTTGACTGAGTATTTGAAAAATTGTTGATCATGTATATAAAAATGTTGAACAAGTTTTTTGAAAATGTTGAGCAACTATTTAAAAGATGTTAATCTTGTATAAAAGAATGTAGAATGGAAAAAAAGAAAAAAGAAAAAATCCAAATAAATGAAGAAAAGGGGGAAGAAAAAAGAAGTAAAAGAAAACGAATATGAAAATCAAAGAAAAATCAAAGAAAACCGGCTCAGCTCACCTCTAGTAGGTTGTGATCCTGTTACTAACCAGTAACTGGAAGATGATGCAGTGGTTAGCAGCGCTGTGGTTGCCCCACGCGACCAGGGTGCACTCCGTTTCTTCTTCATTTTGCAACCTACCGAGTGGAGAGCAAGCCTCCCACTCGGGGGCTTAGCTGCAGTCCAATACTTGCCTAAGTATCTGAAAAATCCTACCGAGTGGAGAGCAAACCTCCCACTCGGGGGCTTAGCTGCAGCCCAGTGCTCGCCTAAGTATCTGAAAATCCTACCGAGTGGAGAGCAAACCTCCCACTCGGGGGCTTAGCTGCAGCCCAGTGCTCGCCTAAGTATCTGAAAATCCTACCGAGTGGAGAGCAAACCTCCCATTCGGGGGCTTAGCTGCAGCCCAGTGCTCGCCTAAGTATCTGAAAATCCTACCGAGTGGAGAGCAAACCTCCCATTCGGGGGCTTAGCTGCAGCCCAGTGCTCGCTTAAGTATCTGAAAATCCTACCGAGTGGAGAGAAAACCTCCCACTCGGGGGGCTTAGCTGCAGCCCAGTGCTCGCCTAAGTACTTAATCTATTCCGCTCTACAAGGATGACGAGGCGCAGGTCGATTGTAACCTTCTCCCTCTGAGCTACGCCACAAATACAATGTGCACTCCATCTGTGCCCCATCCCTACCTGCCAAAAAGCGGTGAAGTGCAGGTCGACTGGGCTTACCACCTTAGAGCTACATCTCAAGCATTAAAATATATTCCGAGTGAAGAAGAAAATTCGCTCGACGGAAATGCAAGCATATTCAATGATAAGCAAAGTTCAGATAATGGATTCAGAAGTGCGCAGGCGTCAAGCCTGTAAAAGTTTATCGGTTACAAAACCACTCGGCATTCCGAGGCAAATTTAAGATGAAGCATAGAAGTTTTTTACTCCTCAGGTGGAGGACTGGAGGGCGTGACAAACTGGTCCAGGTCGATTCCATCAGCAATCCGAGTGGCAGCAGCAATGAAGGTCTCCATGAAAGATTGGAAGTCATGCTTCTTGGTGTTGGCCACCCTGATGGACGCTAGCTTGTCCTCTCGAGCATCCTTGCAGTGAACACGTACCAGAGACAGTGCAACATCAGCACCACACCTGGCAGAAGACTTCTTCCATTCCTGCACTCGACCTGGAACGTCATTCAGTTGAGTAATTAAAGACTCGAGGTCATTGTGAAGCATCTCTCTTGGCCAGAGTGTCGTGTCGATCCGCGACACCGCAACCTTCAGTCGAGCGAGGTAGTCAACCACTCCAGCAACGCGAGACTCCAGTCGGAACACGTTCATAGCAGCCTCGTCCTTCACAGGAGAGTTAATGGGGTCCAAGTTTGACTCCAGTCGACTGGTCTCCTCCTTGAAGTTTTGACAGAATTCTAGCTTGCTCGCTCACGCATGAGTCGCGCATGTTGACCATGGATGTTGACTGTCAATTTTTCTAAAAAGTTTAGGAATCTTAAATAGGCAAAGAAAACATCAAAAAAGTTCTCGAATTGACAAAACATTCATGGATTTTTTAAATTAGGAATTTGATGGACTATACTATTATTCACAGATTTGAAAATGCTTGTGGATTTGATATATTTTCAAAAACCATGCATTTGAAATTTCTGATAAATTTGAAAACTCCTTGAATTTTTGAAAAAATATTAAGTAAAGAAAAAAAGTTAAAGGAAAAAAGAAAAAAGAAAAAAAAGAATGATGAAAAAACCCAAACAAACACATGCAGGTGCAGCATACCAACAAGGCAGTAAACGGCGTGTGAAGCAGTAGATAGGTCAGACGACATAAGTATCACTAAACCAAGTCCTCCTACTCCATGCCCTAGGGAGCCCCTATTAAACGACCTACGTGTTGAAAAGAGAGCAAAACGGCGTGATAGCTATGTGTGGCCCATATTGATTCTTAATAGAAATCACCAACACACGACAAAATGAGCGGGCTAGCCCATTTAGCGTGGTAGTCGCAGTCATTAGTAGTAGTCGTTGTACGTTCGATCGGTCGATTTTCTTCGTTCTTCTTGTATTTTCGTTGATTTTATTTGTTTTCTTCATGTTCGGATTTTTTCCTTCATTTCTTACTTTGGTTTTCCATTGTTCTCCTTTTTTCATTATATTTGTTTTTTCTTTCTTTGTTTGTTTTCTTTGAGAAAAAGTTCTTTTCATGCTTTTATTTTTTTGTTTCGATGTGATTTTTATCTGTTTTCCAACTCATGTCTACATTTTGCACGGTATACAATTTTCATTCTAAGAGCACATGCCAAACGAATATCTGATACACTTTGCAATTCTTCAAACACAAGAAGTACATTGTTTTCAAAAACATGTTTCGAACACTTTCTTTACAAATAATAACATTTTACAAATACAAGTTGCACATTTTTATTGGTAATAAGATTTTTTTCTGATTTTCATTGATAATTTTTGGTAACACTTGAATGTTTGATGAAAATGTTATAAACATTTTTTTCGAAACAAAAAAATTGCATCCTATGGGAAAAATTTTAAGACATTGTTAAGCATTTTTTAAATTACCAGGAATGAATTTTCAATTTACGGAATATGTACTTGTTGACATTGTACACATTTTCTTTAAAATCTGCCGTACATTTTTTAACATTACACAAACAATTCTCAAACCTTTCTACTATTTTTAAAAGGAATGTATATTTTTTTCGAGGTTGGCTGAGGTCGGCTGTTGACGGTACTCTCTTGTTTCCTTCCCCCCTTTTTTCATTTATTTATCCTTTTCTTTTATTTTTCCTCCTTTTTTTTCCTTTTTTCTATGCTTTATCAATTGTTTTCTATGCTCACTTTTTAGGTTTTTTTTTTCATTTTTTCAGATTTCTTCGCTTTCTTTGTTTGTTTTCTTGGTTTCCATTAGTTTCTTTCGTTTTTTTGCGAGATATTCTTTCTTTGTATATATTTGGTTTCCCTTATTCTCTTTGTTATACTTCGAATTTTTTCTTTCTTTCCTGGTTTCTTCAATTCTTTTTCAATTCGTTTCGTCCGTCTATTTTCCAGGTTTCATTGGGTTTTCTTTGTTCTTTTATTTGCTTTATGGTTTCGTTGGTTTTTCTATCGCTTTTCATATAGAATAGGAACATCTTTTTACACACATTTATATTTTACTTAAATAAAAGAAACATTTCTGTGTACACATTCAAAATTATTTTCAAATAAAAGATTTTTTTCTAATTTTATTAAAAATATGTTTTTAATCGACATTTTATAAATTTCTTGAATACATCAGTAATTGTTGGCAAACACACTTAAGATTTTCAAAACACATGATTAACATTTTTAAATATGTATTTTTTGGTGTCTAAATTTCTGCATACACATAGCACACTTTTAGTTAACATCAGGAATATTTTTTGTACACGTTTAAAAAATGAAATATGTTTAACACTTTATGAATACATGATCAACATCTTTTCATACAAATTGTATTCTTATTTTCTACATTTTTTGTGTACCTGAAAAAGATTTTTTCTATACACATTCAACATTTTTATATATTGATTAATTTTTTGCAAATACATGATTTTTAATACATGATGAATATTTTTTCTTACATATTTTATTATTATCCGAGATTTTTTTACCGCTTGAGTATCATATTTAAAATACTCGATTAACATTCTTTAAAGACATGATCATATTTTTTGATACATTTTTCTTATAGGTGAGATACTTGAATAATGGTCGAGTTTGAACAATGGTCGGGTTTAAAAATATTCACAAGTTTGTGAATCAGAAATTGTTTCTGAATTTGAACAATGGTCGAGTTTAAAAATATTCACAAGTTTGAAAAAAAATTATATGTGAGAAACTTTGTAGGCTTTATGAAAAAATGTCCAGGAATTCTTTTCAATAAGTCCATGAAATCAATAAATATTCATGGTTTCTGGAAATAGTCTCGAATATGTGAAACAAGGTTAGCAATTTTGGAAAATGTGCATGATTTCAAAAAATGTGCATAACTTTATAAAATTATTTCAGTATATGGAAAATATCATGATTTTCATAAAATTTCAATGAATTAATTTTTTTCATGATTTTTTTGCAAATTTAAAAAGAGAAAAGATAATTAAAAGGGATAAGGGGAAACAAAAAGGAAATAGAAGAAATGTAGGGGGAAACCCTCAAACAAACAAAGGAAAAAGTAAAGAACAGTTCAGGGAATGTTCTGGAATGGGCCGGCCAATCCATAGGGCCGGGCTAAGAGGGAGTAAGTGCTAGGTCACTATTCAGTGACCTACAGGACAAATAGGACTATCCCATGCACCACCGAAGGGAACATTTGAGGAGACATGCACCTCAACACGTAGTGAGCTGGTCGGTTTCTCAAAAAAAATGTAGTGAGCCGGTCGACTTAGGGCCAGTTCTTTCCGACTCATGATTCTCGAGAATCTGATTCTGGAAACTGTCCACATAATTACCTGCCCAGAGAATCAACCGTCCAGTTCTTTTCTGTGATCCTAGCCTTGTTGTATGAGTTATGTGCTAAAATATCTGTAATGCCCCTAAACTGAAACTGAGTATTGTATAGCTCACACTAGGTTATTTTAGATAGTTTCACGTCCCATATGCCCATGAAAGCGAGTTGCAAATATCATAAAGTGTATATAAGCTTTGTAATTACAACATTTATATTAATACTAAGTGAACTTCCAACATACAAAATTTTCACTATATGCCATCAACCATACAAAATTCATACTAAGTCAACTTGCACCATACAAATCAACATACAATTTACAGTGGAAAACAAGTACGCATTATTTTTTACAACACATATTTCCTAAACAGAGAAAGAAAGTATACAGAGAGAAGAAGTGGGAGGATGAGACAGAGAGGACGTAGGAGACGGAGAGGCATGAGAAAGTGGAGGAGACCGGGCGCAACCCTACCGGCGCGGAAGGAGATCAGATGGCCGGGGCGGAGGAGATCGTGCAGCCGGGCGTAGGAGACGAGGCGGCCAGGAACTGGGATGGCGACGACGGACGGGACAGGGTGGCGGCGTGGGGCTCCTGCTGGCGGTGGATCTGAAGATGCCGGGCCGGAGTCGCCGACCGGCAGCACAAACCCTGTCTGAAGCGAGCGGTTCCTGTCGGGGACAACTCGAGCACACAGGATGCGTGTGTGAGGTTGTTCGCTATTTTCAGCTCGTTTTTGGGCTTCTCTCCTCAGGCCCGAGTGGCGTATTCATCGTAAATATGTTGTTTAATAGGGGTATACCTAACGAACAATTTTCTTTTGAGGGACACATCAAAATTGCCAGAATCGCCAACTTCTGATGATTCTCAGTTACACTGTGATTCTCTCATAATTCTAGACGATTCTTGGGGCACAGATGAGTTCTTTTGCGATTTTAATTCTTCAAACCGTGATTCTTCAGAAATGACCGAAAAGAACTGGCCTGGGAGGGCTAGTTGATTGGGTAACCGGTTTCCAGTCGACCCCTAAATAAAAACCGGTCTTCAGAATTTTTTTCTTAACCGGCAAGGGGTAGCATATAAAAAAAATCAGAATAGTAAAAACAAATTAATGAATTTGACGTATATTTTTGACAATTTAATGAACATTGCAGAATTTAAAACTGATTAGCGAAATTTGTAAAAAGGTAGTCCAGTTAAAAAAAAGTACCCTAATTTATTACACGTTCATGTATTTAAAATATATTTCTGAATTGAAAAAAACTTGTTCATGCATTTTAATTGTGTTGACAAAATAAACAAAATAATAATGATTTTAAAATGTTTTCAAATTATTAAAATAAATAAAAATCATATTCTCAAATATCCATAAATTTGAAACAATATTAATTAACTAAATAAATAAAACATATACACGTAAAAAGGTAAACAAAGACTTAAAAGGCCAAAATCCACAGGGGAAACAAAAGAAAACCAAAATCACCACAGTGGTTCGTCCCCTGAGTG
>NC_041383.1:9932524-9938309 GCF_002162155.2 Triticum dicoccoides | reverse complement strand
CACAAGATTTGAGTTTGTTTGATTGCATCACGGGAAAAACAAATAAACTTTAAAAAGAGGTTGGGATGGACGTTTGATTTCCTATGGAATATGGTTTTTGCTGGCCCAAATTATCTAGCAGTGTTTTTTATAAATGGCTTTCATGCTCACGCTCACAACCGACTTTGATCGACGACACTTCATGCGGGCTCAGTTTGTTTTCAGATTTCGCTCAGAGAAGCGCATGATTTTAAATCGGGTCGACCATAGCACAGACCATTCTGGCTAGTTTGAGCATGTGCCTTCATCATGCACCTCCGTCCATGCACTACACACTCTAGCTGACTGGAGGTAAACCATGAAATCTCGCATAATATGTTGTTTATGTTGCATCGATCAGAACGTTGTTGCAACTGTGGAAAAATTAGTACTTTGCCCCTTCAAATATTAACATTATGTGCCATGCATTCACTCATTTATTTATGAATTTATAGGGCTTCACAGAGTTGGTAAGGTGGATGGCAACAAGTTGATGAATTAGTAGTATGGTCAACTCTCTTCAAGAGTCATGTACGTGGGCTTCCTTCAAGTAACCATGCAATTACTAGTGTAGATGCTTGCAGAAACCCCGAAAAACCGAAAACCGAATTGTTTTTTTTTGTCAAAGTTTGATACATATGTGAAATCACCATTTTCAGTTGATGCTTGTTTACCCCTAAAAAAATTGATGCTTGTTTGATATATACGTGGAATCACCATTTCTGGCAGATGCTTGTAAAAATGCTGTAGAAAAAAACATTTCGGGTTGAAGTAGGATCACCATTGATCCCCATCCATGGCAAGCTTAATCATGCATGGTGCACCTTTTTTTCCCCATGCCACGAGAAATTATGTTGTGCTTGGTCGGATGGTGCAAATGTTGCCCTGCAGCTAATCGATGGTCGTATGGTGCAAAGGATTATTGTGATGAAACAAATCGATGTAATTTATTGATCAAAGTGACACTTATGACTATCGTTAAAGTGCTCGACAACTATCCATGAACATTAGAGAAAGAGGGACTCGGTGTTGGACGCCGGTAACAACAACCGGCTCCACACGCTGGTGCACCCCGACTTCCTGCGCTACGGCCGCGACTTCCCGGCCACACACGCTCCCACCGTCAGACCTAGCAATGTCAACACTAGTACACTAGTACAGGTTGGACTGCAATCAAGAACGACGATATGGATGGAAAGGATTGTTGGAATAATCCAAGCATAGATGAGTTAGTGGATGTACCGTGTACGTTGGATGCATGGCAAAGTTAAGTCAGGGTTGGCATTAGTATTATGATCAGCGTGGCCGTGTAATTTAGTATTTAACCAAAAACTACCACATTTCGCGGAAACGTGCCCATAAACTACCACTTTACAAATTTGTGCCAAAAACCCACTTTTTTACTAACACGTGGCAAAAAACTACCATGTCGGATAACCGCTCGCTGCGCCCACTCTAAGCACCGAACTGACCGGTTGGGCCCACGAATCAGTGCCCCCGTGGACGGCCGTACGTTAACACCCGTTAACGGTGCGGTTGCTTGTCGGCTGTCGGTGGTCAAATAAGGTGGCCCACTGTGAGAGCTCAGTCACTCTCTCCCTCTTGGCTCACTCATCCTCATCCTCTCCCTCTCCCTCCTGCTTTAAGCATATCATCGTCGCCGCCGCCGGCATTGCTGCCTGTAGAACTTGAGGATGCCTTTGTGGAATGACGAGGAGAGCTCATGTGGAATGACGAGGAGAGCTCAGACGAGGACATCTGCATGGTTTCAATGGATCATCAGCTCTTTGTAAGTACATCACGGTGGAATAGAGTTAGGGTTAGAGTTAGGTCATCCAAATTCGAGATTCCAAGTTTCTTTTGTTTAAATGTTTGATTCCAAGTTTCTTTTGGTTAAAATGTTTGCAGGAAACCCCCGACAGTGTGGTGGATCCATATTTTTGTGGTTCTTTAACTGAATCTGAACTGAAGTGCATGATGCATCATCAGGGGCCAAACATGATGGTAGATTTCGAAGGTGCTTTGACTGGGAGGCGATTCCTCGGTTGTCCTGTGCAGCAGGTATTTAATCTTCAACTCTTACTTGTTTTGCTAGTAGAACAGAATGTGCAATGTGAACGTGTTCTCAGTTGTGCAGAGATGTGTGGTGTGTTTTGAACTCAAACTGACAAGTGCCTTACATATGGAAGCATATATATGAAATTAGATCTTGAATTAACTGAATTCAATAAACAGTTGACTGAAACTGAGAACACCTGTTAACTGTGAACTGAATATATCTGTTAACTGAGTTAACTGTTAACTAAATTTATGTTTCCTGCACTGAATCCAGTAAGCTGAATTCATTTGAGTGTTGTTAAATGAATTTGAGTGTAAGGTGCTTTGTGCTTGCTTTTGAAAAATTGCTTTTGTTAGCTGAATCCAGAGAGCATTGATATAAACATAGGGTTTCACTTAACTGAATTAAGTTTATGACTTCAGTTAACTATATTAAGTTAGTAAGTAAGGTGCTTTGTGCTTACTTTTGAAAAATTGCTTCTGTAGGATGAAGACGTGAACTGTGGGGTGGTGGAGTGGGTGGATGCCCCTTGGCTAGAGATCCTACAAAGGTTCCTAGCAAGGATTTGCAACATATACCATGAGCAGAACTTGCGTAGGGTGAAGGACAAACAAGCTCATGAGAAAGAGGTGGGCAAGCTAAAGAAGGAAATTGACTTCCTGTCAGACAGCTACAACTAGTTGGTGGAAGATGTATCCAAGCTTTTTGACTATCAAGATGGCAAGATGTCTCATGACATGGACTATACCAGTTAGGCAATCAATGATCTAAATGAAATTAAGAAACAACTTGAGGATCAGGCAAAGATTGAGATAAAGATGGAGAAGCTGAAGCTTGCGAAGGAGCAAATGTGTATTCTTCAAAGCCAAGCAGCTATCATTCAGAACATGAGGAAGTCCATGAAGGTGAAGGGGGAGAGGGATCTACTTAGGCAAGAGAAGAAGAAGCTAGAGTATATGATTGCTGATCTGCTCAATGCTGGGCATGGCATCAAAGATATCCTAGAGAGGATCATGGCAATCATGGATGACTAAAGTGCTTGCTGTGTTGGTTAAGTAATTATTAGGCCTATATATGTAGCTGGCCTTGAAATGTCCTGCATGTTAGGTGTATATTTTGGGAATGTGTTATGTGGTTTCAGAACCTGAATCAAGATAGTATGAGCTACTGTTATGGTTTAAGAACTAGGTTGTTTTATCTATGATGTAATGACTTTTATGTTAATACCTACTATGATAAGTTAAGTACTTAAGAAGGTTGAATGATGAGGCTGTTTTACTTTCCTATATTATGTGAAGCCAATATTTGCTTATATATCTAGCTAACTGATAATAGTTATATGACCGAGACAACATAGCTTTCATATATTAGCATATTTGGAAATGATAAATAGTAAAATAGTATGACATTCTTCTGACATACATAGATAGCAATGACCAAATAAGTCTGACCAAACTGACACTCAAACTTAGTGAACTGACAATAGCAAAGCTGAAGAAATCAATAGTAATGAAACTGAAGATTGCTAAGACTGAGGAAACTGAAGATAGCTGGTAATCCCCAAGTGCAAGGAATCATCATAGCAATTCCAAAGGTAGAAGTGATAAGTATGGAGAGTCGAACCCATAAGGAGCTAAAGGTAAGATCAATATTCTCTCAAGTCCTATCTGCCACTCATACGACTCTACGTACACCGAACGTTTGCTTCCAACTAGAAACGAGAAATAAAACTACGTTGTGGGTGTGAAGAGGATAACTTTGCATGATATCGAAGATCTAAAATATAAAAGTAGGTGCTGTTATCATAAAATTAGAATATATTACTAAATATTACAAATAGCGAGTGTGGAATAATGCTGGGTCGGCGTGCGGAATTATCCTAGGCAATTGTTAACAAGACCGATAATCACTATTGCAATTTCATATGAGGGAGAGGCATAAGCTAACATACTTTCTATTCTTGGATCATATGTGTAAGGGCACTTATTCCCCTAAGCAGTTTTGGTAATTGATGACAATGCCTTTGCGGACTAATCGTGTGTATTGAGCTTTTCAGATTCATCACGACTAAACACAAGACGATTTGATGCCTCTCGAAGATTAATGAAGACGGCATTTGTCTACGGCTCGGTTCGGTGGAGTTGAGTCGTAGGAGAGCCGTACTATTAAGAGGGGGTCCGCTTTGGAAAGGTTTGGGTGGAATCTCACGTACACATTCCCTTTTGCACCGCCTTTCCTTGAGCTCCTTGGAGTGTTCCTCCGTCTCACCGTGTCTCTGCGAAATGAAGGCCTCGGTCTTGCTCTTCTCAGGCTAGCGGTAGTACTGCTCTTTTGAGCGGTACTACCGCAGGAGCCAGTGGTAGTACCGGGCTCCGGCACGGTAGTACCGTAGGCTCCCACGGTAGTACCGCTGGTCCGAGCGGTAGTACCGCGAGCTATGGTCTGGTACCGCTCTCTAGCTGTGGTAGGCGCAGATGTAATTTTTTTATATCCGCACTCCACGCGGTAGTACCGTGCTATGACGCGGTAGTACCGTGGCACCAGGCCAAGTTCCGGAGCAGGAGCGGAGGTAGGGGCGGATGCAATTTTTTACATCCGCACCCTCCACGGTAGTACCGCAACCTCGGTCGCGGTAGTTCCGTGTCGGATTTGTGCACGACATTTTCTCAGCGGAGGTAGTCACGGATGTAATTTTTTACATCTGTGCCTATCAGGCCTGGCCCGTGTCTGCCTCGCGGAAGTACCGCATGGGGCCGCGGTAGTACCGCTCCTGCGGATCTACCGCACCCTGTCCGTGCTCCTTTTTGCGTGGTCAGGTCTCTGCCATGCTCACGGTAGTACCGCGGTCCACCACGGTAGTACCGCATGCCAGTGCGGTAGTACCGCGCCTGTGGAGCGGTAGTTCCGTGGGTCGCGGGATGAGTGGTGGGCAACGGTTGGAATTGTTCCCCACTATAAAAGGGGGGTCTTCTTCTCCAAGAAGACTCACCTCTTCTAACCCTAAACTCCATTGATGCTCCAAGCTCCATTTTCGCCCGATCTCTCTCCCTAGCCAATCAAACTTGTTGATTTGCTCGGGATTGGGTGACAAGGGCCCGATCTACACTTCCACAGAGAGATATTCGATTCCCCCCACTTATCCCTAGCGGATCTTGTTACTCTTGGGTGTTTGAGCACCCTAGACGGTTGAGGTCACCTCAAAGCCATACTCCATTGTGGTGAAGCTTCGTGGTGTTGTTGGGGGCCTCCAATTATTGTGGAGATTGCCCCAACCTTGCTTGTAAAGGTTCGGTCGCCGCCTCCAAGGGCACCAATAGTGGAATCACGGCATCTCGCATTGTGTGAGGGCGTGAGGAGAATACAGTGGCCCTAGTGGCTTCTTGGGGAGCATTGTGCCTCCACACCGCTCTAATAGAGACGTACTTCCCCTTAAAAGGAAGGAACTTCGGTAACACATCCTCGTCTCCACCGGATCCACTCTTGGTTATTTCGTGCCTTTACTTTTGAAAGCCTACTTGTGTTGTATCCCTTGCTTGCTTATGTGCTAGTTGTTATTGCATCATATAGGTTGCTCACATAGTTGCATATATAGACAACCTATTTTGTTGCAAAGTTTAAATTGGTAAAGAAAAGCTTAAAAATTGTTAGTTGCCTATTCACCCCCCTCTAGTCAACCATATCGATCCTTTCAATTGGTATCAGAGCCTC
>NC_041383.1:9742242-9819014 GCF_002162155.2 Triticum dicoccoides | reverse complement strand
TAAGTCTTGAAACACATCCTAAACTCCTTCATGCTTGGGAACAACTTGCCTACTTCAATGACAGGGTTTTCTTTGTCATACACATGCACCAGCTCATCATCATGTGCATCATCTACTTCATCTGCAGCTTGTTCCATCAATTGTCCATCTACATCTTCATCAACATTAGCAGGCAAACTAGATTCGCCCCTCTCCTGCTTATCTCTGTCATCGACTGGAATGCCAAAAAGTTTGGCCATCTCAATGTCAGGCATTGGTGCAATGATCAAATCAGTAGGCTCATCTAATTCAACTACATTCCAATCAACAGTTGCTGCAGTTTCAGTTTCAGTTCCAGTAACCTGTCCCTCTTCGGCTATTACTGTAAGTTCAGTACACATGGGAATCAGTGGCCTCTGTGTAGCCCAATCATCATCTACCATCTGCGCAGCCAATTGTGATGGCACATATCCAACCTTCGAAAAAATATTCAGATCAACCAGCTCAGCAAAAAAATTAGCTCTTTTGCTTGTCCAGCCGTTTTGCCGATCGATTTCATCAACAATCTGTTCACCATCTTCCATTCTGACATACTCTCCTTTCCAATCATCAAACCGCAACAGTGATACTTCTTGCTCTGGACCCCAAACAACATTCTCCCCAATTTTTTCCACCCATTTCTTCACTGCCTTCTCTCCCATGTTCTGTAGAACTTGTGGATCAATCTCTGTAAACTCAACCTCCCATTTAACAATTGTGTCTCTCTCAATGTTCTGAATGCTACCATCAACTAATTTTGCCTTGGATGGAAAGAAATTGACCGTCAATTCGAAGGTCCGAACGGCAGCATCCCCTCTGTCAGTGGCGGACAGTGTGAGCCCGTGAGAAAGAGTAGACTAGGCCCTAATTGCATGCAAAATTGGGTTGGAGAGAGACGCATTACCTATTCGAAGTTGAATCTGGCGGCTCCATCTCAGTGTGCCCACGGGCTCCCCTCACAACCTATCGATTCAACAAGCGAAAACAGAGGAAACGAGCTGAGATCTACGGGGCCGAGAGAGGAACGGGAGGGGGACTAGGGTTCTCACTCACCATTTTTTGAGGACGAAGGCTCCGCCTCCGTTGAGAACGAGGGCTCCGCCGCCGCCGGAGAACGCAAGATCCGCCGCCACCGGAGAAGAGGGGGGGAGGGGGCAGAGTGGCGGGCCCGACACGGTGGGCGGCAGGGCACTGTCAGCTGTTTTGAGGAGCAATTAAGTTGGACCCACATGTCCTAACATAAACGGGCTTGGTTGACGACCAATTTAACCACATTAAACAGCCATGTCGGGCGTGGGCTATTTACCTGCTCAAATGTGTCGCACCACAGCCATTTGCTCGAACAACGTGCACTCAAGCCAATTCACCTCAAATGTGTCGCACATGAGCTATTGGCCCAGAACTAATATGTATGAACTCACCTACCGATGCATTGTCGAAAAAGGCACTACATAGTCCGCAGTCATCATATCCTTTATTTTCCACCGCATTATTAGAAACTTAACCAGAGCGATGCCATAATAATATTTGCCCGCATCTGGATAGCATGGAGATAGAGACGATGCGTGGGAGGAGATCATTGAGGATCACTGCCTACTCTCGGCGTGAGCCTCCTCAATGAACAATGAACCTATTGGGATCATCCTTATGCCTAGCACATTTTTAGGCGGGTGGTAAATACTTAGAACATGGACCGCATAAGACTTGTGAATTGCTAGTAATCTCTAACTGCGCGGTCAGAACAATGAACTGTTATGCAGACTTATTTTCATGATAAATCTATTAAATCTATTTTTTGCTAGAAATAATGTGTTGGCTCAAAGTATGCCTCCAATTAGATCATATAAGACAAAAAAATCTGAAGGAGCACAACACCACCCTATAACTAGGCATTCATCAATCTTTGGGATATGAGATATCATGTCCTCGCTCCATATGTGTTTATAAGGCTCAGACATATTTAATTAAAAACTTGGGCAGTGATTTTGGTCAACAAATTATGAGGTATATGTTAATAAAAACTATATAATCAGATTCAAGTTCAAGTGAAGTCATACATTGTAAAATTTTCATGGCATATCACTCATAATTCTTATCCAACTTAATGGTCAAAATTTCTATTTATTTAGAAGAATATTTTTGGACTAGTACTACGCTTGTGCTGGACGTTCCAGTCACCTTTGGGCATTAAACAACTGTTTTCATATAAGACGAACACCAGATGGCACGTAACTTGCGAGAGGACTCTATTTCTACGGTATATCTATATCTATGCCTACTATTAAAGCAAGGTGATATTCTTGGTTTCGTCCCGCTTAGGTGATTTTATATATTTTTTACTGTATTCAAGGTGGTACTATTTTTTGCTACAAAACAAATTCATATTCGTTACCGCTGTTTTTTGGGGTCTATGCACGCCAACGCTGCTCTGGGCCTTTTGTTGGTGTATGTCACAAACGTACTGGGCCATGGGCCTGCTCTTGTGCTGAGAAGAAGGATTCGCAAAAAAATTGCCATTTGCACTAAGGATCGAGCCCACGACCTGGTATTTGCCTCCTTCAGGCTAGGACCAGCTCCTGTGTATGTTAACTACACCGCTCATTATGCATTTAAATAGTCTCACCTCGCTTTTTTACATGATTTTTTATCAGTTTATATAGCCCATGAGTTGTCACAGAATAAAAAAGACACCAAGAATAACGAACAGAGGCTGAAGTGTGGGTCCTATTTAACCTTGAAAGCAAAGGAATTTCGCAATATAAGAAAGAAGACAGAAAAGGACGCAGTAAAAAAGTTGGGGTGTGAATATCAGTTACTCGCGTGAAATGGAGGCTGGAAGGGAGGACCATGCCATCTCTTGTAATTAAAGGAAATTATGGTCGTACAAAGCAAATGGATAAAACGAAACCTCGATCAAATGAAAATATTGCGGACTCCTAGCTTTTCATTATGGAGACACCTAAGTTTGCGGACTCAATTGATCACAAAATTTTATTTCATTGATAGCATTGATTTTCATCAAAAATTAATATGCAGCTAACAAAAAATGTTAGAGATTTTGTGATCAATTGAGATTATATTCGGTTTATGAACACTAGAATTATATACATAGAAGGATGATCCGATTTTTTGAAAAAAATGTAAAAAAAATAGTGGTAATAGAATTATATACACCTTTTGACGTAATGTTAGAAATTAGGATAACACTAAAACTGATTATGTGATATTTTCACTCTTTCCTCTTATGAACAGAAAGTGTACATAAGGAAAGAGGACGTGAATGAGGATATGAAACAATACGGGTGGGATGCCATGTTCAAATAGAGGATATGAACCAGGGTTTTGATCTCCCGTTGCAACGCACGGGCCTATGTCCTAGTGATTATCCTAAGAAATAAAAACCCTCTACATGGAGTTAATTAAAGATCAAGAAATTAGATGTACTTTTGCTTAGAATATTTAGTGTTACTGTTGTTAAAATCTTACAGCGATACCACTATATAAAACTAAAATTTTAATGTTTCAACTTAGAATATTTGTAAATCCTCACAAGATATGTGTTTAAGTTACTAAAAACATCAAATTCAATTCTGAAATACACATGGAGAAACAGTAATCCTGCATGAATAGTGTCACAAAAAGACAACAACGAAAATGACACTATTCACATTTAGATTTGTCTTCTTTGTCTCTCTATGTGTATTTTAATTTGGATTTGTAATTTTTTTCACATACCTTGAGAACATACACAATTCCTCCTAAACATTTAAGAAAATTAATTTTAGTTTTGTGCAATGGTATCCTCGAATTAACGTGATGACTTGAAGGATGCTTTCACTTAGTTAATATATATAAGATTAGATGCAGAATTACCAAGGAGAACCATGTTGTCCTATGTCCATTCATTCATCAGTATGTGGGATGTGAGCCGATCTTTTACTGTACTACTGTTTCATATCTGTGAGGTGAGCCTATCTTGTACAAGACTGGAAACTGTATTACTACTAATGCTATTTCAGTAGATGTATTCATCGTTTATTGATTAATAACATTTTTTTCTTGAGCAATAGTAACCCTTGATCTCGTGGCAGTTCCACTTAATGTGGGCATTAAACTAGTCAAAACGACTACCTATGGTACCGATCAACGAAAGACATTTTCATGGTTAACACTTGGTCAAACAGCTAATTATGCTCTTCAGCCAAGTAGTCCATACACGCACCAAGTAATTGTGGGATTCGACATGATCGATTGGAAGTTGCAACCGCACGCAATCCGACAATAAAATATAATTTTCCTTCCATCGATTTCCCCTCCTTGTTAATCACAAGTTCATGGCATCTGTCTATCATCTTGTCATGTGTTAATCTGGTCAACAGTTTGCACCCCGACAAGTGAGGACACCCTCCACCACTGATGCCAAGTTCTTGCTAAAGCCTCCAATTAGATGATATAAGACAAAAAAATCAGAACGAGCACAAAACCATGATACGTCCATTTTGCATCATGCTTTTATATCAATATTTATTGCGTTGTGGGCTGTTACTACACATTATGTCACAATACTTATGCCTTTTCTCTCTTATTTTATAAGGTTTACACAAAAAGGGAGAATGCCGGCAGCTGGAATTTTGGGCTGGAAAGGGAGCAAATATTGGAGACCTATTTTGCACAACCCCAAAAGTCAAATTCAATTCAATTCTGAAATACACATGGAGAAACAATAATCATGCATGAATAGTGTCACAAAAAGACAACAACGAAAATGACACTATTCACATTTAGATTTGTCTTCTTTGTTTCTCTATGTGTATTTTAATTTGGAATTGTAATTTTTTCGCATATCTTGAGAACATACACAATTCCTCTTGAACATTTAGAAAATTAATTTCAGTTTTGTGCAATGGTATCCTCGAATTAACGCGATGACTTGAAGGATGCTTTCACTTAGTTAATATAGATAGGATTAGATGCAGAATTACCAAGGAGAACCATGTTGTCCTATGTCCATCCATTCATCAGTATGTGGTATGTGAGCCGATCTTTTACTGTACTACTGTTTCATATCTGTGAGGTGAGCCTATCTTGTACAGGACTGGAAACTGTACTACTAATGCTGTTTCGGTAGATGTATTCACCGTTTATAAATTTAGAACATTTTTCTCTTGACCAATAGTACACCTTGATCTCGTAGCAGTTGCACTTAATGTAGGCATTAAACCAGTCAAAACGACTACCTATGGTACCGATCAACCAAAGGCATTTCCATGGTTAACTCTTGGTCAAACAACTAATTCAGCCCAGTAGTCCATACACCCACCGAGTAATTGTGGGATTCGACATGATTGGAAGTTGCAACCGCACGCAATCCAACACTAAACTAAAATTTTCTTTCGATTTATTTCCTTTCCTTGTTAATCACAAGTCCATGGGACCTGTGTGTCATCTTGTCATGTGTTAATCTGGTCAACAGGTTGCATCCCAACGAGTGACGATACACTCCGCCACTGATACCAAGCTCCTGTTGAAGCCTCCTATTAGATGATACAAGACAAAAAATCAAAAGGAGCACAACACCACCCTATGCCAAGGCATTCGTCAATCTTTGGGAACTAAGATATCATATTTACATAAAAACCGGGGCGGTGATTTTGGTCAACAAATTATGAGGTATATGTTAATACAAACTTTATAATAGGATTTAAGTTCAAGAGAAGTTATCCATGGTAAAATATCGATGGCATATCACTCATAATTTTTATCCAACTTCATGGTCAACATTTCAATTTATTTAGAAGAATATTTTTGGACTAGTACTGTGCTTGTGCTCGACGTTCTAGTCAACTTTGGGCATTAAACAATTGTTTTAATATAATATGAACACCATATGCCATATAAGTTGCGAGAGGACTCTCATGCTACGGTATATCATTATCCTAAGAATTAAAAATCCTCTACGTGGAGTTATTTTAAAGATAAAGAAACTAGATGTACTTTTACTGAGAATATTTAGTGATACTGTTTTTAAAAGCTTACCGTGATACCACTATATAAAACTAAAATTTTAATGTTTCAACTTAGAATATTTGTAAATCCTCACAAGATATGTGTCTAAGTTACTAAAAAAAACCAAATTCAATTCTGAAATACACATGGAGGAACAATAATCCAGCATGAATAGTGTCACAAAAATACAACAACGAAAATGACACTATTCACATTTAGATTTGTCTTCTTTGTCTCCCTATGTGTATTTTAGTTTCTTTGCATGTCTTATAACATACACAATTCCTCTTGAACATTTAAGAAATTTTATTTCTGTTTTGTGCACTGGTATCCTCGAATTAACGTGATGACTTGAAGGATGCTTTCACTTAGTTAATTTAGATAAGATTAGATGCAGAATTACCAAGGAAAACCATGTTGTCCTATGTTCATTCATTCATCAGTATGTGGGATGTGAGCCGATCTTCTACTGTAGTACTGTTTCATATAGTTGAGGTGAGCCTATCTTGTACAAGACTGGAAAGTGTACTACTAATGCTATTTCAGTAGATGTATTCATCATTTATTTATTAAGAACATTTTTTTGTTGACCAATAGTAACCCTTGATCTCGTAGCAGTTACACTTAATGTGTGCATTAAACTAGTCAAAGCGACTACCTATGGTATCGATCAACCAAAGACATTTCCATGGTTAAATCTTTGTCAAACAAGTAATTATGCACTTCAGCCCAGTAGTCCATACACCCACCGAGTAATTGTGGGATTTGACATGATTAGAAGTTGCAACCGCGCGCAATCCAACACTAAAATATAATTTTCCTTCCATCCATTTCCCTTCCCTGTTATTCACAAGTTCATGGCATCAGTCTATCATGTTGTCATGTGTTAATCTGGTCAACAGGTTTCACCCCAACAACTAAGGACACCCTCCACCACTGATGCCAAGCTCCTACTGAAGCCTGCAATTAGATGATATAAGACAAAAAAAATCTGAAGGAGCACAACACCACCCTATGCCTAGGCATTCGTCAATCTTTGCGATCTGAGATATCATGTCCTTGCTCCGTCTGTGTTTATAAGGCCCACATATATTTAAAAAAACTAGGGCGGTGATTTTGGTCAACAAATTGTGAGGTATATGTTAATAAAAACTATATAATCAGATTCTCAGCGAAGGTAGTCACGGATGTAATTTTTTACATCTGTGCCTATCAGGCCTGGCCCGTGTCTGCCTCGCGGAAGTACCGCATGGGGCCGCGATAGTACCGCTCCTGCGGATCTACCGCACCCTGTCCGTGCTCCTTTTTGCGTGGTCAGGTCTCTGCCATGCTCACGGTAGTACCGCGGTCCACCACGGTAGTACCACATGCCAGTGCGGTAGTACCGTGCCTGTGGAGTGGTAGTTCCGTGGGTCGCGGGCTGAGTGGTGGGCAACGGTTGGAATTGTTCCCCACTATAAAAGGGGGGTCTTCTTCTCCAAGAAGACTCACCTCTTCTAACCCTAAGCTCCATTGATGCTCCAAGCTCCATTTTCGCCCGATCTCTCTCCCTAGCCAATCAAACTTGTTGATTTGCTCGGGATTGGGTGACAAGGGCCCGATCTACACTTCCACAAAGAGATATTCGATTCCCCCCACTTATCCCTAGCGGATCTTGTTACTCTTGGGTGTTTGAGCACCCTAGACGGTTGAGGTCACCTCAAAGCCATACTCCATTGTGGTGAAGCTTCGTGGTGTTGTTGGGGGCCTCCAATTATTGTGGAGATTGCCCCAACCTTGCTTGTAAAGGTTCGGTCGCTGCCTCCAAGGGCACTAATAGTGGAATCACGACATCTCGCATTGTGTGAGGGCGTGAGGAGAATACAGTGGCCCTAGTGGCTTCTTGGGGAGCATTGTGCCTCCACACCGCTCTAATAGAGACGTACTTCCCCTTAAAAGGAAGGAACTTCGGTAACACATCCTCGTCTCCACCGGCTCCACTCTTGGTTATTTCGTGCCTTTACTTTTGAAAGCCTACTTGTGTTGTATCCCTTGCTTGCTTATGTGCTAGTTGTTATTGCATCATATAGGTTGCTCACATAGTTGCATATATAGACAACCTATTTTGTTGCAAAGTTTAAATTGGTTAAGAAAAGCTTAAAAATTGTTAGTTGCCTATTCACCCCCCTCTAGTCAACCATATCGATCCTTTCAATTGGTATTAGAGCCTCGTCTCTTTTTAAGGACTTTACCGTCCGAAGAGTATGGTTGACGTCGTAGATGATGTGGGAGAGCACTCCGGTGCGAATCCGATATCATCTACGGGAGATGGGGGTAACTCGATCTCACGTGAGGAATTCAATGTGGCATTGGACACATTGAAAACCTCCATGACGAACGAGGTCAAGGACATGTTTAAGGATTTCTTAGAAGGGCTTAAACTTTCCACCGCGCCCGTGAAAGTGGGTGATCCCGCCAACACGGTGACGGATGCTAACCCCGACAAGGGGGAAGCTACTAGTGAGAAAGCTCCTATGTCTAGTGGTAAAAATGGCACCGGCATCTTTGCCCATGTGGAACCCCCAATTTATGGAGGACCGATTCCCTCTACTCATTTGAATCATGCCGGTCCTCCTCCTAAGTATGAGAAAAATGAAGATTTTGATTCTTGGGTTTACCGCTTCAAGCGTCATTTAAAACATGTGAATAGTAACATTTGGAGAATCATTGAAGAAGGTTTCTATCCTCATGACCCAAGCAACTTCACCCCTCAAGAAGCCGTGGATAATCAATTCAATGAGAGTGCTCTATTCATCATCCAAGATGCAATCCTTCCCGAAATATTCCTCATCTTCGACCTCATGTCGTGGCTAAAGACGCATGGAAATGTGTTGTGTCTCTCTATCGAGGAAGTGCTAGCATTCAACGCTCCAACTATGAAGTGGTGCAAGATGAAGCCGATGAGTTTGCAATGAAAGAAGATGAAGAACCTCGTGAGCTCTTTCGAAGAGTGACCAAACTCGCGGTCTCACTCCGAGATCATGGAAGCAAGTACACGCATGACAATTGGATCAAGCGCAAGTTCCTCAAGGCCATGATGCCGTACAACAAGGCCATGTCCTCCGTCATCCATCAAAGACCATACTTCCACTCCATGACCTCAAGTCAAGTGTTGGATGAGTTCGTTGCAATGAGCATCTTGGACAAGAACGCTGACAATGCAGTGCTCTGTTCTCAAAGGGCAAAGAAGCCCAACCTTGCTTTGAAGGCCAAGGTTATTATGGAAGAAGAGGAAGAAGTGGAAGATGAGGAGAGCAACCCCGAAGACACCAAATATGATTATCATGAGCACATGGCCCTTGCTTCAAGACAATTTTGGAGCAAGAAGAATACAAGACCCAACTTCAACAAGAACAACTCAAGCGGCGTCAAGGGCAAGCAACGAGTTAGAACTTGCTTCAACTGTGGCAATGTGAGCCATTTCGTTGCGGATTGTCCTTACGAGAAGCAGGAAGACAATGGTGGCAAGTTCATCCGAAAGGACAAAGCCAAGTCCTTCCCCAACAAGAACAACTTCACCAAGAAGACTCCCACTCGTGGGTTGGTGGTTCAAGAAGAATACCAAGAGGATGACGACGATGATGAAAATGGAGAAGCGATGGCCATGGCGTCCATTGCCATTGCTACTACTCCACTGGTGTCTCTCTTTGATTCACCCAACGAGAACATCACCGCCAAGTGCCTCATGGCTAAAGCTTCAAACAAGGTAACCCCCCAACATCAAAACCACCATCATTACTAATCCCTCCTTGGAGGATTGCATTGATGAACATGATGGGTCTAATGAGGAAGTGAATGAATTTGAGTCTTTTATGAGTAAGCTCAAGGGCAAGTCCAAGAAGCATTTTGTTGCTCTCTTGGAACAACTTGGTGAGGCCAATGACATGATCGAGGCTCATGAAGAAACCATCTCTAAGATGGAAGGTCATAGTCGTCACTATGCCGATGAGATATCGGATCTCTCTAATGCTCTTGAGGAAGAGCGTGTGCATCGTTTGACTTTTGAGGAGTCATACAACGATGACCATGCTAAGCTAAAGAAAGATCTTGAGCATGCTCTTGTCGTGTCTCGTGTGCTAACGTCCGAGAAGGATAAACTTGGGGTTGCTCATGCTAGACTCAAAGAGGAGTTTGAGATACTTGACAAGGCCCACAAGGTCTTGAAGGGTGCTCACGCTAATCTCAAGGAGTCTCATGCTCAACTCCAAGTTAAGCTAACCAAGGAAAATGCCACCTTCCCTCATATGGTATTAATTGATAATGCATGTGCTACTAACCCATTTTGTGAGCATGTGCATCTTGTGGAGGAGAATGCCAAATTGAAGGATCAACTCGAGAAAGGCCTTGTGACATGCATTCAAGGTGAGAAGAACCTCATGAACATTTGAGCAATCAAAAGGAAGTTGTGGCCAAGGAAGGAATTGGGTTTGCACCCAAGTCCAAGAGCAAGAAGAAGAACGACAAGACCAAACGTCCTCCTCCTCTCAAGCAAACTTTTGTGAAAGAGGGAGAGGGTGCTCCTAAGGAGAAGAAGGAAAAAGTGAAGGGAGTTGACGTCCAAAAGGGCAAAAGCATTTCCTCCAACAAAGCCGGCGACTTTAACCCGTCATATGTGTTGTGCCGTGCTAGTGATGGACATGTTTATGCTAAATTCGTTGGTTCTCCTTATGAGTACATTGAATGGTCTATTTGGGTTACTAAGACCCTTGTTACTAACATCAAAGGACCCATTACTAAATGGGTACCTAAAACCAAGCATTGATCTCTTGTAGGTGTTTGCTTCCGGTGGGGGATCATGGTTGCTCGATAGTGGAGCAACAAATCATATGACCGGAAGCAAGGACTTGGTGGTGGACGTGAAAAAGATTCCATCTATGCCCACCAATGTTGAGTGGGGTGATGCCTCACATTCTAAGGTATTGGGTCTTGGCAAGGTTGTCATTTCTCATGATGTAACGATCGAGAAAGTCATGCTTGTTGAGTCCCTTGCATACAATTTGCTTTCCGTTTGTCAACTTGCACTCATGGGTTTTGCTATTTTCTTTGACATTGATACCGTGGCCCTCTTGTGGAGCAAGACTCTTAAAGTAGCCTTTGTTGGGCATGTCGAGAATGGTCTCTATGTGATTAACTTTTCGGAGCGACCCACTAAGACCGCGGCATGCCTAATGGCTAAAGTTGACGTGGGATGGCTTTGGCATCGCCGTTTGGCCCACGTCAATATGAGATCTTTGCAAAGTCTTCTCAAGGGGGACCATGTTCGTGGTCTAACAAATGTTAGTTTTGCCAAAGATCGTGCTTGCAGTGCTTGTATTGAAGGAAAGCTTCATGAGAAGGCTCACCCTCCCACGACCATTATCTACTCGAAGACACCCTTGGAGCTCCTTCACATGGATCTCTTCGGGCCTCCATCATTTGATAGTCTTGGAGGTAGAAAGTATTGCTTGGTGATTGTGGATGACTATTCAAGATACACTTGGGTATACTTCTTCAAGAGGAAGAGTGAGACTCAACAAACCATCATCGACTTTGCAAATGAAGCTCAACGTCAACATAATGCAAAGATCTTGACAATAAGAAGTGACAACGGCACCGAGTTCAAGAACTACACCTTGGACAAGTTTCTTAGTGATGAGGGGATCAAGCATCAATATGCTACACCATATACCCCTCAACAGAATGGTGTAGCGGAGAGGAAGAACTGGACGTTGATGGATGCGGCAAGGACCATGATGGCGGAGTTCAAGTCTCCATACAACTTTTGGGCCGAAGCCATCAACACCGCATGTCATGCATCCAATCGGCTCTATCTCCGCAAAGGCTTGAACAAGACTCCTTATGAGATACTCACTGGCAGCAAGCCCAACCTCACGTACTTCCGGTTATTTGGTTGTAAGTGTTTCATTCTCAAGAAAGGTGTTCATTTGTCTAAATTTGAGGCTAGAGCTCATGAGGGCATATTTGTTGGTTATGCTACAAACTCTCATGCTTACCGTGTTCTCAACAAGTCCAACGGACTCATTGAGGAGACGTGTAACGTGGAGTTTGACGAAAATAACGGCTCCCAAGTGGAGCAAAGTGGTACTTGTGATGTAGGCGATGAAATTCCTCCCCAAGCCATAAGAAGAATGGGTATTGGTCATATTCTACCCATTTAGGAACCCCTTGTGGCCGAAGGAGAAGGACAATGCTCCACTCAAGTGGAGCCATCACCTCCCCAAGACCCACATGCTTCCGGAGAACAAAGTGAAGGCCCTCAACCTCGTGAACAAGACCAAGGGCAAGATCAACCTCAAGATGGTGGTGAACCTCTAAATGATGCCCAAGGTCAAGTTCTTCCCCTCGAGCAAGTTCAAGATCATGAGCAAGCTCAAGATCAAGAACAAGCTCAAGACGACGCTCAAGATAATCAAGTTAACCCTCCTCCTTCCACACCCGAGGAGGGATTAGAGCGTCGTGCCGCGAAGATTGCTTCCAAGCTCACCACCCAAGGCCATCTCATGGAAAACGTGGTTGGAAGCCTAAGAAAGGGGGTAAGCACTCATAGACAATTAGCAAACTGTTGTCAACATCATGCATTTGTCTCTTGTGTTGAACCCCAAAAGGTCTATGAGGCGCTCGAAGACTCGGATTGGCTCAATGCCATGCATGAAGAACTCAACAACTTCGAGTACAACAAGGTGTGGAGATTGGTGCCAAGGCCATCGGGGAACCACAACGTCATTGGAACCAAGTGGATTTTCAAGAATAAGCAAGATGCTCATGGGAACATTGTTCGCAACAAGGCAAGATTGGTAGCACAAGGCTACTCCCAAGTCGAGGGTATCGACTACGGTGAAACCTTTGCTCCCGTTGCTCGTCTTGAATCCATACGTTTGTTGATTTCTTATGCTTCCCATCACAACTTTAAGTTGCAACAAATGGATGTCAAAAGTGCTTTTCTTAATGGTCCTATTAATGAGTTGGTCTATGTCAAGCAACCCCCCGGGTTCGAGGATCCCTACTTCCCGGATCATGTGTATCAACTCGATAAGGCACTCTATGGCCTTAAACAAGCCCAACATGTGTGGTATGACCACCTTACCGAGTTGTTACAAGATCGTGGATTTGAGGTGGGGCAAATCGATCCAACTCTTTTTACTAAGAAGGTCAAAGGGGAGTTGTTTGTATGCCAACTATATGTTGATGATATTATCTTTGGTTCCCCTAACAAAGCTTTCAATGAGGAATTTGCCGCTCTCATGACCTCCGAGTTCAAGATGTCTTTGATGGGAGAGTTGAAGTTCTTCCTTGGTTTTGATATCAAACAACGAAGAGAAGGTACTTTCATCAACCAAGCCAAATACACTCAAGACATGCTAAAAAGATTCAAGCTAAGTGATGTCAAGCCGGCTACTACACCAATGCCCACCAAGTGCCAACTTGACATTGATCCCAATGGTAAAGCGGTGGATCAAAAGGTATATCGCTCCATGATTGGCTCTTTGCTTTACCTTTGTGCATCTAGACCGGATATCATGTTGAGTGTGGAATTGTGTGCATGGTTTCAAGCCGCACCGAAGGAAAGTCACTATGTGGCAGTCAAGCGAATCTTTCGATATTTGGCTCATACCCCAAACTTTGGCTTATGGTACCCAAGAGGAGAAAACTTCAAGCTTGAAGGATTTACGAATTCCGACTAGGCGGGAGACAAAGTGGATAGGAAGTCCACTTCCGGAGGGTGCCAGATTCTTGGGTGCTCTTTGGTGAGTTGGTCTTCCAAGAAGCAAAGTTGTGTGTCTCTCTCGTCCACCGAAGCAGAATATGTGGCGGCCGGTAGTTGTTGTGCACAACTCTTATGGATGAGGCAAACTTTAAAGGAACACGGTGTCATTTGTGACAAAGTGCCTCTTTGGTGTGACAATGAAAGTGCCATCAAGATTTCTCTCAACCCGGTGCAACACTTCAAGACGAAGCATATTGAGATTCGGTATCATTTCATCCGGGATCACATTAGGCGAGGGGAGATCGAGCTCAAGTATGTCAACGCTCATGATAACCTTGCAGATATCTTGACGAAGCCCTTGGATGAAGCAAGATTTCGCGAGTTAAGGCATGAGCTAAATATCATTGATTCGAGCAATGTGACTTGAACCCTTGCACGCCCACCTCACTCAACTTGTTGTCTGGTTTAGATGTAGGCATGGACATAGGGGGAGTGTTGTTCTCTCAATGAACTCTCCCTCCCCCCATCATGCATAAAACGATCAACTCTTTCACATTAGCCATTTTTTTGATGGTACTTGTGTTTCAAAGACGAGTTTTGGTCATGGGCCCAAGGATAATTCTTCGCGGTGCCATACCAATTGACTCAAACATAGGTGGCTCCGGCCACCGCTCTCCTCACGGAGAAGTTGTGTCGTGTGGTTGGTCTCATTCGTCGTGTGTGTTCGTCTCTTAGTTGTTTGGTGTCTCTTCCGGAGTAGTTTGTTTTGCCTTTTCTCTCTTTTCTCTTGTGTGTTCTTCACTTTCTTGGATTTACGGTACTACCATGGTGAGCCACGGTACTACCGCAGGAGTTGGTGGCTCTGCGTCTTGTGCGTGGCCTTCCAGGGGCACGGTACTACCGCTACCTCCGCGGCAGTAATTTTTTACTGCCGCTGGACGAGCAGTACTACCGCCCAGCGTGCGGTACTTCCGCCCCGGCGGTTCTACCGCGATGACCCGCGGTACTTCTGTGCCCCCGCAAGCGGGTGAGGGTTAACAGCGGGACAGGGGGAGTTCTAACTCCCCCATACCCATTCATCTCTATTCCCCACCCCGTCTCTCTCTCTCTCTCCTGACCAAGAACGGCGCCAGAGGCCTTCGCCAGATCTCCGTCTTCGGCCGCTCTCTACGGATGCTGACCGGTGGGATCGTTCCCCACCTCGCCCTCTTGCCATGGACCCAGGTTTTTTCCCAAGTGCCTCTTCCTTTTGTCCTTCCTTGTGCTTCTAGGTTTTGGGGAGATGCATGTGGTGTTCGTGAGATTTTTGGCTAAATTTGTGCAAATGGGATTCGTTGTAGAGTGGTAGTGTTGTCCCATGCTCTTTGGATTGTCAAATTAGTTCCGTTTGATCACCGGTGGTACCATAGTTGTCGTGCGGAGGTTTCAGATCCAGATCCGCATCCTCTGTGGCAGTTTTCAAACCGTGCGGTACTACCGCTCCTCCTGGAGTGGTACTACCGCAGCCTCACTTGGATCTGGCGCTCAGCGGTAATTCCGCACCTCGGTGCGGTACTACCGCTTGGCGTTCGGAAGTAAAAAATTACATCCGCCCCAAGCGCGATACTACCGTGCTATCCTAGCACGGTACTACCGCGGCTGGAGCGGATGTAATTTATTACTTCCGCAACCTTGCCCGGTACCACCGTAGATTCATCCTGCGCTCATTTGTGTCGTCCAAATGGCATGTTTTTGTGTTTCTCTGCGTTTGGTTTTGATCCGTTTTCTTCCCGTGTGTGTCTTTCTGTCTTTGTGTCTAGGTGGTGGCTCCGGTTTTGCTCATCGCTCGAATCCCAGCCGAGACACAGGGTCAAAGCGTCTGCGCAACCCAGATGATGTTCCTAAGGGGTCCTCTGCTGCTCCCCAATGCTGGACCAAGACCTTCGCCAACAAACAGAAGGAGCCCGTCATGGGCATGGATGTGATGCCCCAGGCCGAGTTTGTCATTCGAAGAAAGCTCAATCCCTATGTGAATCCCCGGGGCAGCACGCGAGGCAATGAACTTTTCTGGAACAAGAAGCAGAATCTGATATACATGGATGTGATCAAGCCCAAGTAGGATCACTATGTTGACGTTCACTACATTGACATGCATCACATGAGGTAGGACAATCACTATGTTGCAAGGACCATGACTTGGATGACTAATGGTCGCCGTCTGTCTGCTACTTGGAAGGAGTTCATGGAGTTGCTTAACGTTCCAGATGAAGCTAGGGCTCGACACGCCAGTTGGAGTTCGCCCTCATGCCAACTCTGACTCTGCCAACAAGAACAAGCTCATGCCATTCCTTCTTCCGAAGTCTCTTTCCAACAAGAAGACTGTGTGGGTGCTTAATCCCTTCCTTGACATCATGCATCGGCTCTTTCGGCACACCCTCTTCCCACGCATTGGGGACATGGGCCAGGTACATGCTTACCTCGTTGACATGATGCTTATCTGTGAGGAGGCCCGTAAGGCTCAGACTCAACCACTTGATGTCTCACATATCATGTGGTGTGAGCTTCAGTTCGCCGTGTTCAACCGTAAGGTCCCCATCTACGGGCCTTACCTGTTCCACTTGATCTCCATGACTTGAGAGAAGCTGTTTCCCCAGGATGAGTTTGAAGCTCCAGGGTGGATTCGTCATGAGTCCGTCAGGCTCAGCATAAAGCCTCATTGGGCTAACACCACCACTTCTACTGAGGCTACCAGGCAGGCTGTGGATGAGGAGGAACTTGAGAGGGATGAAGCTGCTGCTGACCGTTCTGCTTTCTTGCCTCCCTCTGATGAGCCCTCTTGGTCACAGAAGCTGAAGAACAAGATGAAGAGGCTGTTCTGCATGTAGGTTTGGGGTCAGTACAAGGCCCATGTTGCTCAGAAGGAGAGTCACCGTTGTGACATCAGTATCTTGAGGGCTTGCAGGGAGGATGTGGCCAGCGGTTCTGAGAAGCACATCACCCCAGAGACTGCCTGGATGCAGAAGCAGGGCTACAAGTGGACCGATTCAGAGGAGGAGTCCGTTCCTACTGCAGAGTCTGAAGACGAGGAATCCTTTTCTGCTGGAGCCACCACCGTTGTTGTAGGTGACCTCTCTGCCTTTTTGGTGTCTCGATGCCAAAGGGGGAGAGAGTGTAGGATTTGCGTGAGTGTCATGTGTTTCATCATTTGCCTTGCTTTCCGTCGTTGAACTTGCTTGCTTTGAGTTGGTTGTGCTTGTGAGACTATGTTTATCATATGGTGTAAGACATATGCACTCTACCGTACCTTGCTTTATCATGCTATTCATGTTATGCTCATGTCTACTATCTTGCTTAGTGTCAGCCTTTCCATTGCAAGATATGCCTTGTTTCTAAAATATAGGGGGAGTGGTGATCCTAGTATTCGTGCCGTGCAGTCCAAAGCACCTTACTCTTTATCACGAATCTAGGGGGGAGCTCCTCTATATTTTAGAGATGTGGGGTTTGCTTGTGCTATATTCATCTCCTGTGTGCAAATCCCGTATTGTCATCAATCCACCAAAAAGGGGGAGATTGTAAGGGCACTTTTGCCCCTAAGTAGTTTTGGTGATTGATGACAATGCCTTTGCAGACTAATCGTGTGTATTGAGCTTTTCAGATTCATCACGACTAAACACAAGACGATTTGATGCCCCTCGAAGATTAATGAAGACGGCGTTTGTCTACAGTTCGGTTCGGTGGAGTTGAGTCGTAGGAGAGCCGTACTATTAAGAGGGGGACCGCTTTGGAAAGGTTTGGGTGGAATCTCACGTACACATTCCCTTTTGCACCGCCTTTCCTTGAGCTCCCTGGAGTGTTCATCCGTCTCACCGTGTCTCTGTGAAATGAAGGCCTCGGTCTTGCTCTTCTCAGGCTAGCGGTAGTACTGCTCTTTTGAGCGGTACTACCGCAGGAGCCAGCGGTAGTACCGGGCTCCGGCACGGTAGTACCGTAGGCTCCCACGGTAGTACCGCTCGTCCGAGCGGTAGTACCGCGAGCTATGGTCTGGCACCGCTATCTAGGGTGGTAGGCGCGGATGTAATTTTTTACATCCGCGCTCCACGAGGTAGTACCATGCTATGGCGCGGTAGTACCATGGCACCAGGCCAGGTTCCGGAGCAGGAGCGGAGGTAGGGGCGGATGTAATTTTTTACATCCACACCCTCCACGGTAGTACCACAACCTCGGTCGCGGTAGTTCTGTGTCGGATTTGTGCACGACATTTTCTCAGCGGAGGTAGTCATGGATGTAATTTTTTTTACATCTGTGCCTATCAGGCCTGGCCCGTGTCTGCCTTGCGGAAGTACCGCATGGGGCCGCGGTAGTACCGCTCCTGCGGATCTACCGCACCCTATCCGTGCTCCTTTTTGCGTGGTCAGGTCGCTGCCGTGCTCACGGTAGTACCGCGGTCCACCACGGTAGTACCGCACGCTAGTGCGGTAGTACCGCGCCTGTGGAGCGGTAGTTCCGTGGGTCGCGGGCTGAGTGGTGGGCAATGGTTGGAATTGTTCCCCACTATAAAAGGGGGGTCTTCTTCTCCAAGAAGACTCACATCTTCTAACCCTAAACTCCATTGATGCTCCAAGCTCCATTTTCACCCGATCTCTCTCCCTAGCCAATCAAACTTGTTGATTTGCTCGGGATTGGGCGACAAGGGCCCGATCTACACTTCCACCAAGAGATATTCGATTCCCCCCACTTATCCCTAGCGGATCTTGTTACTCTTCGGTGTTTGAGCACCCTAGAAGGTTGAGGTCACCTCGAAGCCATACTTCATTGTGGTGAAGCTTCGTGGTGTTGTTGGGAGCCTCCAATTGTTGTGGAGATTGCCCCAACCTTGCTTGTAAAGGTTCGGTCGCCGCCTCCAAGGGCACCAATAGTGGAATCACGACATCTCGCATTCTGTGAGGGCGTGAGGAGAATACGGTGGCCCTAGTGGCTTCTTGGGGAGCATTGTGCCTCCACACCGCTCTAACGGAGACGTACTTCCCCTTAAAAGGAAGGAACTTCGGTAACACATCCTCGTCTCCACCGGCTCCACTCTTGGTTATTTCGTGCCTTTACTTTTGCAAGCCTACTTGTGTTGTATCCCTTGCTTGCTTATGTGCTAGTTGTTATTGCATCATATAGGTTGCTCACATAGTTGCATATCTAGACAACCAATTTTTTTGAAAAGTTTAAATTGGTAAAGAAAAGGTTAAAATTGTTAGTTGCCTATTCACCCCCCCTCTAGTCAACCATATCAATCCTTTCAATATGCACTTATGATTGGAACTCTAGCAAGCATCCTCAACTACTAAAGATCATTAAGGTAAAACCCAACCACAACATTAACATATCAAGTCCCCTTTATCCCATACGCAACAACCCCCTTACTCGGGTTTATGCTTCTGTCACTCAAGCAACCCACTATAAGCGAATCCCTCATGCTTCCACGACACAGATGGCACAATAGGACAACACCAAAATAAAACATACAACTTATACCAATCTAGATCATCAATCAACCCAAAGACAAAGGATATATACTCAAAAAACATCATAGGATGACAACACATCATTGGATCATAA
Organism: Triticum dicoccoides; assembly: GCF_002162155.2. Taxonomy (NCBI): domain Eukaryota; kingdom Viridiplantae; phylum Streptophyta; class Magnoliopsida; order Poales; family Poaceae; genus Triticum; species Triticum dicoccoides. The sequence goes on along the minus strand of NC_041383.1, from coordinate 9,799,660 downwards.
TATGTGGCATAAAGCACCATGTTCAAGCAGGGATTACAGCAGGGTGCGGGAGAGTGGACCGTGTAAAAGAGATGAGGATGGTGATGATGATGAAGATGATCACCGCGGCGATGATTCCCCTCCCGATGGCACTCTGGCGCCACCGAGAGAGAGGAGGAGAGGTTCTACCCCTTGTGCTTCCTCCTCCATGCCCCCTAGATGGGGAGAGGTTCTCCCTCTGGTCCTTGGCCTCCATGGGGATGATGGCCCCTCCGAGATCTTCCCCCATGGCCTCCGGTGATGATGTCCCCCTCCGACAGGGTGCCAGAGAGGGCCTAGATTGATTTCTCATGGCTATAGAGGCTTGCGGCGTCGGAACTTCCAATCTCCCTTCTGTTCTAGGGTTTTCTGGATTTATAGGAGGGGTTGGCGTTGGTTTCACGTCAAGGGGGGCCATAGGGAGTCCACGAGGCAGGGGGGTGCGCCCTGGGGGGGGGTGGCGCCCTCCACCCTTGTGGTGCCCTCGGGACTCCCCTCCGGTAGATTTTTGTTCCAGTATTTTTATATTTTCCAAAAATATTCTCTGTCGATTTCTAGCACATTCGGAGGACTTCTATTTCTGCACAAAAACAACACCACGGTAGTTCTGCTGAAAACAGTGTCAGTCCGGGTTAGTTCTAATCAAATCATACCAAAATCATGTAAAAATATTATAAACATGGCATGAATACTTCATAAATTATAGATACGTTGGAGACGTATCAGCATCCCCAAGCTTAATTCCTGCTCATCCCCGAGTAGGTAAATGATAAAAAGAAATAATTTATGAAGTGTGAATGCTTGCAAGTGCATATGTTTGATCAATGATAGTTTCAACCACTTTTTCTAGCATCACTATATATCATAACAATAGCTGAACTCATAAAACTTCTCATGATCAAGTGACAAGCCATTGACATGTTAAAGTATAGATCATAAACTATCTTGAAAACTAACAAACCATGCTCTTAGTCATCAAAAAATTGCAATTCATCTTATTTTTAGGAAGGGTCTATGTAAGAGCTTTGATTCAGCAAACTCCACATACTCAACTATCATTTAATCTTTCACAATTGCTAACCCTCATGTGATATTTATGGGTTCAAAGTTTTAATTGGATTACAGAGAAAGATAGGGGCTTATAGTTTCGCCTCCGAACCTTTTACCTCAAGGGTAATGTCAACAATAATACTTTATGATACCTACATCCAAGTGGATATATATATATATATATATATATATATATATCCGGGTCGCTCCAACACAAAGTGCTTGCCAAAGGAAAAAGTGTAAAAAGGAAAGGTGGAAATCACCATGACTCTTGTATAAGGGTAGAGGGTAAAAGTAAAAGATAGGCCCTTCGTAGAGGGAAGCAGAGGTTGTCATGCGCTTTTATGGTTGGATGCACAAAATCTTAATGCAAAAGAACATCACCTTATATTGCCGCTTGAGATAAGGACCTTTATTCCGTTGCTTTTATTTCTTCCATATCGCTAGTTCGTATAAATCTTATTTTCTTTGCACTAATAGATCATACGTATTTAAGGAGCAATTTCTATGGCTTGCACCAATGACAAGTTACTTGAAGGATCTTAGTCAATCCATAGGTAGGTATGGTGGACTCTCATGGCAAAACTAGGTTTAAGGGATGTTTGGAAGCACAAGTAGTATTTCTACTTGGTGCAAAGAATTTGGTTAGCATGAGAGGGAAAGACAAGCTCAACATGTTGGATGATCCAAGACTATATAACGTCTATTAGGATATAGGAAAACATAACCCATTAAGTTGTCTTCCTTGTCCAACATCAAATTTTTAGCATGTCATATTTTAATGAGTATGATAAAGAGTAAATCATTCACTTTGGTACTGTCAAAGACAAGATTCATAATTGTTCTCACACAATTCCTACTGTACCATATCATTTCCACAATTTATATTGATCAATATAAGCCATAGAAACTAGAAAACAAGCAAACTATGCATTGAAAACCGAATCTGCCAGAAACAGAACAGTCTGTAATGATCTGAACAGGAAGCATACTTCTGCTACTCCAAAAATCAATACAAGTTAGGAAAACCTGAGAAATTGGTGTACCAATCCATTGCAAAAGGAATCATATCAAAATCGTGTTTCTGTGAATTATAAAAACTAATTTACTGGGTGCAAAAGTTTCTGATTTTCAGCAGGATCAACACAACTACCACCATAAGCTATCCCAAAGGTCTTACTTGGCACTTTATTGAAACAAAACCTATAAAAAATGATTACTACAGTAGCTTAATCATGTTAACACACAAAAACAGTAAGGATAAATATTGTTTTGTCTCCCAACAATCACTTTTCTTTAATGCCTTTTAGCTAGGTATGATGATTTCAATGATGCTCACATAAAAGATAAGAATTGAAACATAAAGAGAGCATCATGAAGAATATGGCTAGCACATTTAAGTCTAACCCACTTCCTATGCCTAGGGATTTTGTGAGCACACAATTTATGGGAAAAAGAATCAACTAGCATAGGAAGGAAAAATAAGCATAACTTCAAAACTTTAAGCACATAGAGGGAAAACTTGATATTATTGCAATTCCAACAAGCATATATTCCTCCCTCATAATAATTGTAGCATCATGAATTAATTTTAACAATATAACCACCACATAAAGCATTCTTTTCATGATCTATACTACCTTTTGAGCACTGCGTTGGATTTCCCCGAAGAGGAGAGGATGATGCAGCCTAGTAGCGTAAGTATTTCCCTCAGTTTTTGAGAACCAAGGTATCAATCCAGTAGGAGACCACGCACAAGTCCCTCGTACCTACACAAAACGACAGCTCCTCGCAACCAACGCGATTAGGGTTGTCAATCCCTTCACGGTCACTTACGAGAGTGAGATCTGATAGAGATGATAAATAATATTTTTTGTATTTTTGGTATAGAGATGCAAAGTAAAAAGTAAAAGGCAAAGTAAAAACAAAGCAAGTAATAAAGTAATGGAGATTGATATGATGAGAATAGACCCGGGGGCCATAGGTTTCACTAGTGGCTTCTCTCAAGAGCACATATTTTCTACCGTGGGTGAACAAATTACTGTTGAGCAATTGACAAAATTGAGCATAGTTATGAGTATATGTAGGTATGATCATGTATATAGGCATCACGTCCGAGACAAGTAGATCGAAACGATTCTGCATCTACTAGTATTACTCCACTCATCGACCGCTATCCAGCATGCATCTAGATTATTAAGTTAAAAACAGAGTAACGCCTTAAGAAAGATGACATGATGTAGAGGGATAAATTCATGCAATATGATAAAAACCCCATCTTGTTATCCTCGATGGCAACAATACAATACGTGCCTTGAAGCCCCTTCTGTCACTGGGAAAGGACACCGCAAGATAGAACCCAAAGCTAAGCACTTCTCCCATTGCAAGAACTACCAATCTAGTTGGCCAAACCAAAAGGATAATTCGAAGAGACTTGCAAAGATAACTCAATCATACATAAAAGAATTCAGAGAAGATTCAAATATTGTTCATAGATAAGCTGGATCATAAACCGACAATTCATTGATCTCAACAAACACACCGCAAAAAGAAGATTACATCAAATAGATCTCCACGAGAGAGGGGGAGAACATTGTATTGAGATCCAAAAAGAGAGAAGAAGCCATCTAGCCACTAGCTATGGACCCAAAGGTCTGAAGTAAACTACTCACACTTCATCGGAGGGGCTATGGTGTTGATGTAGAAGCCCTCCATGGTGGATGCCCCCTCCGGCGGAGCTCCGGAATAGGCCCCAAGATGGGATCTCGTGATACAGAAGGTTGCAGCGGTGGAATTAGGTTTTTGGCTCCCGTTCTGATCGTTTGGGGATACGTAGGTATATATAGGAGGAAGGAGTACGTCGGTGGAGCAACAGGGGGGCCACGAGGCAGGGGGGCGCGCTCTAGGGTGGGGTGCGCCCCCACCCTCGTGACCGACTCTTCTGCTTCTTGGAGTAGGGTCCAAGTCTCCTAGATCACGTTCGGTGAGAAAATCACGTTCCCGAAGGTTTCATTCCATTTGGCCTCCGTTTGATATTCCGTTTCTTCGAAACACTGAAATAGGCAAAACAAACAGCAATTTTGGGCTCGGCCTCCGGTTAATAGGTTAGTCCCAAAAATAATATAAAAGTGGAAAATAAAGCCCAATATAGTCCAAAGCAGTAGATAAAGTAGCATGGAGCAATCAAAAATTATAGATACGTTGGAGACGTATCAGGCATACCCAAGCTTAATTCCTGCTCGTCCTCGAGTAGGTAAATGATAAAAAGAGAATTTTTGATGCGGAATGATACTTTGGCATAATTTCAATGTAAATCTTCTTAATTGTGGCATGAACATTCAGATCCGAAAGATTCAAGACAAAAGTTCATATTGACATAAGAAATAATAATACTTCAAGCATACTAATCAAAGTAATCATGTCTTCTCAAAATAACATGGCAAAAGAAAGTTCATCCCTACAAAATCATATAGTTAGGCTATGCTTCATTTTCGTCACACAAAGATGTTCCCAACTTCTATACCCCCGATGATAAGCCAAGCAATTGTTTCATACTTAAATAATCTCAAACTTTTTCAACCTACACGCAATACCTGAGCGTGAGCCATGGATATAGCACTATGGGTGGAATAGAATATGATGATGGGGATCGTGTGGAGAAGACAAAAAAGGAGAAAGTCTCACATTGACGAGGATAATCAACGGGCTATGGAGATGCCCATTAATTGATGTCAACATGAGGAGTAGGGATTGCCATGCAACGGATGCACTAGAGCTATGAATGCTCAACAAAAGAAAACTAGTGGGTGTGCATCCAACTCGCTTGCTCATGAAGACCTAGGGCATTTCAGGAAGCCCATTGTAGGAATATAAAAGCCAAGTTCTATAATGAAAAATTCCCACTAGTATAAAAAGACAACTTTATGAGACTCACTACATGAAGAACAAGGTGCTACTTTTAAGCACAATATATGAGACTCACTACATGAGGAACAAGGTGCTACTTTGAAGCACAAGTGTGGAAAAAGTGATAGTAGCATTGCCCTCTTTTTTTCTTTTTTTGGGCCTTTTTTTCTTTTGGCCTTTCTTCCTTTTTTTATTTTTTATTTTTGGGCAATGCTCTAATAATGATGATCATCACACTTCTATTGATTACAACATAAGGATTACAACTCGAAACTTAGAACAAGATATGACTCTATATGAATGCCTCCGGCGGTGTACCGGGATGGTGCAATGAATCAAGAGTGACATGTATGAAAATTAATGCATGGTGGCTTTGCCACAAATACGATGTCAACTATATGATCATGCAATGGCAATATGACAAAAGTAATGTATGTCATGATGATGATGATGGAAATTGCATGGCAATATATATCGGAATGGCTATGGAAATGCCATGATAGGTAGGTATGGTGGCTATTTTGATGAAGATATAAGGAGGTTTATGTGTGATGGAGCGTATCGTATCACCGGGTTTGGATGCACCGGCGAAGTTTGCACCAACTCTCAAGGTGAGAAAGGGCAATGCATGGTACCGAAGAGGCTAGCAAAGGCGGAAAGGTGAGAGTGCGTATAATCCATGGACTCAATATTAGTCAAAAGAACTCATATACTTATTGCAAAAATTTAGAAGTCATCAAAAATCAAGTACTACGTGCATGCTCCTAGGGGGATAGATTGGTACGAAAAGACCACCGCTCGTCCCCGTCCGCCACTTATAAGGATGCACAAGCCAGGTACACTTCATGTTTCAAATTTGTTACACAACTTTAACCATACGTGCATGCTACGGGACTTGCAAACTTCAACACATGCATTCTTTGAATTCATAATCACCCAACTAGCACAACTTTGATATTATCACCTCCATATCTCAAAACAATTATCAAGCATAAAACTTATCTTAGTATTCAATTCACCTAAAAGAAAGTTTCACATATCTTGAATACCAAGTATATTAACATTAAGCAAATTACCATGCTATTAACGACTCTCAAAATAATCTAAGTGAAGCATGAGAGATCAATAGTTTCTTTAAAATAAATCCACCACCGTGCTCTAAAAGATCTAAGTGAAGTACTAGAGCAAAAATTATCACGCTCAAAAGATATAAGTGAAGCACTATGAGCAAAACTATCAAGCTCAACAGATATAAGTGAAGCACATAGAGTATTCTAACAAATTCCAATTCATGTATGGCTCTCTTAAAAGGTGTGTACAGCAAGGATGATTGTGGTAAACTAACAAGCAAAGACGCAAATAATACAAAACGCTCCAAGCAAAACACATATCATGTGGTGAATAAAAATATAGCTCCAAGTAAATTACCGATGGAAGTGGACGAAAGAGGGGATGCCTTCCGGGGCATCCCAAAGCTTTGACTTTTTGGTGTCCTTGGATTGTATTGGGGGTGCCATGGGGCATCCCCAAGCTTAGTATCTTGCCACTCCTTGTTCCATAATCCATCAAAAGAATTCACCCAAAACTTGAAAACTTCACAACATAAAACTCAATAGAAATCTCGTGAGCTTCGTTAGAGAAAGAAAACAAAAGACTACTTCAAGGTACTGTAATTAACTCATTCTTTATTTAAATTGATGTTAAACCTACTTTATTCCAACTTCTCTATGGATTATAAACTATTTTACTAGCCATAGATTCATCAAAATAAGCAAACAACACACGTAAAACAGAATCTGTCAAAAACAGAACAGTCTGTAGCAATCTGTAACTAACGAAAACTTCTGGAACTCTAAAAATCCTACCAAAATAGGAAGTCCTGGAAATTTGTTTATTGAACAGAAGCAAAAAGAATCAACGCAAAATCACGTTCCTGTGATTTAACAAAATTATATTCGTGTGCGCAAAGTTTCTGTTTTTCAGCAGAATCAAATCAACTATCATTGTAGGTTATCCTATAGGTTCTACTTGGCACAAACACTAATGAAAAGATAAAACAACATCCAAACAGAATCTAGATGGATTATTTATTCCTAAACAGAAGCAAAAACAAAAAACACAAATAAAATTGGGTTGCCTCCCAACAAGCGCTATCGTTTAACGCCCCTAGCTAGGCATAAAAGCAAGGATAGATCTAGGAAGTGCCGTAGTAATAAGATAGATCGGTGAAACTCATTTCATGTTCTCTACGTTCGGCAGCAAGTTTTCTTTGAGGCAAACAAAAGTAATCAAAAGGGCTAAATTTAATGGGGCAAAAATCCCCAAGATCAATTTTAGGAGGTATAGGTTCCTCTTTTGGCCCTTCATAATGCACAACCAATTCATCATTATAAGCGTTCTTTTGACAGAACCTTGTGAGTCTATACTCAAGAGAGTATCCTAACTCATTATTTCGAATAGCCAAATCATCATTAAGTTCAGAGATTCTATCAATTAGAATGTTGGTTGACACCATTTTTCTAAGGTTTTCACTGAAGGCAACATAGTCAAGAGATTGAAAACAAATAATTTCTTCTTGATCAAAGAGGATAGATTCTATGGGAGGATGGCCAGCGTCCACCCTATAATGCACAAAGATTTCTTTGGCCTCTTTTATTATAAATCTGAATTCATGAGCCAAAAAGATAGTAGCGGCACGCTTAACAGAGGAGTGTTCGATACTAGAAAATTCTAGGAAAATCCTTTGTATAGAAGGGTGCATATGCATAAATTGCCTTTCAAGTTCAACGATAAGCATGGCAATGGCGTCCGCAAGACTACTAGTTCTATGAAGAATAGAACTGCCCATAGAGGGCAAAGCACGGACAGAAGTAAGGAAATCTTGAATAACTCCTTTTCCAGTAATATTACCACTACCGATTCGAAATCTTTTTGTATGATAGGTAGGGGATTCTTCAGCAGGAGCTTCAGAACTTTCCATGATATTATTATCGCCCATGTCGGCAATAATTTCCCCAATTTTAGACATAACGACAAGCAATCAAACTAACACATGAGCAAACAGAAAGGCAACGGAAAAAGGCAAACGGGAAAGAGAGGAGGAGATTGGGAAAGAGAGGGCGAATAAAATGGCAAGGGTGAAGTGGGGGAGAGGAAAACGAGAGGAAAATGGCAAATAATGTAATGCGAGAGATAGGGATTGTGATGGGTACTTGGTATGGATGACTTGCTTGCGTGAGCCTCCCCGGCAACGGCGCCAGAAATTCTTCTTGCTACCTCTTGAGCACTGCGTTGGATTTCCCCGAAGAGGAGAGGATGATGCAGCAAAGTAGCGTAAGTATTTCCCTCAGTTTTTGAGAACCAAGGTATCAATCCAGTAGGAGACCATGCACAAGTCCCTCGTACCTACACAAAACAATAGCTCCTCGCAACCAATGCGATTAGGGGTTGTCAATCCCTTAACGGTCACTTACGAGAGTGAGATCTGATAGAGATGATAAATAATATTTTTGGTATTTTTGGTATAGAGATGCAAAGTAAAAAGGAAAAGGCAAAGTGAAAACAAAGCAAGTAATAAAGTAATGGAGATTGATATGACGAGAATAGACCCGGGGGCCATAGGTTTCACTAGTGGCTTCTCTCAAGAGCATAGATTTTCTACGGTGGGTGAACAAATTACTGTTGAGCAATTGACAAAATTGAGCATAGTTATGAGTATATCTAGGTATGATCATGTATATAGGCATCACGTCCGAGACAAGTAGATCGAAACGATTATGCAGCTACTAGTATTACTCCACTCATCGACCGCTATCCAGCATGCATCTAGAGTATTAAGTTAAAAACAGAGTAACGCCTTAAGAAATATGACATGATGTAGTGGGATAAATTCATGCAATATGATAAAAACCCCATCTTGTTATCCTCGATGGCAACAATACAATACATGCCTTGCTGCCCCTTCTGTCACTGGAAAAGGACACCGCAAGATTAAACCCAAAGCTAAGCACTTCTCCCATTGCAAGAACTACCAATCTAGTTGGCCAAACCAAAAGGATAATTCGAAGAGACCTGCAAAGATAACTCAATCATACATAAAAGAATTCAGAGAAGATTCAAATATTGTTCATAGATAAGCTGGATCATAAACCCACAATTCATCGTTCTCAACAAACACACCGCAAAAAGAAGATTACATCGAATAGATCTCCACGAGAGAGGGGGAGAACATTGTATTGAGATCCAAAAAGAGAGAAGAAGCCATCTAGCTACTAGCTATGGACCCGAAGGTCTGAAGTAAACTACGCACACTTCATCGGAGGGGCTATGGTGTTGATGTAGAAGCCCTCCGTGGTGGATGCCCCCTCCGGCGAAGCTCCAGAACAGGCCCCAAGATGGGATCTTGTGGATACAGAAGGTTGCGGTGGTGGAATTAGGTTTTTGGCTCCCGTTCTGATTGTTTGGGGATACGTAGGTATATATAGGAGGAAGGAGTATGTCGTGGAGCAACAGGGGGGCCACGAGGCAGGGGGGCGCGCCCTAGGGGGGGCGCCCCCCCACCCTTGTGACTGACTCTTCTACTTCTTGGAGTAGGGTCCAAGTCTCCTGGATCACGTTCGGTGAGAAAATCACGTTCCCGAAGGTTTCATTCCGTTTGGACTCCGTTTGATATTCCATTTCTTCGAAACACTGAGATAGGCAAAAAAACAGCAATTCTGTGCTGGGCCTCCGGTTAATAGGTTAGTCCCAAAAATAATATAAAAGTGGAAAATAAAGCCCAATATAGTCCAAAACAATAGATAAAATAGCATGGAGCAATCAAAAATTATAGATACGTTGAAGACGTATCAATCTATAAGCATAGAAATTTTACTATTCTCCACATAAGCAAAATTCTTCTCATTCAGAATAGTGGGAGCAAACTCAACAAAATAACTATCATGTGAGGCATACTCCAATTGAAAATTAAAATCATGATGACAAGTTTCAGGGTTAACATTATTCTTTATAGCATACATGTCATCACAATAATCATCATAGATAGCAACTTTGTTTTCATAATCAATTGGAACCTCTTCCGAAATAGTGGAATTGTTACTAAGTAAAGTCAAGACCTCTCCATATCCACTTTCATAAATATAACACTAAGATTCAACACCCTCCAAAATAGTGGGATCATTACTTCCTAAATTTGACAATCTTCCAAACCCACTTTCAATGATAGTATTATTCATACTCCAAAAGATATAAGTGAAGTTCATGGAGCATTCTACAATTAATATAGACTAACCAATATCCAAGATCAAAATATATAAGTGAAGCACATGAAGCATTGTATAAAACCATACTCAAAAGATTTAAGTGAAGCACAAAGAGCATTCTATAAGGTCATGCTCAAAAGATATAAGTGAAGCACATGAAGCATTCTATAAATCAATTAAGGGCTATCTCATACTAGCATGGTTCTTAAAGAAAAAGAAAAACACAAAGGACACAAATCATGTGAACAAAACAAAAACCGAGGTATACCGATAATTGTTGAAGAAGAAAGATGGGATGCCAACCGAGGCATCCCCAAGCTTAGATGCTTAAGTATCCTTGAAATATTTACTTTGGGTGCCTTGGGCATCCCCAACCTTGAACTCTTGCCTCTCTTTATTCTCCTCACATCGGTAACTCCTCGTTCTTCGAACACTTCATCCACACAAAACTTAACAAAAACTTTGTGAGATCCATTAGTATAATAAAGAAAATCACTACCTTTAGGTACTGTTATAAAATCATTACGATTTCATATTAGAATTATATCTAATGTATTCCAACTTCACCATGGTTCATACCCCCCAATACTACCCATAGATTTATCAAAATAAGCGAACAACACATAGAAAATAGAATTTGTCAAAAACAGGACAGTCTGTAGTAATCTGGAAATTTCGTATACTTCTGTAACTCCAAAAATTAAAAAAAATGAAAATTTAAACAAATTGTATATAAGTACTGTGCAAAAAGTTTCAGACCCGTCTGACTTTCCAGTAAAAATGAAAATTCATGCGCTACAGCCAAAGTTTCTATTTTTGCACTGCACATAGTAAACAAGCAATCTAATCATCCTATAACCAAAGCTTGGCACATTATTTTTATAATACAATGGATATATACAAGGGGATAATTATGTTCAGAGAAACTTCCATGAAAAGTTCTACATTGTTTACATGAGCATGAACACAAGTGTTCAAGGTCGACCCTCACTTTTCCAATGCATAACTTTCCAATCACTTCTCTTTTTGAAAAAACTTTTTAGGCATAAGAGGCAAGTAATTTTTTTGTATTTTCCTTTTTTAATTTTTTGTATGTTTCACCCACAACTAAGCAAAACAAAAAGGGATAACAAAAACTACTTAGTGAAGAAAGCAAACAAGCACACACGAGAATATCAACCCCGCGCTATGGAACCCCGGCAACGGCGCCAGAAAAGAGCTTGATTATCCCCAAGTGCAAGGAATCGTCGTAGAAATTCCCAAAGGTGGAAGTGATAATTATGGAGTGTCGAACCCAAGAGGAGCTAAAGGTAAGATCAATATTCTATCAAGTCCTATCTGCCATTGATACGAGTCTAGTTACACCGAACGATTGCTTCCAACTAGAAACGAGAAATAAAACTACGCTGTGGGTATGAAGAGGATAACTTTGCATAACATCGGAGTGCTAAAATATAAAAGTAGGTGCTATTATCATAAAGTTAGAATATATTACTAAATATTATAAATAGCGAGTGTGGAATAATGATGGGTCGGTGTGCGGAATTATCCTAGGCGATTGTTAACAAGACCGGTAATCACTATTGCAATTTCATATGAGGGAGAGGCATAAGCTAACATACTTTCTCTTCTTGGATCATATGCACTTATGATTGGAACTCTAGCAAGCATCCGCAACTACTAAAGATCATTAAGGTAAAACCCAACCATAGCATTAACATATCAAGTCCCCTTTATCCCATACGCAACAACCCCCTTACTCGGGTTTATGCTTTTGTAACCCACTATCCCATTGGCATTGCACGTATGGCTACAACCCACTGGTCCTGGGTTCGAGCCCTATGCCAAACTATTTTTGTTTTTTATTTTTTTTCTAGTTTTTGAAATCATTTTTATTTGCTTTTTAAGATTTTACAAGTTATGTTGACTGTAACTACTGATTCATATGAACATTTCTTCACTGTAGAAATGCTAAGTAGCACAAACAAATTCAAACGTCCAAGTAGCACAACACAAATTCAGTAGCATACATTCAACATTCAAGTTCACTAGCACAATTTAACCATTCAAGTAGCAGAACACAAACTTTGTAGCATACATTCAACATTCAAGTAGCATAACACAGTTTCAATGGGTTTCACTTGCAGTGAAATAGGCTTCAAACTTGGTAGTAGGTTTCCTCTTCCTCTTACCTATGAATATCTTAGCTGCTCCATTGGATGTTCTAGGTGCATTGAATCCCCTTGCTACATTTGGAGGTGCTGGTGAAGACTTGGCTGGTCCTCTTGAAACTGTTGATGTTGAACCTCTTGGAGGTGCAGGTGAAGACTTGGCTACCACTGCTATTTTTCTGTTCTTCTTTGCTTTAGGAGGAAATGGTGGAGCAGATGAGGCTGGGATGTTTGAAGTTTGGTGTTGATGTGGTGGTAGTGGGGGTGAGTTCTGTGGAGGTGGATGTGTAGCACTTGAGGAACCCATGAAAATTTGTCTATTCTCCTACATGCCCAAATTAAAACAGTTAGTAATTAGACCAGACCAATAAATAATGATACAAAGAATGCAAACTTTGAAATCACCTAGTGTAAGTTCTTTCTCATCTCAAGACTTGTTTTCAGAGGTTTCCCAAAGTATTTATATCTATGGCCTTGTAGACCACAATTGCTGCATGTAATTGTTCCCATCTTCCTTGTGTCCTGTGGTGCAGGCACCTCAAATTGGCCCTTCCTCCTAGCTGTCTGTTTCTTGCCTGGTTTTTCTTTGAACACTAGGGGCTCAATATCCTTGGTATGGGTGTCAGGCCAGAATTCAGGACCAGGGATAGGGTACACAATGTCTTTGTATGCTTCAATATATAGTGGCTTTAAAAAAATTCATGGACAAAGTCCTCTGGGTGCATATGAAGCTTGCTCTAAGAGAAGGCTCACTTGCTTTGGCAAGCCACTTAGTAGTAAACTTTGTGTTTTTTGCTGATGCTGGACAAGTGTGCTCCATGTTACACTTCTTAATGCAAAAAGTTCTTTCATGAGCTATCCTGGAGGCACACATGTAAAATTCACATCCATGCTCTCTCTGTGAACACTTGGCTTCTTCAGGAGGTATGGTAGTTCAACTTCATATTCTTCTTACTCATCACCAATGCCTAAATCACCAGCAAAACAAAACTCATCCGCTTCAGGAAACCAATCTTGAATTTGTTTATGCTCTACCTCATTGTGACATCTGCTAGCTGGACCAGGATTCTTCACATGTTTCACAACAACAGTTAATTCCAATGATCTATCCTCTTCAGAGGAACACTCTATTTCCATTTGAACAACTTCAACACTCCCATCTGAATGACCTAAATCATCAGAACATAATTCAGACACTTCAGTGTCTCCTTCAAAGTGGTTCAAATCTGCCTCTCTTTGAATCCCGCTCCTCTCAAGCTGAGCCTTTCTATCATTTATCTGATTCTGAAGCTCAGATTGTTCCACTAACTTTTTCACATTGCAACTCTCTTGAGTGTTCATGTAATTCTCATTAGCATGTGTACTACTTGCAGGCTGAACATCTTTCACAACTTTTATGTTCATAAACGTGACATGATGATAAACCTCCAACATTTCCTGAACACTAGCTTCATAACCTAAATACTTTACTCTTTCATATCCAATTTCCTACTCCTTCACATAGTACATGTAATCACTCTCCCCATGCCCTTCACTAGCAATGAGTGATTGCAGAGTAAGAAAAGAAATATTTCCCTCATATATACCCCTTTTCACAGGGTTTCTTCCATTGAAATGAAACCATATGTCCCACTTCTGGTCAGCCAAACTGCATAAATAAGTGCTCATGAATTGAACAAAAATTAACACAACCACAAGTGCAATACATTTTACTACACATGTTCAATAAACAGAAACAAACACATCTTACTAATTTGCCAGATTCAAGCAGCTAACCAAAGGCCTTTCAGGCAAAAGAAAACATGTTCAGTTAAACATATGATATTTCCATACCTGCAACCCACGGAACACCTAGGCGCCGGTGATTACTGGACGAGCGGTGCCACCGGCTGCTGCAAGGCTGCCTGCATCGCACAACTAGTGCTCCCCAACCAGTTATTGACGTCAGAGAAAGAGCCTACACCGTCCAAACTTGTACCACCACCGCCGCCGTCGCCGTCGCTGTCGCCCATATCACCTATTCCACCATCCGGAATCATCGACGCCATGGCGGCCACCACCCAGGTCAGAGAGAGGGAGAGCTAAGCGAGGAGGGAGAGATGTACCGTGAGAGGGGAATGGATGGCTCGGATCTTGACTGACCTGACCGATAGCCGCATCCTGACCGCAAACACGCCGTTAACGACCATTAACGCGTGGCCGTCCACGGTTGGCCACGGTGGCATCTGATTTGTGGGCCCAACCGGTCAGATTCGTGCTTAGAGTGGGCGAAGCGGGCGGTTCTCCAACATGGTAGTTTTTTGCCGCAGGTTAGTGAAAAAGTGGTAGTTTTTGGCACAAATTTGTAAAGTGGTAGTTTCTGGGCACGTTTCCATGAAATGTGGTAATTTTTGGTTAAACAATGAGTTGAGTCCGGCTGGGACTTGTGCCTGGCTATCTAGTTGTGTTGGTAGAAGCTATACCTGTAGGACACGGTCAACTAGGTTAGCCGTGTCCGTGACGTACTGGTTTAGGTCTGGTTTGAGGTCTGGTTTAGGTATGATTTGATGTGATCGATCCTGAGGGCGAAGTTTCAACAATTGGTATCATAGCAAGGATCGAGGATTGAAGCCGTGCTTGTCCCGGGATGGCGACCCTACTAGCAGCTCCGGGCGGGCGATGGAGTCGTTGGTGTACCGATGAGGAGGGGCAGGCGATACAGTCGCTAGGTGGTGCAGCGACATGGACGAGCTGGCGATAGTCATTCAGCAAAGCGATGATGAGAAGACGATGAGGGTGCTGTCGCAAGCAAGTCGACGGGTGATTGCCACTCGGCGAAAAAATAAAAGACGACGATGATGTAGTGGCCATCGTCGCAAGAAGGGAGAACTTACGGTCTGGTAAGTTGCACCACCGGAGGCAATCGACGTGGCAAGATGAACAAATGGCCGTCTGCGTGTCTCGTTGAGTGAAGAGTCGGATGTTTGGATTAGGGGATCATTGTTGGAATAATCCAAACATAGATGAGTTAGTGGATGTACCGTGTACGTTGGATGTATGGCAAAGGTATGTCTGGTTAGGATTAGCATTAGCATAGTGATCAACGGTGCGTGCAATTAGATTAGAAAAATCAATAAGTTGGGTCCAGCTGGGACTTGTGCCTGGCTATCTAGTTGTGTTGCTAGAAGTTGTGCGTGTAGGACACGATCCAGTAGGTTATCTTTATCCATGACTTACTGGTTTAGGTCTGGTTTGGAGTGGGCTTGCTAGCCAGGTCATTGCTTGCCAGTTATGAGAAAAACAAGAAAAACAGTAAAGCGATGAAAGAGGCACGACACTTGTCTTTGCCAAAAGTTTTGGTGCGTGTGTGTCCGTCGTGATTTGATGTGATCGATCCCGAGGGCGAAGCTCCAGCAAGTATATCATTTTTTTTATCAAAGTAGCACGTTCAAGTTTTTTTAGTGGCGTGTGTGGAATACTGTCAGTAAAAAGCTGTTACATTAGGTAACTGGATTGTAAACGTCTACTCGATAATGTACGGAAATCTATATATGTTAAACCAGGAACATGGAATTACATGGTCTGAACTGAACTTTCACAATTCCATGATTGAATTGTTCCACAATTTGTGTTGCCATTGTGTTATTTGGGTATATCTTACCACGTGAAATTATGAAAGTTCGGTTCAGACACTGTGATTCCATTTACCTGATTTAACATAGGAGCATATAGTTTGCTTACTTATTAATGTGTGGGTAAATACTACTATCTCTATCTGGGTTTTGAAGGTGGACACGGTTTATTACTTCACCTATTTGACTAGCAAAATGTGTGTTATATATCAAAATATATCATTACTTGATTCAACGTCAAACGATGCTTCTAATATACTCTCTCCCTCCGGAATTCACTATTGCAGAAATGAGTGTATCTATACACTAAACGGATGTTGTACACACATTTTGTTAGTCAAACTGAAAAACCAAAAAATCTGTGCCCACTTTACAAACCCAGATGGAGGAACTAGCATGCATAGTGCAGTGGAGAAATAAATCATGTGAGCAATACTTTTACACTGTCTTGCAATATAGATTCATTAATGGCTGTCAAAATCAGCACAAACCATAACATCGTACATTATTGGAGGTAGTTGATATTTGATTTGGTAACCATATAGGTTACAGATCCAATCAAAATAACTTTTGGATGAGAACAATTAAAATAGTTGGGCACACAGACTTTAATCTTATTCTCCGCTGCTGCGTACATAGCTTAACGACGAAGCGCTAATTTTTCTTGAGAGCGCCGGTTGCATGGAGCACCATGGTCTCGATAGTGAAGCCTGGTCCAAATCCCACCATGGCCCCCCACTCAGCTTGCTCTCCTTCCTCCTCCATTCGACGCTGTAGCTCATCAAGCACGAAGATCACGGTGGCGCTAAACATGTTCCCAAACTTCTGTACGACAGTTCTGCTCGCCGCTAGCTTCGTGGGCTCCAACTGGAGTGTCTTGTCAAGTTGGTCCAAGATCCCACGGCTGCCAGGGTGCACTGCCCAGAAGAGGTCATTCCATTGGAAGTCCATCTCAAGTGGACCAAACGCTTCCAGAAGACAAGGTTCCATGGTGTCTGCTACCAGTGTGGGCAGTTTGGTGTAAACTTTCCCATGAGTGCCATTGCTCCCCAAGTTCAGGGTGAGCACATTCTCAGTGCTCGGCACGAGGGTCTGAGAGACGGACACCATCTCAAACAGAGGATTCTCGATGGGGTGCATGGGGTCGGCGCCGACGATTACCGCGCCTGCCCCATCACCAAACAACGCATGAGTGATGAGGGTGTCTAAGCAGTCCCCTTCGCCGGGGCTGCAGAAGCCAGAAATGGCGAGCTCCACGCAAGCTACGAGGACGCGTGCCCCACAGTTATTCTCAGCAAGGTCCTTGGCTAGGCGCAAGGCGGAGCAGCCGGCGAAGCAGCCGTTAAGATGGAGCATGGTACGACAGACATCGGCGCGAAGGCCAAGGAGTGAAACCAAGCGTACGTCAGCGCTTGGGGCGCCAGCGTCAGAGTTGGTGCTGACGATAAGGTGGGTGATGTCACTGGCCGGACGGCCCCACTTTGCGATGGCCTTCTTTGCTGCTGCTGCCGCAAGCTCTGGAGCAGCCTTGGCCACGATATCATGCCGAGCCTCACGGGACGGTGACGTGTTGTCCAGCAAGACAGGGTGGGAGTTGAGCAGTTCATCCGTGTGGTAGAAGAAACGATTCTCCGTGCCCGTTAGACCACCTGATATCAGTTTTAGAGATCCAAAAACCCAACAACATAAATCATGTCAGATCATACGTGTCTGCTTAGATATTTCAGTATGTTTGGGTGCTTACATATTATCTTGAATGTGTCTTTATGGTCAGTAAGGTGCTCGCTCTTGGTAACGCGGAAATAATAGTCAGGGTACTCTTCTTGGGACACCTTGTTCGCCGGATTTGCTGTTCCGATAGCCAGCATTGCCGCGGAGCCTTCCGCACGCTGCGCACACCGGATCTCACTAACCTTCGGTGAGCTGCCTGCCATGGTCTCGGTGCAGTAACCTGCTATATATTTCAGTCACTGTACGTTGTGTGCACTAAAAGCTTAGATGTGCCAATAAAGCACTGAAGATGTATCTATCATCTCTAGTAATCATAGAAAAAGCTCAAAAACTCCAAGAAAGAAGCACAATGCATTTTTTTCAATTTCTCAACATGGGTAAACAAAAAAAAAGCCATTTTGTGACGTGAATAAAACAAAGAATATTCCATGCTATCAGTAGCAATGTTAATCACATCTCTAGTATACTAGGACACTTAATTTGTCACTGCACACTATATATAGGGGCATAAAGTAACTTTCTTCTTTTGTTTTTCTTATTGGCAATGGGGAAATGCTTAGCTTGAATTATGGTTAACATTTATTATATTTTGTCTTATTTGATAATACAAAAAATAAATATAAGTAAATAGATGTATTTTTTTTCTAATTTCTTGTTTTTTTGGAAGTTTGGAAAATTTGAATCACCCATTACACACTACAAAGTGTAAGATTGCACTTTTTGAAGGTGTGCATAACAAATGAACTTATTAGTTCGTTTTTCTTGTATGCACAGGTTAGGTTATACATAAATCTGTTTTTTCGCAGGAAGGTTATAAAGAGTACAAGGATATTAAGATGGGTGGATGCTAATCCAGAAGCTTAAGAAAAAGTGTGACTTGGATATAAGAAAAGTACAGGCCACTGATGAATAGACATAGACATAGGTTTAGGGACTTACCTTGGTCGTCGACCTGATAAGTCTTAATACACAGGTAGATAAGAGCTTCCACCTGTGTACGGGACAAACTAAGCAGCAGACAACAATTATGCACTGTGTTGTGAGATGGGAGGGATCGAAGGAGGTGCCAAATATTTAAAGGCAGCAGAAGCAGAGCAGGTGGACGGTTGGGGATGCTGATAAGCATGCACCGATGCAGATATACCTCAACGTTGCTCAGTGTCGCCCCTCGCCGAGAAGATAATTCCGATCCGCCGCCTTTCCATCCGCCCGGTTTGAATTTGGTCAACATTTTGAGATGTCCTTCTCATTAGAAAGAAAATACCCTGGATTCAACCTCATGTCTAATTGCCTTGCAATGTTTTTCCAAGTGGTGACAGTATACAGATTCATTTAAGATGCAAAGCATGCACCAATGCATGTATACCTTAATGTTGCTCGGCGTCAGTGGAAGATAAATTATAAATTCTGATCCGCCCCCTTTCCATCTTCCCGTTTTCAATTTGGTCAACATTTGGGATGTCCTATCCTTAGAACACAAATCCCCCGCATTTATCCTCTCGCCTATTTGCCTTGCAATGTTTTTCCTAGTGGTGGGAGGATACCCTAACCAACAATGCACAGAAAGCGTTAGCCTCCTTGCTTGAGTGATTTGGAAGGAAATGAATGCTCGTGTTTTCAAGGCCAAGGCAGCGCTGGTGGAGGTTGTTGTGCATATCATCAAGGATGAAACGCCTATCTGGGTCCTAGCTGGTGCGAGGCATTTGGGTAATGCAATGCTACTAGAGTAGCCATTGTATCTGTTATCGCCTAGGCGATTTTGTATTGAACTTCACCCTTCTTGTTAATCAATAAAAATGGCAAGTCTTTTGCCTCGTTTCAAAAAAAAGTATACAAATTCATTTAAGCATGTTGAGACATTCCAACATGGTACCACAACAAAAATAATAAGCAGGCAATGAATCCCCATTGGTTCCACTGAAACGATTAAAATGGCTTGTAAGACACAAGACAAAAACTTAAATGAATGGAACAAATGGAAACACCGTGAAAAACTATACTTAGAGGAAAATTCGACCATTCTAAAAAATGTCCAGAATTGTTCTTTTATACAAACTGTTAAGTGCACTATCAAGGTTCGAACCCGCCATCAATGAATATCCTAATGGCTGTGCAATTTGACAATACTAAATGGGAAGAGGTAGTAATCTGGCATGCAAACTGTATTCTAAATATTTTTTGTTATTTGATTTTTTTTTAAGAAATGGTCTGTCAGTTCTTTTATATCGGGGTAATCAATACTAATACTCCCTGCATTCCTTTATATAAGGTGTATTTGTTTGGTGCGGTGACCAAGGCACATAATTGAGGAGAATTTTGGACAAAAATACCTTTAACTAATTAGGTAGTTAGATGGTTAATTAGGGGCAACAAAATAACGAGTGGGATAACAAAAGGCAACTGAATCTTGCAGCACCAGATTAAAATCAATCAGTGGGATGGGATAGAGAGAAATGTGAGTGCATGCAATTAGGGAGAGAGATTCTTTTCTACGACCTTCCTACTGGGAACTACGTAGTACTTTTTATCTATGGCATGTAATGGATGGTTGAAGGGCACGCAAGGAAAACTGCATGGAAAAAAGAAATACACCTTACATTATCATTTTTGCTTGGAAAAAACTAATACACCTTTTATTGAACACAGTACAGATGCAAGCGCTCATATACACGCGCATGCACTCACCCCTATGAACGCACACACGCACACCCTACCCTTATGAGCACCTCCGAAAAACTAAGCCGACATATCATCTTGAAATTTACTAAGTCAACGTGGGCACCTCGTCGTCGACGGGAACGTCTCCTCCCACTGAATGCGCATCAACGGATATCCTGAAATAAATCCAGGAATAAATGTGAGCACCAGGACTTGAACCATGGTGGGCTGGGGTACCACAGTCCATCTAACGATCCAACCACACATTGGTTCGCAAAAAAAACTAATACACCTGACATAAATGGAGGGAGTTTTTTTTAAGAAATAAGAGAATTTGAATACGTACGACAATACTAGTCCAATCCAAAGTGATGTACAAGGAAGTACAACATTTTTATTATTACAGAAACCAGCAAGCAAATACAAGGGGTACACATATTACTAGGAGCGAGTAAGTCATAAAATAATGCTCAAAGAGCTAACTGGTAAGCAATAACAATATTTGTAACCCTCCAACTTAACATCAAATATTGTTGACTAGATATTTGATCACTCACTTATCAATAAATGTAAAGGAAAAAAGTGCGAAGTAGGAGCAGTTTAATCTTGAATCCATTAATCATTCTCTTCCAAATTATTTCTAACCACTTCTTTTTATTTTTTATGGAAGCAAGAAGAGGGGATTTAGTATTTATTTCACAAGGTTGTATAGCACATCCTATATATGTGTATAAAATAGGAGAAAATATACCCACATGAAATATTTCTAAACGTTTATATCTATTTTTATTTTTAGTATGACTATGTTTTATTTCTAAGAATAAAATCGGGATTATCTATCGAGAGATGGTTTAATGGTTGATAGATCTATTCTGGTAAACACGCATAGTTCTAGAAACTATCGAGGGTTCGAATCCCACACTTTTTCTTATTTAATATGTTCCTTTTTTTCATTGTTTTCCTTTGTTCTTTCCCTAATATTTCTTTTGTACGTTAGAACGAATTGCTGAGTTAGTTGGAATAACCAAGCCGTTGCACATTTTTTATGAACAAGTATAAATACGAAAATCTTTGTTAGGAGGCTTCAGGTAATGAACATGCTAGTGGTTGTGATTTATTGCATTTTCAAAGCTCGTTGTAGTAGCCCTAGTTCTTCCAGCATGCCAATAAGACCTAAAGAAAATAAGAATGCTAGAACAAAATGAGAAGTTGATAACTATTTTGTGGAAAATAAAAAATTAACTGCATTTATTTTGGAAGCTACATCACCCACATAATATAAATAGCTTAACTAAAGCAAAATCAGTAATATATTCTGTCGAACATCATCCTTTCTATGATTTTCTATTTTTCAATTCACTCAAGTGAGAACTGATTGGGCTCCCTTGACTTAAAGATCCCCCAAACACATAGTTTCCCCCGTCAAAGATAATCTCCTAGGTTGGGTAACACAATAGATATTTAGCTTAACACGTGGTTTGTTGAATGACTCCCACATTAGCTCCAAGATGCTGACGTCTAACTAGAAAAGTAAATGATTCAGTCCACGAAAGTTCTGGCCTGGCGGGTTTATAAAAATCATTAGAATAAGTCGTATTATTAAACTACACAAGTAGGTATAAGCAATCTACATTCAACCAATCAATAATTGTGTACTCTAGAACCAACGGGCCAATAGCTCCTGTGCGACACATTTGAGGTGAATTGGCTTAAGTGCGACGTTGTTCGAACGAATGGCTGTGGTGCGACACATTTGAGCAGGTAAATAGCCCACACACGACATGGCTGTTAAACTGAACTGATGCCCTCGTAAGCTGTTGAGGGCTGGACCCACCACTTATCCACGTAAGCGCTGGACACACCACTTATCCACCTAAGCGCGGGACCCACCACTTGTCTACTCGCGGGACCCACCTCCTCGCAGCTAGAAGAGACGAGCGCCCGTGCCCGTCCGCCCGCCGCCGCCCATTCATCCCCTTTCCCCAATCTTTCTCTTCTCCGGCGACCTAGCGCAAATGTCTACCTCCTCCGCCACGCAATCAAAATGGCGACAGTATGGACCAGTGCTGCTAACAAGGTGCCCTGAATGCCCACGCCCAGACCCTCTTAAACGGTTGGTCACTAAAAGGGATGACAATGGCAATCTTGGGCAGGAATTTGTGAAATGCTTGAGCAAACCAATGACAGGAAGGGATGGCAAGGTTAGATCTCAGTTCTTAGCCCGTTCTTTCGCTGTCTTTCGCTCTGATTTCTCCATATTTTGTTTTTTATCCTCGAATTTGGGATTTAGGGTTCGTGTTGTTCTTTTCAGATCTTGAAGAAATGTTACCATTTTGAGTGGATTGATGAATATGTTGATAGGATTCAGTTTGAGGGCTACGTTGATTCGAGCGTGGCCGCAACCTGGGAGCTCAATTTGGGCGGGGTGCCGCCGATTGCTGTGGAGAATACGGGGAGCTCAGGCGGAGGGGCGGGCAGAGTCGTGCCGATGGCGATGTATGCGCGCAATGCTGAACTGCATGCGGAGTCCGAACTGACCAAGGAACTGAAGAAGATCAAGAAACATCTAATGCGGATGATCTATTTGCAGAAGCAAGCAAATATCATGGCAGGGGGGTTCTATTGTTGTATCATTGCTCTGTTTTTGTTTTATTTGTTGTTCATCTGTCATTAGAATGGGCATTTAGGCCTATCAGTGTAGAGGATGTGATCTGTGCGCAAGTAATGTATCTGAATTGAAGCAGCAATTTGGAACACAAATTATTCAGTGTTCATGCTCTGCTTCCCCTGTTTTGGTTCTTCAGTTAACAGAGTACACGGGCACCCAAATTCAGTTTCTAGTAAAAAATAAAACTGGGCTGCCGAATAGATGTTGGGCCGTAAGGAGATCGGGCTCAAGGAGACCAGCCCACCCGCGTAGGGGCACCAGCCCACCTCTAACTTCGGCAAATAAAATGTTACTTGTTTTTACTTTGGCCTTTTTCTTGCACTAAATTTTGTGATGGATCATTTTTTGATGCACTAAAACTAAATATTACTTGTTTTTATGCATGTCTACGGTTTCATGAACTAAATGAGTTGCATGCTTGCATGAAGTAAATTAGTTTGCATTTCCTAGTTGCATGTCCATAGTGGGTTTGCATGGGGCTCCTAGTTGCATGTCTATGGTTTGGGTCATGACCCATTATTTGGCCAATATTTTGAAGATGGTGTGTGTGGTGATTGGGGTGTAGCAACCCAGGCCCGTAGCAACCCATAGCAATACACAAATAATGGAACAACCCATAGCAATCTACAAATAATAGCACAAAATACACAATATATATATAGTAGCATAACGATTATATAGAAGCATAACGATTGCAACACATAGTTCCACGATAGCCTTACAACTTAAAACACTAATACAACTTAATAACAGTAGCATAACGATTACAACTTAAAAACTAATACGATACGATACGATAGATCGGGGGGCACCAAACACGGGTTCTTCTTCGGGTTCTTCTCTCCTCCTCCTCCGGGTTCTTCTTCGGGTTCTTCTCTCCGGGCTCCTCCGGGCGCCCTTCTCTCATCGTTGTTGATTGGGTACGGGAGCGTGTGCATAACGCCATTGTTGGGGAAGATGGAGTTGAAGTCGGTGAAAATGTTATGGGTGGTGAAAGCTATGAACTCACAACCAACCCAATACACTCGCCCGAGGAGGTAGAAAGCATCGAATGGGTTAGTGAATGTAGCGAGGAGCCCAACCACAACGCCGTTGTGGGTGACCTCCTCAACATGGTACATCCTTGGAGAGCCGCGGGGGAGGTGGCAGAAGCCGGCCGGAAGGAAGAAATCCGTCAACTCCCTTGGGCCCCTCCACCTTGAGATGGCCCAAACCCTAAGGGTACTCTCCACGTACACTCCGTTCGGGTAGAGCCTTTCCGGCACGGTTGGGGGGAGTTGGTACGTGGGGGCGTTGTACTGCATGGTGGCGCCCGGTGGCTCGAGGGCTCGATCGGGTTTGATGGAGAAGAAGGAAGAAGGAGGGCAGAGGAGGAAGAGGATGGGGTGTGGATGAGGAGGAAGAGGAAGACGATAGTGCCCGGCTTAAATAGCCCAAGAGCGACGTGGTTTTTGATGGAAGCGCTGTGGTTACACTGGGTAGAATTAATGGGCGGGCGGCGTTTGGTGGCGCCCCATGGAAGTGTGTACACGAGCGTGGGAAACGGGCTGTGACGGTCGCGGGTCAAGGGGGGCGGGATCACGCACGCATCTGTGCCGTCGTGGGTCAAGGGGACACGCCTGCCCCGGGTTCTCTGCGTGTGCCGCCCATGCATTCATGTCATAGCCCATCTTGCTAGGGCTAGCCGGCTAGAGGGCAACGTTCGGTCGATTTTTTTTTGAGGGCAATGTTCGGTCGATATGAGACGTGACAATAATGGATGCCTTCATTTACCCATCTTGTAACAGGCAGCACGTCGTTTGAACTGCATCTATACCCACATCGATACCCCATGCCAGTATTGTGTCCTCAAAGAGGAGCACGCCATGCACGGCACGCCCTGCAGCGTTTGCTTTTTGGTTGTCTTCATTGGGCTGCTGCATTGTGGCTTGGTGCATGCTTTGATGCGACGCTGCATCGGTTCTAATGGTAGGCATGCGACAGGTTACTGCGTTGATAGGGGTGGCGGGGCAGGGCTACGTCGAGGCATGCATGCAACGACCAACGACGGGCGCAGTCCTGCGGGTGGGCATGCATGCTGCGGGTGGGCACGGGCACGCATGCAACGATGGAAAGGGCACTGCGTAGGCTTGGTCCATGCACCGCGTCAACTCTTGCCGTTGGATTCAAATGAACGGTCCTGATGCTCCAACGAGAGAGGCTGATCCAAACCCCACCGCGTCAACCAATCAGCGCATCTCATGCGGATCGCTGCACACTGTAGCTAACCCTAGCGCCTGATCTCAACCGTCCATGTAAAACGATCGACGACCAGGTAGTGTGCGGGTTTTGAGGGGTTTTGAGAGGGGTTTTGAGGGGTTTTGAGAGGTTTTGACTGATTAGGGTTGAGCATAACTAATTCAAAAAAAATCAAAAAAATATAAAACTTGCGCACATAGTCTTATTATGTCGTATAGTAACGAGAAAAAAACATAAATATGGTTTACATACATTTTTACGAAAAATCCTTCACAAAATTGTCATTCCTCAAACAATGTAGTATGTAGTTCAAGGGAGAGAGTAGTGGGCACCCGAGAGTATGTGGGGTTTTGAAAATGAAAAGTGTGAAAACCTTGTTTTCTCATTTTCATTTTGGATTGACTAAGAAAGATCTGAACTTACTTTTCTCATTTTCATGTTTTAAACTTGTTATATATATAATTTTCTATTAAACCTTGTTTTTTCAAAAAGAAAAGAAAATAATAGAAAATTAATTCAATAAATAGTGAGACTTTAGATTTACACTATATAGGTAGAATAGATGTGTAGAAAAATTATTTGGCTGGTTTAGACAAAGTGCCAACAAAACTTGCTTAAATATGAGGCCGTTTACCCTACCTTTGGAGGTCATTTGAAACACACTTTTCATGACTATGAGTTCAACTTACCAAAAGGGCTCGGAATGATCAGCAAGCAAACATATTTCAGTTGAGGTACTTTAGATAGCACTAAAATATCAATAGCCCAAATTTAAATTTAAATTTAAATTTAAATTTGAATTTTATTTGGCTGGTTTAGACAAACAAGTTCGAATAGAAATATGGGGATACATAGTGACTACCAGTACGCACCAAGTTACAAATATTATTACATGCACCAAATTTTCAAACTGTTCTTTGTTCTACTTCTTCCTACCATGTCGTGTGCCCTTCTTCGCCTTAGCCCTTCTTGTTTTTGGTTCTTCAACACACACAAGTTCACTGATCATCTTGGTTTTCTTCACTGGTCTTTTCAACACCTCGCCAATACCCTCGTGATCAGTGTCTTCAGTCTCAATGTTGACACCAGTTTCAGTTTCTTTGATGTGTACCTCAACATGGGTTTCTTCAGTGTGAACCTCGACACGCTCAGGTTGAGTTTCTTCAGTCTGAACCTCGACACGCTCAGGTTCAGTTTCTTCAGTCTGAACCTCGACACGCTCAGGTTCAGTTTCTTCGGTGTGCACCTCCACATCAGTTTCTTCAGTCTGAATGTTGACTGCAGCAGGATTTTCTTCAGTCTGCTCAGGCTCAGGCACACTTCTCTTCTTTCTACCGCCATTGACTCTTGCTTTTTTTGTTGGCCAACACTGCTCAACAACAAGGGGCTGACTTGCTCGCTTCCTCCTGTGCAGAAAATGTTATAGATATAGTAATTGGAAAAAAGCACCAAATCAAAGGCAGACAAATAAACAAGAACATACTTTGGCTTATCAGGAGTGTAACGGCATTTGACAGATCCCACTCTGTGCCCAAGTTCCCGCACAATTTACATCTATTTTTGTTACCTTTTTGGGCCCTTTTGGCTTTTCATCTTTCTTTCCCTTCTTACTACTCCCACCTTTCTCAAACCATGCCTTGAATCTACTCTGTTTAGGCCTGCCAGCCTTTCTTTTCGTCAAGGGAGGACACATGGAAAATTCAATGTCCACTTCAGGCCACTGAGACTGATCTGTAAGTGCTGGAATTGGAGTAGCATATGCAGCTTTGAATCGTGCTACCGAATAATATTCATGCAGATATGGGTGCATGTTTATCTTCGGTTGGGATGCTAAGAAAAGAATGGCATGCTCACATGGTTTACCAGTGTGTTGCCACTCGAGGCAAGTGCAATCATGCAATTCAGTGTTAACAACATGTCTCCTTCCAGTTTTGCTATCTCTAACTTCAGCACCCCAAGGTGAAGATTTTTCAACAAACAAATGTGAAAGACTTCTGCTCCTATTGACCACCTGTTGTACCACTGCTGGAAGCTTATCACCTTGCAGACAATCACCTATCCTTCTTCTCAATTCCCACAACCGCATGAGCATGATCCTGATTTGGTCAACCATGTCATGCACAGGCAAATCTTTTAACTCCTTCACCTTGTTGTTGAAACTCTCTGCTAAATTGTTGTTGATGTGGTCACACTTGATGGCAGTGTTGAATGCTGACCTGTACCATAACAAAGAATGGTAGGTGTTCAGCCATGGACCAAACTCATCACATGCTGCCATTATCTTATCAAGATGATATTTGTGTGTCTGTCTAGTGTAAGATCTTGCTGTCGGCCACATGCGCCCAAATTCTTCTCCTCTAAATTTTTTGATCAAATTCATCCACAAATGACCGAAGCACTCCCTCTGCTCAGCATGTGGGAAAACATTTTTCACTGAATTTTCAAGCCCCTTACATGCATCTGTGTGTATGTGACACTGGCCCTAGGCATCTTTTCAACTGGATCATGAACCATGTCCACGAAGCCTCTGTTTCTGACTGAAACAAGCCAACAGCAATAGGAAACATCCAATTGTGTCCATCTAGAGCATTGCATGCTGCCAACTGACCATTCCACTTGCCTATCAAAAATGATGAGTCTATGCTCAAATATGGACGGCACCCTGCTTTGAAGCCATCTATGCAAGGCTTCAAAGCCATAAAAAACTTGGAGAACTTGACTTCACCTTTGGCTGATACCTCTGTATCTATCTCCACAACACTACCAGGTGACCTCTTTTCCACCTCTGCTTTGAAGTTGTAAAGCATCCTAAATGTATTTGCCCAATCACCATATAAATTTTTCATTGTCCTTTGTTTTGCCTTCCACACTGTGGTATATTTCAGTTTAATGGGGTACATCTTTTCCAAGTCTACTTTGAGTTTCTTGGCAGTAGTGTTTGGTGTTTTGGCTAAAATTGGGGTGATCTTTTCTGCAACCCAAAGTTGTGATGTCATGGTTGATACTCTCTGTGAACTTGTAATACAAGTATGTTGATTGGGGATTTGGTTAACCCTGACAGTACTTCCATCAGGTTGCAGTCTAGCAGATATGTACCACTTGCAAGGCTTGACACTACCATCAAATCCTCTGCACCTCGCATAAAACTTCTTTCTATCAGTCCAAACAGGCTTGGCATCAAACTCATGTTTCACTGCATAAGTCTTGAAACACATCCTAAACTCCTTCATGCTTGGGAACAACTTGCCTACTTCAATGACAGGGTTTTCTTTGTCATACACATGCACCAGCTCATCATCATGTGCATCATCTACTTCATCTGCAGCTTGTTCCATCAATTGTCCATCTACATCTTCATCAACATTAGCAGACAAACTAGATTCGCCCCTCTCTTGCTTATCTCTGTCATCGACTGGAATGCCAAAAAGTTTGGCCATCTCAATGTCAGGCATTGGTGCAATGACCAAATCAGTAGGCTCATCTAATTCAACTACATTCCAATCAACAGTTGCTGCAGTTTCAGTTTCAGTTCCAGTAACCTGTCCCTCTTCGGCTATTACTGTAAGTTCAGTACACATGGGAATCAATGGCCTCTGTGTAGCCCAATCATCATCTACCATCTGCGCAGCCAATTGTGATGGCACATATCCAACCTTCGAAAAAATATTCAGATCAACCAGCTCAGCAAAAAAATTAGCTCTTTTGCTTGTCCGGCCGTTTTGCCGATCGATTTCATCAACAATCTGTTCACCATCTTCCATTCTGACATACTCTCCTTTCCAATCATCAAACCGCAACAGTGATACTTCTTGCTCTGGACCCCAAACAACATTCTCCCCAATTTTTTCCACCCATTTCTTCACTGCCTTCTCTCCCATGTTCTGTAGAACTTGTGGATCAATCTCTGTAAACTCAACCCCCCATTTAACAATTGTGTCTCTCTCAATGTTCTGAATGCTACCATCAACTAATTTTGCCTTGGATGGAAAGAAATTGACCGTCAATTCGAAGGTCCGAACGGCAGCATCCCCTCTGTCAGTGGCGGACAGTGTGAGCCCGTGAGAAAGAGCAGACTAGGCCCTAATTGCATGCAAAATTGGGTCGGAGAGAGACGCATTACCTATTCGAAGTTGAATCTGGCGGCTATATCTCAGTGTGCCCACGGGCTCCCCTCACAACCTATCGATTCAACAAGCGAAAATAGAGGAAACGAGCTGAGATCTACGGGGCCGAGAGTGGAACGGGAGGGGGACTAGGGTTCTCACTCACCATTTTTTGAGGACGAAGGCTCCGCCGCCGTTGAGAACGAGGGCTCCGCCGCCGCCGGAGAACGCAAGATCCGCCGCCACCGGAGAAGAGGGGGGGGAGGGGGCAGAGTGGCGGGCCCGACACGGTCGGGCGACAGGGCACTGTCAGCTGTTTTGAGGAGCAATTAAGTTGGACCCACATGTCCTAACATAAACGGGCTTGGTTGACGACCAATTTAACCACATTAAACAGCCATGTCGTGCGTGGGCTATTTACCTGCTCAAATGTGTCGCACCACAGCCATTTGCTCGAACAACGTCGCACTCAAGCCAATTCACCTCAAATGTGTCGCACAGGAGCTATTGGCCCAGAACTAATATGTATGAACTCACCTACCGATGCATTGTCGAAAAAGGCACTACATAGTCCGCAGTCATCATATCCTTTATTTTCCACCGCATTATTAGATACTTAACCAGAGCGATGCCATAATAATATTTGCCCGCATCTGGATAGCATGGAGATAGAGACGATGCGTGGGAGGAGATCATTGAGGATCACTGCCTACTCTCGGCGTGAGCCTCCTCAATGAACAATGAACCTATTGGGATCATCCTTATGCCTAGCACATTTTTAGGCGGGTGGTAAATACTTAGAACATGGACCGCATAAGACTTGTGAATTGCTAGTAATCTCTAACTGCGCGGTCAGAACAATGAACTGTTATGCAGACTTATTTTCATGATAAATCTATTAAATCTATTTTTTGCTAGAAATAATGTGTTGGCTCAAAGTATGCCTCCAATTAGATCATATAAGACAAAAAAATCTGAAGGAGCACAACACCACCCTATAACTAGGCATTCATCAATCTTTGGGATATGAGATATCATGTCCTCGCTCCATATGTGTTTATAAGGCTCAGACATATTTAATTAAAAAATTGGGCAGTGATTTTGGTCAACAAATTATGAGGTAATGTTAATAAAAACTATATAATCAGATTCAAGTTCAAGTGAAGTCATACATTGTAAAATTTTCATGGCATATCACTCATAATTCTTATCCAACTTAATGGTCAAAATTTCTATTTATTTAGAAGAATATTTTTGGACTAGTACTACGCTTGTGCTGGACGTTCGAGTCACCTTTGGGCATTAAACAACTGTTTTCATATAAGACGAACACCAGATGGCACGTAAGTTGCGAGAGGACTCTATTTCTACGGTATATTTATATCTATATCTATACCTACTATTAAAGCAAGGTGATATTCTTGGTTTCGTCCCGCTTAGTTGATTTTATATATTTTTTACTGTATTCGAGGTGGTACTATTTTTTGCTACAAAACAAATTCATATTCGTTACCGCTGTTTTTTGGGGTCTATGCACGCCAACGCTGCTCTGGGCCTTTTGTTGGTGTATGTCACAAACGTACTGGGCCATGGGCCTGCTCTTGTGCTGAGAAGAAGGATTCGCAAAAAAATTGCCATTTGCACTAAGGATCGAGCCCACGACCTGGTATTTGCCTCCTTCAGGCTAGGACCAGCTCCTGTGTATGTTAACTACACCGCTCATTATGCATTTAAATAGTCTCACCTTGCTTTTTTACCTGATTTTTTATCAGTTTATATAGCCCATGAGTTGTCACAGAATAAAAAAGACACCAAGAATAACGAACAGAGGCTGAAGTGTGGGTCCTATTTAACCTTGAAAGCAAAGGAATTTCGCAATATAAGAAAGATGACAGAAAAGGACGCAGTAAAAAAGTTGGGGTGTGAATATCAGTTAACTCGCGTGAAATGGAGGCTGGAAGGGAGGACCATGCCATCTCTTGTAATTAAAGGAAATTATGGTCGTACAAAGCAAATGGATAAAACGAAACCTCGATCAAATGAAAATATTGCGGACTCCTAGCTTTTCATTATGGAGACACCTAAGTTTGCGGACTCAATTGATCACAAAATTTTATTTCATTGATAGCATTGATTTTCATCAAAAATTAATATGCAGCTAACAAAAAATGTTAGAGATTTTGTGATCAATTGAGATTATATTCGGTTTATGAAGACTAGAATTATATACATAGAAGGATGATCCGACTTTTTGAAAAAAATGTAAAAAAAATAGTGGTAATAGAATTATATACACCTTTTGACGTAATGTTAGAAATTAGGATAACACTAAAACTGATTATGTGATATTTTCACTCTTTCCTCTTATGAACAGAAAGTGTACATAAGGAAAGAGGACGTGAATGAGGATATGAAACAATACGGGTGGGATGCCATGTTCAAATAGAGGATATGAACCAGGGTTTTGATCTCCCGTTGCAACGCACGGGCCTATGTCCTAGTGATTATCCTAAGAAATAAAAACCCTCTACATGGAGTTAATTAAAGATCAAGAAATTAGATGTACTTTTGCTTAGAATATTTAGTGTTACTGTTGTTAAAATCTTATAGCGATACCACTATATAAAACTAAAATTTTAATGTTTCAACTTAGAATATTTGTAAATCCTCACAAGATATGTGTTTAAGTTACTAAAAACATCAAATTCAATTCTGAAATACACATGGAGAAACAGTAATCCTGCATGAATAGTGTCACAAAAAGACAACAACGAAAATGACACTATTCACATTTAGATTTGTCTTCTTTGTCTCTCTATGTGTATTTTAATTTGGATTTGTAATTTTTTTCACATACCTTGAGAACATACACAATTCCTCCTATACATTTAAGAAAATTAATTTTAGTTTTGTGCAATGGTATCCTCGAATTAACGTGATGACTTGAAGGATGCTTTCACTTAGTTAATATATATAAGATTAGATGCAGAATTACCAAGGAAAACCATGTTGTCCTATGTCCATTCATTCATCAGTATGTGGGATGTGAGCCGATCTTCTACTGTACTACTGTTTCATATCTGTGAGGTGAGCCTATCTTGTACAAGACTGGAAACTGTATTACTACTAATGCTATTTCAGTAGATGTATTCATCGTTTATTGATTAATAACATTTTTTTCTTGAGCAATAGTAACCCTTGATCTCGTGGCAGTTCCACTTAATGTGGGCATTAAACTAGTCAAAACGACTACCTATGGTACCGATCAACGAAATACATTTCCATGGTTAACACTTGGTCAAACAGCTAATTATGCTCTTCAGCCAAGTAGTCCATCCACGCACCAAGTAATTGTGGGATTCGACATGATCGATTGGAAGTTGCAACCGCACGCAATCCAACAATAAAATATAATTTTCCTTCCATCGATTTCCCCTCCTTGTTAATCACAAGTTCATGGCATCTGTCTATCATCTTGTCATGTGTTAATCTGGTCAACAGTTTGCACCCCGACAAGTGAGGACACCCTCCACCACTGATGCCAAGTTCTTGCTAAAGCCTCCAATTAGATGATATAAGACAAAAAAATCAGAACGAGCACAAAACCATGATACGTCCATTTTACATCATGCTTCTATATCAATATTTATTGCGTTGTGGGCTGTTACTACACATTATGTCACAATACTTATGCCTTTTCTCTCTTATTTTATAAGGTTTACACAAAGAGGGAGAATGCCGGCAGCTGGAATTCTGGGCTGGAAAGGGAGCAAATATTGGAGACCTATTTTGCACAACCCCAAAAGTCAAATTCAATTCAATTCTGAAATACACATGGATAAACAATAATCATGCATGAATAGTGTCACAAAAAGACAACAACGAAAATGACACTATTCACATTTAGATTTGTCTTCTTTGTCTCTCTATGTGTATTTTAATTTGGAATTGTAATTTTTTCGCATATCTTGAGAACATACACAATTCCTCTTGAGCATTTAGAAAATTAATTTCAGTTTTGTGCAATGGTATCCTCGAATTAACGCGATGACTTGAAGGATGCTTTCACTTAGTTAATATAGATAGGATTAGATGCAGAATTACCAAGGAGAACCATGTTGTCCTATGTCCATCCATTCATCAATATGTGGTATGTGAGCCGATCTTTTACTGTACTACTATTTCATATCTGTGAGGTGAGCCTATCTTGTACAGGACTGGAAACTATACTACTAATGCTGTTTCGGTAGATGTATTCACCGTTTATAAATTTAGAACATTTTTCTCTTGACCAATAGTACACCTTGATCTCGTAGCAGTTGCACTTAATGTAGGCATTAAACCAGTCAAAACGACTACCTATGGTACCGATCAACCAAAGGCATTTCCATGGTTAACTCTTGGTCAACCAACTAATTCAGCCCAGTAGTCCATACACCCACCGAGTAATTGTGGGATTCGACATGATTGGAAGTTGCAACTGCACGTAATCCAACACTAAACTAAAATTTTCCTTCGATTTATTTCCTTTCCTTGTTAATCACAAGTCCATGGGACCTGTGTATCATCTTGTCATGTGTTAATCTGGTCAACAGGTTGCATCCCAACGAGTGACGATACACTCCGCCACTGATACCAAGCTCCTGTTGAAGCCTCCTATTAGATGATACAAGACAAAAAATCAAAAGGAGCACAACACCACCCTATGCCAAGGCATTCGTCAATCTTTGGGAACTAAGATATCATATTTACATAAAAACTGGGGCGGTGATTTTGGTCAACAAATTATGAGGTATATGTTAATACAAACTTTATAATAGGATTTAAGTTCAAGAGAAGTTATCCATGGTAAAATATTGATGGCATATCACTCATAATTTTTATCCAACTTCATGGTCAACATTTCAATTTATTTAGAAGAATATTTTTGGACTAGTACTGTGCTTGTGCTCGACGTTCTAGTCAACTTTGGGCATTAAACAATTGTTTTAATATAATATGAACACCATATGCCATATAAGTTGCGAGAGGACTCTCATGCTACGGTATATCATTATCCTAAGAATTAAAAATCCTCTACGTGGAGTTATTTTAAAGATAAAGAAATTAGATGTACTTTTACTGAGAATATTTAGTGATACTGTTTTTAAAAGCTTACCGTGATACCACTATATAAAACTAAAATTTTAATGTTTCAACTTAGAATATTTGTAAATCCTCACAAGATATGTGTCTAAGTTACTAAAAAAAACCAAATTCAATTCTGAAATACACATGGAGGAACAATAATCCAGCATGAATAGTGTCACAAAAAGACAACAACGAAAATGACACTATTCACATTTAGATTTGTCTTCTTTGTCTCTCTATGTGTATTTTAGTTTCTTTGCATGTCTTATAACATACACAATTCCTCTTGAACATTTAAGAAATTTTATTTCTGTTTTGTGCAATGGTATCCTCGAATTAACGTGATGACTTGAAGGATGCTTTCACTTAGTTAATTTAGATAAGATTAGATGCAGAATTACCAAGGAAAACCATGTTGTCCTATGTTCATTCATTCATCAGTATGTGGGATGTGAGCCGATCTTCTACTGTAGTACTGTTTCATATAGTTGAGGTGAGCCTATCTTGTACAAGACTGGAAAGTGTACTACTAATGCTATTTCAGTAGATGTATTCATCATTTATTTATTAAGAACATTTTTTTGTTGACCAATAGTAACCCTTGATCTCGTAGCAGTTACACTTAATGTGTGCATTAAACTAGTCAAAGCGACTACCTATGGTATCGATCAACCAAAGACATTTCCATGGTTAAATCTTTGTCAAACAAGTAATTATGCACTTCAGCCCAGTAGTCCATACACCCACCGAGTAATTGTGGGATTTGACATGATTAGAAGTTGCAACCGCGCGCAATCCAACACTAAAATATAATTTTCCTTCCATCCATTCCCCTTCCCTGTTATTCACAAGTTCATGGCATCAGTCTATCATGTTGTCATGTGTTAATCTGGTCAACAGGTTTCACCCCAACAACTAAGGACACCCTCCACCACTGATGCCAAGCTCCTACTGAAGCCTGCAATTAGATGATATAAGACAAAAAAAATCTGAAGGAGCACAACACCACCCTATGCCTAGGCATTCGTCAATCTTTGCGATCTGAGATATCATGTCCTTGCTCCGTCTGTGTTTATAAGGCCCACATATATTTAAAAAAACTAGGGCGGTGATTTTGGTCAACAAATTGTGAGGTATATGTTAATAAAAACTATATAATCAGATTCAGGTTCAAGAGAAGTTATCCATGGTATATCATCATTATTTATATCCGACTTAATGGTCACGATTTCTATTTATTTTGAAGAATATTTTTGGACTAGTACTACGCTTGTGCTCGACTTTCCAGTCAACTTTTTGCATTAAACAATTTTTTAATATAAGATGAACTCCATATGCCATGTAAATTGCGAGAGGACTCTCTTGCTATGTGTATCATTATCGTAAGAAATAAAAACCCTCTACATGGAGTTATTTTAAAGAGCAAGAAATTAGACGTACTTTTGCTGAGAATAGTTAGTGATACTGTGTCACTAACTATTCTCAGCCAGGGGGTAGGAGGCGGAGATGTCATCACCTCCTATTTGATTTTAGCTTGCTAGACCTAAAACCGATATGTACGTGCGACAACAAAGGTATTTTTTTAGTAAGAAGCATGCTAAGGTCATCCTTGTATATAATTTAAAGAAAGGTAGACATGGTGATGCCAAATCTATAAAATACTATGCCATCTTATAAGTAATGTATGTACTTCTTCTTTGTCATCCATAGATAGGACTAATATGCAACTTTCTTCCTAACTTGCTTCTTATGTTTATAATGCTCGATTTTTTAATGTTTAGGAACTCGGTGTCTCCATATTAGAATAGAAAAAGGTCACCATTCTCTGGTTATGCCTCTTTCAAAAGGATATTTAATTAAAACTAAAGAGAACATCACACAAGCCTTAGACAATATGGGAACATATATGAAAATAGTGCGTAATAAAACTATTTAATTTCAGTGGGAACGATATTGTAATATCTAAATTCGCAATTGACCTAAACCATGGTAAAACCAATAAATTATTATTTAAACTTCTTTTGCTTTAACTTAAGGACTTGCCAACATCGCATACAAAATTTGCATATCAAACTAATATGATGTAGAAATGGTCGGCCAACTCACGATTTGGACTTCAATTTCATACCCATTTAGGTTCCCAGACAACAAAGCTTGCTATCCATGTGCGAGAACCATGAGTTGATTGTGAGATCTTATGAGTTTCAACTCCAGCCTACCACAACTTGTTTGGGACTAACGACATTGTTGTTGTTGTTGTTGTAAATATTAGTAACATCAACTTAATTAAAATTAAAAATTAAAAATAATCCAATGAATATAAAAAAAAATTAATATCAATCAAATTTGAAGATTTGTTAATGTAGCCGTCTGACTTGTATTTCAAGTTTCGTGAAATCAAGAGATTTGCATAGCGAAATGAAGATATTTACACAGCTACATGTCTTTTCCGATATTAAAGCATATAATACATTAATTTTAGTTATGTATTATTATATTTTGGCTGCGACAACTAAATTTGTTTTAATATTAGTTCTCTGGGATATGGTTCATTTCTCTAGTAGTTGTGAAAGTAATAAATAAAAAATCTGAATATATTCCGGAATTTATGAATCACACTTTGTATGTAACTAATAGTTACGAAGCTAATAAGACAAAATAGCTGAATCTATTCCCAATTATATGAGTCTCACTTTATATAAAACATGTGCATTTACGTCGGCCACTTTGCTGCTAGTTTTCAGAAATGTAAAGGTTATTACGGAACGTGTAAACAGCGGCATCTTTTTTGTTGTATTGATTCTGAGACTACATGTTCTCCAAAAACATGCAAAATTTGAGAGGCAACACATCTGCTAGATCATAAGTAGGATTTATTAATGGACCATACGATTGGGGGGCGGTGCGCTGTGTGGATGCGGCGGTGTCGTGAAAAATATATATCACCGCCTTGATCATCACAACAATTAAAGAGTATCGGTCCATGAGAGAAGCCAGAAGATCACAATCACCACCTCGTTGCCGTGTCCTTACTGAGCATCATACAAGTATCATGGCGATTAATTATAATGTGTCATTTCATTTGCCGTCCTTTTGGGGATTCCAGCGTAATAGTCTCATAAAGGCAGGAATATGCAGTTGTTAATCTATCAATTGCTTTCACTTGGACAGATGGCCAGGGTGGTTGGCAGGAAGCTCACTGTCATTCACCAACCTGTAATTCCGAACTGATGTTTATGAACTCGACAACAGCTCAGCTGCTTCATACTTGTGAGTATTATGAACAAGACTGTTTCCGGCGCCGCCGTCGCTTCTGCTGGTGTTCAGAAACAGGAAGTTAGAGTAGCTGTTCCCATCGAGCTCCAGGGAGTTAGTTCAGATTAAGACGACGAGCTGTGGCTGTGATAGCATCTCCAAGCTTCCACGTCCCATTGTAAAGTGTGGTTTGTTTGTGCTTGCGGACACCCAACATTAAATTCACTTGAAAAGACTACTTTCGTTGACTCTTAATTGTCTGCACTAATGAAGGCCAGATGGTTGCAATAAGGGGCCATAGTTGCCGCCGCATCCATACATATCTTATCAATATCCGACTATTGAGTTATGGGGTAGTATCAACAACCAGATAATTCTGCTTGTTTGAACCCCATCTCTCTCTCTCTCTCTCTCTCTCTCTCTCTCTCTCTCTCTCTCTCTCTCTCTCTCTCTCTCTCTCTCTCTCTCTCTCTCTCTCTCTGCGATGTGAGCCTATCTTGGGACGGAGGGAGTACAAGACTGCATCACTGTGCTATTAATACTACTCCCTCCGTTCTTAAATATTTGTCTTTCTTGAGATTTCAACAAGTGACTACATACAGAGCAAAATCAGTGAATCTCACTCTAAAATATGTCTATTTACATCCGCATATGTAGTAGTCCATTTAAAATCTCTAAGAAACAAATATTTAGAAAGGGAGAGAGTATTTTAGAAGATGTATCCATCGTATATTTATATAGAACAATATTTTCCGGACAAGTAGTACACCTCGAGCTCCAAACAGTTCCACTCAATGTGGGCATCAAAAATTTCTGACACGACTACCTGTGCTACCGATCAACCTGAGAATGTTTCATCATTAAGTACTGGTCAAACAACTAATTATGCTCATCAGCTCAGCCGTCCATACACTCACCAAGTTAATTGTGGGATTCAGCACGATTGAAAAAGTGGTGTCCACATCGAACCCAAACCTAATCTAAAACATCTCTACCGTATATTTCTCTTCGATGATAATCACAAGTCCATGGCCGTTGTCCATCTTGTCATGTGTTACACTGTTCAGCAGGTTGCATCACCACGAGCAACGACACCCGCTGCAACAGATGCCAAGCTCCGGCTGGAGCCTCTTTGCCCCGCCACGACGCCACTGATCTCAACCTCCTGCCTGACTCATTGCCTTATCCGGCTGCCACCATGCTTGCGTTCATATGGATTAAACCACTACGCCGCACGAAAATATTGGATGCTATAAATTACCTAAGTTTTAGAATGTCTTGTTTAAGAGACTCAGTATTTTTTGTTTTGATTGTGGTTTCCAGAAATGTTTAAGGATTGGTAGTGTCCGGATTTCTTGTAAAGTTATTTCACAGCTAAATTCGCGAACCCATAGCGGTGCTAGTGGGCTGAGAGGTGAAGATGCCAACGCCTCCTGGTTGCCTTTAGGTAGTGAGACCTAAAACCAATTCGTAACTCTGACAACAAAAGTTGGTTTGTCAGTAACAAGCATGTTAAGGCCATCTTAGTGTATAATCTCAAAGAAGGTAGACATGGTAATGCAAAGTCTAAAAGTGACTATGCCATCATAAGTAATGTATTTGTTTGTTTTGTTATTCTATAGATAGGTCCTATCCGTACGTTTAATCATGACTTGCTGTAATGCTCCAAAAACACAAGTTTCTACCAGAGCAATTGTCCATTCTTTGACTGCGTTAAGTCATTGTAATTTTTCAAGTAGACATCTACCAATCTCAACCAGAAGTGTAAGTATTGGCAAAGTAGTTTATGGAATTTTCCTACTCGTGATAATTCTTAACATGCACAAAAAGATTATTTACCTGTCCATCGCTTCAGTAACCAAATTAGCTATTCTTCTAAGAGGAATTAGAATTGCGAAACATAGAAGAATGCACCATGAAAGTGTCGAAGCAATAAAAATTCATGTATGTGATTTTGTTTTATTTCCTCTTATTGACATACTGACACATTTCCCTAGTAGCATGTTCAACATGTTCTTATTGTGTTTGATGTGGCATTAGTTCAGTTTAAAAAATGCCTTGACACCACTTCACTGTAAAATTATAGAAATATTCAGTCTGTTCATAAAATTATAGAAATATTCGTGATAATTCTTAACATGCACAAAAAGATTATTTACCAGTCCATCGCTTCAGTTCACAAATTACTATTCTTCTAAGAGGAATTGGAATTGAAAAACATAGAAGAATGCACGATGTGATTTTGTTTCATTTCCTCTTATTGACCTACTGACACATTTCCCTGGTTGCATGTTCAACATGTTCTTATTGTGTTCGATGTGGCATTAGTTTAGTTTAAAAAAATGCCTTGAGACCACTTCATTGTCAAATTATAGAAATATTTAGTCAATTTATGTTTGTCCTAGGTACTTGACAAAGGCCATCAGCAGCATTATTATAGGGCTATGCCAAAAGGGCAACCAGAGCTACGTAAAAAATCATTAACCTTTAGTTTTTATGAACTTGGTATGTCCATATTAGAATAGAAAAAAGTAACTATGCTGAACTTGTGCCTCCATTTCAAAGGGAGTATTCATAAAAACTAAAAAGAACATCACATAAATAGTAGACATTATGGGGACATATCCGAAAGTATTTCGTAATCAAATTATTTATTTTCAGTTATTTGCAGTCGGAAGACCATTGTAATCTATATATTCCAAATTGACCGGAACAATATAAAACATATAAATTATTACTTTAATTTCTTCTGATTTAAGTTAATGACTTGCCAATATCATGATTTGGAATTTAATTTCATATCTATTTTAAATCTCAGACAATGATACTTACCCATTGTATATGTGGTGGACCAGATAGGATATGTATGGCATGACAATGATCAACATAGCATGAATTATATCGACGACAAATTTCCCTAATTAATAATCTACAATGGAGTATATATCTCATAAGGCTTATGTATATCTCTTCTTTATTGAGTAGAAACCAAAGATAAATACAAATAATTTGATTTTAAAATATATTTACTTTATTTAAGTTTTAGAAATATGTAGAAAAGATGCTCCTAGACCACTATTTATTTTATAGTTAAGTAAACAAAAGAAACTTACATGTTATGAAAATTATAAATTAAAAGTAATCCCGTCAATGTAGAAAAGATGCTCCTAGACCAATCATGGTTGGATTATTTGTAGAAGAACATTTGTAAGAAATAAAGAATGCTAGAACAAAATGGGAAGTTGATAACCATTTTCTGGAACAGATAGAATTAACTGCATTGATTTTGGATGCTACACCACCCACATAATATAAATAGGTTAACTAAAGCAACATGGGTAATATATTGTGTCGAACGTCAGTAGTAGAAAACATGGCTTTGGTCCAAGCTCAATCTACACATCAGTCCTGGTTGCATTACGAACCGGGACTAATGTGAGCATCAGTCCCGATACGAGCGATTAGGGCGCCGGGCACGCATTAGTACCTATTCAAATGGGACCTTTAGTCCTGATTTGAGACACCAACCGGGACTAAAAGGTGCGATGCCCGTTAGTCTCGGTTGCTATCTCCAACCGGGACTAAAGATTAGACCTCCACCAACTGGGACTAAAGGGGTTGAGGACCTTTAGTCCTAGTTGGAGCCACCAACCGGGACTAAAGGGGTTTTGAAATTTGTTTTTTGTTTTTTATTTTTAGTTTCTGTTTTAAATTGCTTATATCTTTTAGGATATCTAATGTTTTTGAGTGATTCTTTTTTGCATTAGATTCAAAATTTTGCCTAGTTTCTGTTTGTGCCATTATCAAATTTGAATTATTTAAATATGAATTTTTTCAAACTTGCTTCAAACCGTAGATTGTGAATAATTTGAGTTTAAAATAGTTTTAAATTTAATTCTTTTTCTCCTAATCACATGTTAGATTGTTGTCACGGTAAGATTTATTTTGTTATTTTTAGAACAATTTAAATTAGAATTTTAATTAAAATAGTACTATTTTGCTTATATAGTTGTTTTAGTCCTCTAATTGTTGTTTTCAATTATTTTTAGTAGTTCTTTATGTAGATTTTAACATGTTGTAGTATGCTTCTGTTAGCCAACAGTAGATAAGTTTTTATAATTATTTAATATTAATTTTAATATTGTTTTGTATTAATAGTTGTTTAGCCTTTAATAATAGTTGATATAATTAGTTTTACTATATTAAAAAGTAATTCCTTTTGCCACTTTAATAGAACGTTACTCTCGCTTGGTTAACCGTAGTTGTGACTCTGGCTGGGACGGTGCTAGAAGATGTAGTCGACGGCCGGATTGGATGGACACCATCCTGTACTAAAGGGGTTCTGCAATTTTCAAACTCCACCCCCTATCGCCATTTCAGTTTGGAAAAAAAAAAGAAAATGATAAAAACTTCAAAAATTAAAATCCTTCGAGATGTAGTTATGTTACTATATCTACTAGTTAGGAAAAATAAAAAACATAAATTTCGACATGTTTTGAAAAAAGAGTTATGAAAACGGCTATAACTTTTGCATATGATGTCGGAAAAAACGTATAATATATCAAAATGTTCAGTATGGATAGCCGGTTCCAATTTCGACTGCCGCATGCCGTTTTGCAAATTTTTAGTATCCTCAAATTCTGAAAAGAAAAAAGTTATCCTCAAAGTTAAGCTTTTTTGAATTTTTGGCCAAACTCTGGTCAAACTATGGTCAAACTATGGTCAAACTATGGTCAAACTACTTGTTTAAGAAATATTAGTGTTACTAAATAAATATTGTTTTTTAGAATAATTGTTTCGAACTCAAATGGTGAAACGTGTGACTTCATGCTCAATTTCATTTCCTAAGGGTTAACAGGATTGACAGTTTACTATTGTGAGCAGAAAAACAAGTGCAGACCTGGAAACTAGGGGGAATAGACCTTGGGAGTTTTAAGCATGCTTAGGCTGGAATAGTGAGAGGATGGGTAACCAGCCGAGAACTTAGACGATTTGACATGAGTGCTCCACACTTGGGCAGTGATGAGGGGTGATTAGAGATTAAATTGTCAAATAATTCAGATATTTGGAATCGGAAAAAATTCAAAAAAATTCAAAAAAATCTATTTTTTTAAAAAAATTTCTTTAGTCCCGATTGGTGTTTGGTTGGTGTTACCAACCGGGACTAAAGGTGGAGCTCCAGACAGCGGCAACGTGGAGCTCCTTTAGTCCCGCTTCATAAGCCAACCGGGACTAAAGGTTTTGGGCATTAGTCCCGTTTGTTTTGTCCCGGTTTCAGAACCGGGACTAAAGGCCCGTTTTCTGCTAGTCCTTTCTATGGTTTTCTGTTTTTCAATTCACTCAATTGAGAACTGATTGGGCTCCCTTGACATAAAAATCCCCAAAACACATAGTTTCCCCCGTCAAAGATAATCTCCTAGCTTGGGTAACACAATAGATATTTAGCTTAACATGTGGTTTGTTGAACGGCTCACACATTAGCTCCAAGATGTTGATGTCTAACTAGAAAAGTAAATGCTTAAGTCCACGAAGCTTCTGGCCTGGTGGGTTTATAAAAACCATTAGAATAAGTTGTATTATTAAACTACACAAGTAGGTATAAGCAATCTATATTTAACCAATCAATAATTATGTACTCTAGAACTAATATGTATGAACTCACCTGCCAATGCATTGTCAAAAGGCACACTATATAGTCTGCAGTCATCCAATCCTTTATTTTCCACCGCATGATTAAATACTAAACCAGAGTGATGCCATAATAATCTTTGCCCGCATCTAGACAACACGGAGATAGAGACGATCCATGGGAGGAGATCATCGAGGATCACTGCCTACTCTCGGCGTGAGCCTCCTCAATGAACAATGAACCTATTGGGATCATCCTTATGCCTAGCACATTTTTAGGCGGGTGGTAAATACTCAGAACATGTACCGCATAAGAGTTGTGAATTGCTAGTAATATCTAACTACGCGGTTAGAACACTGAACTGTTATGCAGACTTATTTTTAAGATCAATCTATTAAATCTATTTTTTTCTAGCAATAATGTGTTGGCTCCAAGTATGTCTCCAATTAGATCATATAAGACAAAAAATCCGAAGGAGCACAACACCACCCTATAACTAGGCATTCATCAATTTTTGGGCTCTGAGATATCATGTCCTCGCTCCGTCTGTGTTCATTAGGCTCAAACATATTTAAGTAAAAACTGGGGCGGTGATTTCGGTCAACAAATTGTGAGGTATATGTTAATAAAAACTATATAA
Source organism: Triticum dicoccoides (assembly GCF_002162155.2). NCBI lineage: Eukaryota > Viridiplantae > Streptophyta > Magnoliopsida > Poales > Poaceae > Triticum > Triticum dicoccoides. Next base: position 9,755,591 of record NC_041383.1, on the reverse strand, counting down.
TCAGATTCAAGTTCAAGTGAAGTTATCCTTTCTAAAATTTTCATGGCATATCACTCATAATTTTTATCCAACTTAATGGTCAAAATTTCTATTTATTTAGAAGAATATTTTTGGACTAGTACTACACTTGTGCTCGACGTTCCAGTCAACTTTGGGCATTAAACAATTGTTTTCATATAAGATGAACACCATATGCCATGTAAGTTGGGAGAGGACTCTCTTGCAATGGTATATCATTGTCTTAAGAAATAAAAACCCTCCAAGTGGATCTATTTTAAAGATCAAGAAATTAGATGTACTTTTGCTTAGAATATTTAGTGTTACTTTTGTTAAAATCTTACAGCGATACCACTACATATAAAACTAAAAATTTAATGTTTCAACTTAGAATATTTGTAAATCCTCACAATATATGTGTGTAAGTTACTAATAACATCAAATTCAATTCTGAAATACACATGGAGAAATAATAATCCTGCATGAATAGTGTCACAAAAAGACAACAATGAAAATGACAATATTCACATTTAGATTTGTCTTCTTTGTCTCTCTATGTGTATTGATTTGTAATTTTTTTGCATATCTTGAGAACATACACAATTCCTCTTGAACATTTTAGATAGTTTATTTTTGTTTTGTGCAATGGTATCCTTGTATTAACGTGATGACTTGAAGGATGCTTTCACTTAGTCAATATAGATAGGATTAGATGCAGAATTACAAGGGAGAACCATGTTGTCCTATCTCCATCCATTCATCGGGATGTGGGATGTGAGCCAATCTTTTACTGTACTACTGTTTCATATCGGTGAGGTGAGCCTATCTTGTATAGGACTGGAAACTGTACTACTGATGCTATTTCAGTAGATGTATTCATTGTTTATTAATTTAGAACATTTTTTTCTTGCCCAATAGTAAACCTTGATCTCGTAGCAATTCCACTTAATGTGGGCATTAAACCAGTCAAAATGAATACCTATGGTACCGATCAACCAAAAGTATTTCCATAGTTAACTCTTGGTCAGACAAATAATTATGCTCTTCAGCCAAGTAGTCCATACATCCACCGAGTAATTGTGGGATTCGACATGATTAGAAGATACAACCGCATGAAATCCAACACCAAACTAAAATTTTCCGTCCATCTATTTCCCTTCCTTGTCAATCACAAGTCTATGCGACATATCTATCATCTTGTCATGTGTTAATTTGGTCAACAGGTTGTATCCCAACGAGTGACGATACCCTCCGCCACTGATGCCAACCTCCCGTTGAAGCCTCCAATTAGATGATACAAGACAATAAAAATCCAAAGGGGCACAACACCACCCTATGCCTAGGCATTTGTCAAGCTTTGGGATCTAAGATATCATATCCTCGCTCCGTTTGTATTTTTAAGGCTAACATATATTTAATTAAAATTGGAGCGGTTATTTTGGTCAACAAATTATGAGGTATATGTTAATAAAAACTTTATAATAGGATTCAAGTTCAAGAAGTTATCCATGGTAAAATTTTGATGGCATATCACTCATAATTTTTATCCGATTAATGGTCAAAATTTCTATTTATTTAGAACAATATTTTTGGACTAGTATTATGCTTGCGCTCGACGTTCCAATCAACTTTGGGAATTAAACAATTGTTTTAATATAAGATGTACTCCATATGCCATGTAAATTGCGATAGGACTCTCTTGCTATGGTGTATCATTATCCTAAGAAATAAAAACCCTCTATGTGGAGTTATTTTAAAGAGCAAGAAATTAGATGTACTTTTGCTGAGAATAGTTATTGATACTATGTTAAAAGCTTATCGTGATACCAATGTATTAAACTAAAATTTTAATGTTTCAACTTAGAATATTTGTAAATCCTCACAAGATATGTGTGTAAGTTACTAAAAACATCAAATTTAATTCTGAAATACACACGAAGAAACAATAATCCAGCATGAATAGTGTCACAAAAAGACAACAACGAAAATGACACTATTCACATTTAGATTTGTCTTCATTGTCTCTCTATGTGTATTTTAATTTGGATTTGTAATTTTTTTCGCATATCTTGAGAACATACACAATTCCTCTTGAACATTTAAGAAACTTTATTTCTGTTTTGTGCGATGATATCCTCGAATTAACATGACGACTTGTAGGATGCTTTCACTTAGTTAATATAGATAAGATTAGATGCAGAATTACCAAGGAGAACTATGTTGTCATATGTCCATCCATTCATCAGTATGTGGGGTGTGAGCCTACCTTTTACTATACTACTTTTTCATATTTGTGAGGTGAGCCTATCTTGTACAGGACTGGAAACTGTACTACAATTGCTATTTCAAAACATGTATCCATCCTTTATTAATTTAGAACATTTTTTTCCTGAACAATAGTACACCTTTATCTCATAGCAGTTCCACTTAATGTGGGCATTAAACCAGTCAAAAGAACCACCTATGGTACCGATCAACTAATCAACCAAAAACATTTCCATGGTTAACTCTTTGGGAAACAAGTAATTATGCTCTTCATCCCAGTAGTCCATACATCCACTGAGTAATTATGGTAGTCGACATGATTGGAAGTTGTAACCGTGCGCAAATCAATACTAAACTAAAATTTTCCTTCTATCCATTTCCATTCCTTGTGAATCACAAGTCCATGTCATATTCCATCATCTTGTCATGTGTTAATCTTGTGAACAAGATGCATCCAGACAAGTGAGGATACCCTCCGCCACTGATGCTAAGCTCCCGCTGAAGCCTTTTCGAGCCACCATCCACCACCGATGTCAACCATCTTCCTAATCCAGCACCTCATTGAGCTGCCACCATGCTGGCTTTCATACATAATAAAGCACTACGATGCACAAAAAATTGGATGGTGAACCCGAAGTGGAGCCAGGGTGTAGGAGGCGGAGATGTCATCACCTACTATTTGCTTTTAGCTTGCTAGACCTAAAACTGATATGTACATGCGACAACAAAGGTATTTTTTAGTAAGAAGCATCCTAAGGTCATCCTTGTATATAATTTAAAGAAAGGTAGACATGGTGATGCCAAATATATAAAATACTATGCCATCCTATAAGTAATGTATGTACTTCTTCTTTGTCATCCATAGATAGGACTAATATGCAACTTTCTTCCTAACTTGCTTCTTATGTTTATAATTCTCTAGAAACATAAGCTTCTACCTGAGCAGTGGTCCATGTTTTGACCGCATTATGTCATTATAATTTGGCAAGTAGGCATCTACCGATCTCAGGCAGAATAATAAGTACGAGATAAGTAGTGTACAAAATTTTCAAACTCTATATAATTTTGGAACATTTACAAAGAGATTATTTAAAGGTCCATCACTTGAGTTCAGAAATTAGCATTTTTTTCTCAGGGGAACTGTAGTTGAAAAACATAGAAGAATGTTGCACAAGGAGTGTAGAAGAAATAACCACGTATGTGATTTTATTTCATTTCTTCTTATTAATGTACTGACACATTTCAATGATGGCATGTTCAACATGTCTTACTGTGCTTGATGTGGCATTACTTCAATTTAAAAAAACACCTTCACACCAGTTCATTTAGAGAAATATTTGGTTAATTTATGTTTGTCCTTGCTACTTGATGAAGACCATCGCCAACATTATTATTGGTCTATGAAAAAAGGCCAATGTGAGATACATAAAAATTCCTCGTTTTTTTAATGTTTAGGAACTCGGTGTGTCCATATTAGAATAGAAAAAGGTCACCGTTCTCAGGTTATGCTCTTTCAAAAGGATCTCTAATTAAAACTAAAGAGAACATCACACAAGCCTTAGACAATATGGGAACATATATGAAAATAGTGCGCAATAAAACTATTTAATTTCAAGTGGGAACGATATTGTAATATCTAAATTCGTAATGGACCTAAACCATGGTAAAACCAATAAATTATTATTTAAACTTCTTTTGCTTTAACTTAAGGACTTGCCAACATCGCGTACAAAATTTACATATCAAACTAATATGAAGTCGAAATGGTAAGCCAACTCATGATTTGGACATCAATTTCATACCCATTTAGGTTCCCAGACAACAAAGCTTGCTATCCATGTGCGAGAACCATGAGTTGATTGTGAGATCTTATGAGTTTCAACTCCAGCCTACCACAACTTGTTTGGGACTAAAGACATTCTTGTTGTTGTTGTTGTTGTTGTTGTTGTTGTTGTTGTTGTTGTTGTAAATATTAGTAACATAAACGTAATGAAAATTAAAAGACTCTGCATGTAACTCCAGCCTACCACAATTTGTTTTAATATTAATTCTTTGGGATATGATTCATTTCTCTAGTAGTTGTGAAAATAATAAATAAAAAATCTAAATATATTCCGGAATTTATGAATCACACTTTGTATGTAACTTGATCAATAATATACGATAGATGATTAAAAGACTCTGCATGTGCATTTACATGGGCTACATTGCTAGTTTACAAAAACGTATAGGGGATTGCGTAACATGTAAAGTATGGCCATCTTTTCTGTTGTGTTGATTCTGAGACTACAACTTCAAAAACATGCGAAAATTGAGAGGCAACAAATTTGTTAGATCGTAAGTGGGATTTATTGATCGGTCACATTGATCGTGGTGCACCACGTGGCAGCCGCAGTGTCGTGACAAATATATTATCACCGCCGCAGTGAGGCCTAGCTGGATGGAGCGACCGAGGGGGCGCTCTGAGGGCGACCGCGGGGGTGACTTGCGCCCGACTGCGGATCCGCCGTCCGGCACCGGCGATCGCCGGCGGGTGGGAGGCCGGTTTTGGGCTTTGGCGGACTCTGATGAAGAAGACGCGGAAGATGATGGGGCGGCGCTGCCGGTGGAGTCGCCGCCGTCGCCTTCCCCTTCTGACCTCATCTGCGAGTTTTTCCATTCAGGGTATTCCGAAGAGGAGGTGGCTACCACGGTAGATTGGGTCGTTCCTCCGGAGGATCCAGCTCGCGCGGGACTACACGCCGGAGAGAGGATCGAGATGATCCGCCGGATCGTTCATCGGAAGACGGTGGTAACGGCACTCCGGCCGTGGAAAGGACCTTTACCTAAGGTTAGTTTGCCAAAACTTACTGTTTTTGATTTGATTCGTCCGGAGGAGTGGGTTACGGTTAAGCGAAGAAAGAAGGCGCGGCGATCGGCCCGAAGTTTGGAATCGCCGGCGCCAGTGATGGCGGCCGCAGCGGCCTCGATTCAAACGTCGAGGGCGGCCGCGCTGGAACGGCTGCTGGGTGCGGCTGGGCCAGCACAGACAGATGCGGGCCTTGAGGGAGATGGGCCGGAGACACATGGGTATGAGGCCCATGTTACCTCTGAAGTCCATCCCGGTTTGGTTATCGAGCCATGCAGGTATGAACCCGATCGTGCGATCTACCCTGCGCCATCGTTTGGTGGAGTTAGGGTTCGTAGGTGCGGGCGTCGAGGGTATCCGGTCTGCGGTGATCGCCGGGCAAGGAGGATTTCGCCGCTGAGACTTATGGCTGGCCGGGGGACTAACCCCCCCCCCCCACCCGCTGCGAATGGCGCGGTGGGGAGGGGCGGAGTTGCTCCGCCGCCGGCGCAGGGTTCGGGCCGTGGCGCCCCCGTGCCGCACGGACAGCGGCCGCCGGCGCCGGCTACGGGTGCTGCGGGGCGGGGAGGGGCGCCTCCCCCACAGCACCGCGGAGCTCCTCCTCCTCCCTTGAGGCAGCAGGCGGGCAACCAGGGGAGCGCCGCGAGCCAGGGAGCCCGGCCTCCGGCTTTGCTGCCGTCTGCGGCTGGGCGTGGCGGGCAAAGGCCCCCGGCGCCGGGAGTGGCTCCGTCTGCTGCTGGCCGGGGTGTGCAGCGGCCTCCTTCTCCGGTGGCGCCAGCCTCTGTGACGGCGGCGGTTGGTTCGGTTGGTCACAGACCCCCTGCGCCGGGGGTGGCTACGGCTGGCCTTGGAGGTGTTACCCCCGAGGCCGTGCATGTGCCTTCGGGTGGACAGCAACGTGCACCTCCGCCTCATCTTGTCGCACGGCAGGCGCAGAACCGCTTTGGGCAGACGCAGTCACAGGCCAGACAGACTAATAATAATGGAGGTCCAAATGATCCACCACGAGGCAAGTGGGGGGATGACGGGTATGATTCATATGGTGTTGGTCAGCATCGAGGATCCTCTTCCACGGGAGGAGGCCGTGGATATGCATGGCAGAGTGACAGGTCTACGGAGAGACCGTTTCTTGGCCCAGCTGGAGGTTTTGTTGAGGGGGCCTCAGGACCGGATAATCGACAGAGAGGTGGTTTTTGTGGATACCGTGGTCGTGGTGGAGGCCGAGGGAGGTTTCGCCGACCGCCTCCACCCAGGGTTGCAGACCCTGCCGTTGCGGCAATGGAGACTGACCAGGTTCCCCCTGAGCTACCACCCCAGGCGATGGAGGTGGTGAGTGCACTGGCCGTTTCTGATGTTCCTGGGACTGGGAAGGAGACTGAGGTCGCTGACAGGGCTGATGCTGAGCGGGCATCCAAGTATGCGCGCAAGAAAGAGAGGATGCTTTGTTACCGGTGCGGGGAGAAAGGTCATTTCATTGCAGAATGCGTGGCTCAGCTTTTTGAGTCTTGTGGCAAGCCAGCACATGCATCGGGGGAGTGTCCTTTTTTGAGGGAGCAGATTCCAGCTCTTACAGTGTACGGCGTGTATTGTGCTGAGCTGATGTTTTTTGAGTCAGCAGCTGTGAGGGAGATTCCAGTTGATACTCAGAGTCTCACTACTGGTTTGGTGAAGGTCACCCAGGGAGATGTCTCACAGGCTCAGATTGTGCAGAGGCTTCAGGAGTTGGCTCCGGGTGATTTTCAGTGGGACCTTGTTTCCATTGAAGAAAGAGTGTTCAGAGTTGAGTTCCCTTCAGTTGAGGACTTGCAGCGCTTGCTGAGCTTTGGGATGTGTAAGGTGCCAGGCACCAATGGTATTTTGGAGTTTCACGAATGGAAGAAATTTGAGCCCAAGGGGAAGCCTCTTACTCAAGTGTGGTTGCACTTCTCTGGGGCACCATCTGAGGCCCTGGCTGATGTTCGTGTTGTGGCTAGTTTGGGTATCATGGTTGGTAAAACGGAAAAGGTTGATATGGCATTCACTCGAGCCCAGGGGGTGGCCAGATTGCGAGTCAGTATTCTGGACATAGAGTACGTTCCGGACGTGGTCAACTGGACATATAGGGGAGAGGTGTTTCCCCTTGAGATCGAGTTTGAGGACGCTGAGTTGTTTGCTGAGGTGGCTACTGGTACTGATGTGGATATGCACGAAGGGGGCGATGATGCTGGTGCTAGGAGGGGACCGACTGATGAGGCTGAACAGGAGTCCAATGGATCGGGACCTATAGCTCAGGAGCCCGAGACCGGATCCGGAGTTGAGCCGTCTCCTACTTCGTCTCTGCCTCACAACACTTTGCGGTTTGGATCTTTTCAGCCGACGTCGGCCCCTCCTCGGCTTTGGAGTGATCGGGTTGACTCTGACGATGCTTTTGAGCACTCGCTCCCGGTTTTGGACTTTGGATCGGCACTCCGTCTTACGGACGACATCCGTGATCCGGGTGTATCCGAGCCGACCCTGGAGAGGATAGGCGCTGCGGAGCCTCAGGGGGCTCCGGTGCTCCCAGGGTCCTTGGTGTCCTCGTGCAGCCAATTTGAGCTCGACTTGGTAGCTACACCGAGGGGGGGGGGGCGTCGGGGCAGGCGGCCAAGACTCCCTCTCATACTACCTTGTTACCGGTGTCGACAGCTTTGGCGCCGGTAACCGGCGGTGGTGGTCCATCTCTGGGGCAGGTGGCCCTGGAGGAGTGCCACGCGGGAGCTATGCTTGCGGAGGGATCGCCGGAGGCGCTAGGCAGGCGTCAGGGGCAGGTGGCCCCAGACCCCCTAGTCTCGACGGCGGTCGAGACGGCGGTGCACTCGGCTGCGAGGGTGAGGGCAGGGGGGACGGACTAGGGCAGGCGGCCTTGGCGCCCACTTCCTCTGGCCTCTCTCCCAACCTTCGGAGGTCTCCCTTGTCCCTGCCCCCTCCGAGTGCCGCTACTCAGGAGGAGGTCATTGCTTTCGGAGGGATCCCAGACCCGGTCTCCGAGGGGAGACGGATGAGCTCTCGTCTCCAGGACCTTCCAGAGGTTGATGATATGCAGCAGCGGTGCGCTATGCGGGCGGCCAAGCTTCGTGATGTTGAGGTCACAACCGGTATGTCAGTAAATTTATCCAATTCCATTCTGCATTTTTCTAAGGATGAGATTATTAATAATGCAAACCAAGTAGGGGTGTCGCTTGGGAATAATAATTCTGAAATTTCAAACTCAGTTAACGATCTCCTAGATTTGGAAGCGGAACGTGCCATAGAAACCATTAGAAACCTAGAGGCAGTAAGACCTATGAATGATGCTGAGATTGATGCATTGGGAGTAAGAGTGCTTGACCATTTTTGTGCGGATCTTGTTCCTCCGTCTGCGGAGTCTGACGAGGAGGAACTCCGTGTGGATGATGTAGTAATTCCACAACCGGAGCCCGGTTATGAGGACCGGGCTACGGGAAATAATATTCCTAAACGTAAGTGGAAGCGGAAGGTGTACCCTGCATCCGCGGTACGTAGGAGCGCTACGATTCGTACTGCCAAAAAATTCCATGATGACCTATGAAAGGAATATTCTAGAATAGCAGAGGTCTTAAGGACTTGGCTAAACGAAGGTTTCTAGCGGAGGCGTCTTTAGAGCACCGATTAGATTTCATTGCACTCTCTGAAACTGGTCGGGATAATTTTGCGCCACAGTTTCTTAACACGCTATCGGGAGGTGTGGATTTCGATTGGCATTGTCTTCCTCCAAGAGGGAGGTCAGGTGGCATCTTGCTTGGTGTGAGATGTGATTCCCTTGAAGTTCGTAGCGTTGTAATGGGTGACTTCGCGGTCAAATTTTGAGTCAGTTCTAAAGTAGATGGGTTTAACTGGGTTCTGGTGGCGGTCTATGGGGCCGCACAACCTGAACTTAAACCGGAATTTTTGGCTGACCTTGTTCGTATTTGCGGGTCTGAGCAACTCCCAATTTTGGTTGGGGGGGACTTCAACATCATTAGGAGGAGGGACGAGAAGAATAACGATAACTTTGACGGCAGATGGTCGTTTATGTTTAACACCATCATTGAGAGTTTGGATCTGAGAGAGATCGAGCTTTCTGGTCGACAATTCACCTGGGCTAACTCTTTACCCAATCCGACATATGAGAAGTTGGATCGGGTACTAGCAAGTGCCGAGTGGGAACAGAAGTTCCCTCTCGTCACGGTTCAGGCTCTCACGCGCGGGATTTCAGACCACACGCCTTTGTTTGTAGACTCAGGTGAGCCAAGGCATGTGGGAAACAAAAATGCCTTCTCTTTCGAAACGGCGTGGTTTGAACGAGAAGGTTTCTTGGATCTCGTAGCCAGGGAGTGGGCTACGGACACAGGGGGTAGAACGTCTGTCGAGAGATGGCAGAATAAGATCAGGCATTTGAGGAGCTTTCTCCGGGGATGGGCCAAGCACCTTAGTGGAGCTTATAAGATTGAGAAGGACAGACTCCTGGATCTTATACAATCCCTAGATATTAAAGCTGAATCAACAATTTTGCAACCTGCTGAATTGACTTTTAAGCTTGATGCGGAGAAGAGGTTGAAGGAACTTCTCCGCGAAGAAGAGCTGAAGTGGGCGCTCAGAGCAAAGGTTCGCAAAGTAATCCAGGGGGATGCGAACACTCAATTCTTTCACCTCATTGCGAATGGCAAACACAGAAAGAAAAATATATTCCATCTCGAGCAAGACGAAGGCACAATTGTTGGTCACGATAATCTGAAGCTTTACATCACCGAATACTATAAGCAGTTATTTGGACCGCCGGAGGATAGCGCTGTGTCCCTCGATGAGTCCAGGAATGAGGATGTGCCTCAACTAACTGCTTCTGACAATGCTATTTTGGTTGCGCCATTTACGGAAAAGGAGGTTTTCGATGCCATCTCTCAGATGGAGAACAATAAGGCTCCCGGGCCGGATGGGTTTCCGGTGGAGTTCTATAAAAAATGCTGACATATTATCAAGGGGGATCTATTACCTATGTTTCATGACCTTTTTGCTAGACGGCTTCAACTTTTTCACTTGAACTTTGGGACCATAACGCTGCTACCAAAAAAGACCGATGCTCTGAGGATTGAGCAGTTCCGGCCTATCTGCCTTTTGAATGTTAGTTTCAAATTTTTTACCAAGGTAGGGACTAATAGGCTCACACAGATTGCGCATTCTATGGTGCAGCAATCCCAGACAGCTTTCATGCCGGATAGAAACATCCTAGAGGGGGTGGTGGTCTTGCATGAAACGCTCCATGAAATCCACTCAAAGAAACTAGATGGAGTCATCTTTAAAGTGGATTTCGAGAAAGCGTACGATAAAGTTAAGTGGCCTTTCCTACAACAAGCCTTGCATATGAAAGGGTTCGACGAGGTCTGGAGGAGCCAGATTGAATCTTTCACGCAAAAGGGTAGTGTTGGCATTAAAGTGAATGACGACATTGGTCATTACTTCCAAACACACAAGGGCCTGCGGCAAGGAGATCCAATGTCCCCTATTCTGTTCAACATCGTTGTGGACATGTTGGCAGTTTTGTTAGGGACAGCCAAGGAGGCTGGCCAAGTGGGAGGCTTGGTGCCTCATTTAGTGGATGGAGGAATTTCCATTCTGCAGTACGCTGATGACACTATCATCTTCATGGAGCATGACTTGGTAAAAGCAAGAAATATGAAGCGGTTGCTTTGTTTGTTTGAGCAATTGAGTTGGCTCAAAATTAACTTCCACAAAAGCGAGTTGTTCTGCTTTGGTAGAGCCAAGGAGGAACAACAAGCATACAAACAATTATTTGGGTGTGGTTTGGGGGAGTTGCCATTCACATACTTAGGAATACCTATACATCACCGTAGGCTTACGAACAACGAAAGGAAGTGTATTGAGGATCGATTCGAAAAGAAACTAAGTTGCTGGAAGGGTAAGCTCATGTCATATGGAGGCCGTTTAATTCTTATTAATTCGGTTCTCACGAGCATGCCCATGTTTCTTTTGTCTTTCTTCGAAGTCCCAGTTGGTGTAAGGAAAAGACTGGACTTCTATCGATCGCGGTTCTTTTGGCAGGGAGATGAGCTAAAAAGAAAATACCGGTTAGCGAAGTGGGATATCATTTGTAGGCCGAAAGACCAAGGGGGTCTCGGGATCGAAAATCTTGAGGTTAAGAACCGATGCCTTCTTAGTAAGTGGTTGTGGAAGTTATCTTCAGGAACTGACGCCACTTGGGCTCAAATCCTTCGTAATAAGTATCTTCAAACCAAAACTTTGTCTCAGGTCACGGTTAGACCAACTGATTCACCCTTTTGGAAAGGACTTATGAAAGTTAAGCTTTCATTGTTTCAGAGGACAAAGCATATCGTTGGTAATGGTGCCAGCACAAGATTCTGGGAGGATACTTGGCTCGGTGGTGCACCCCTTGCAATCCAGTATCCGTCGTTGTATCGCATAGTCCAAAGACGCGATGCTCTGGTTGCAACGGTCTTTCTTTCGATACCCCTTAATATTCAATTTAGAAGGTCGTTAGTGGGCAATCGTTGGGAAGATTGGCTACATATAGTTAGGAGACTGATGCAGGTCCAACTTTCACAACAACCTGATAAACTGCGCTGGAATCTCACTAGGTCGGGTGAATTTACAGTTAAATCAATGTATGTTGATGTCATTAATTCGAGCTCGATTCCTACTTCCAAGCATGTGTGGGATGTCAAAGTTCCTTTGAAGATCAAAGTGTTTATGTGGTTTCTACACAAACAAGTTATCTTAACAAAGGACAATTTAACAAAGCGCAATTGGACAGGGCCTACTAGGTGTAGTTTCTGTGATCAGGGTGAAACCATTGAACATTTGTTCTTTGATTGTCCACTAGCTAGAATTCTTTGGACGACTGTTCATATTGCTTTCAATATTCCTCCGCCAAATTCGGTTAACATGTTGTTTGGAACATGGCTAAACAGGGTAGAGCCCGGGTTAGCAAAACATATTCGCATGGGGGTGTGCGCCTTAGTGTGGGCGCTTTGGAATTGCAGAAATGATCTGGTCTTTAACAGAACAACAAACATTCATTTTTTGCAGGTCATCTTCAGAGCTACGGCACTTATCCGTTCCTGGTCGCTACTCACTCCGACGGAGGCCAGGGAGCTTTTGGTTACTGGTGCTACCCGATGGGAGACGGTAGCTCGGGATATCTTCAGCCGGTTTGGATGGCGGTCATGTAATAGGATAGGCAATTAGTTTACCTGTCTATTTTTGAGCCAACCGGTTGTGGTTTATCCTTTTTTGGCTAGCTTGTGTATCTAGCCTTCTGGCTCTGTGTGAGCCTTTTCTTCTTTATTTTGCTACTATTGAGACTTCGAGACTTTGTGGATGCTTTATTTTAATAAGATGGCCGTATGCATCATGCTGATGCCGAGGCCGGGGATCCCCCTTTTCGAAAGAAAAAAAATCAACTTTTGGTCCATTTGGGGATTCCGTAGTACAGTCTCATCAACGACCGAACGTGAAGTTGTTCAACCATATCCGTTGCTTTCAATGGTATAGATAGCTAGGGTGTTTGGCATGTAGCTAGGTGTCATTCACCAATCTCAAATTCCGAAGTGATGGATATGAGCTGGACAACTGCTAACGGCTACATACTTGTGATTATTATATATGTTGAGCAAGACTGGTTCTGGTGCCGCCGTCGCTTCTGCCATTGTCCGAAAACAGGAATTTGGAGCAGCTGTTCCCATCGAGCTCAAGGCAGTTAGTTCAGATTACGACGGCGAGCTGGGGCTGTGGTCGCATCTCTAAGTTTCCACGTCCCTGAGGACACTGTGGTGGTACTGTGGTATGAAAAGTACCTGTGGACACCCCAACATTCACAAGAAAAGAGTACTTCCGTTGACCCTTAATTGTCTACATAAACAAATGATGTCTAGTTAGTACAGTAATAAATAGGGCCCAACAACTACGTACCTCCAACGTGTGGCCGAAGTTTCCAGTGGTACCATTTTCATGGCATATCACTCATATTTGGTTGACCAAATTAATTTTCTTTTTTTTATTTAGTAGAATATTTTTGGATTAGTATTACAGCTCGAACTCCCAGCCGTTTCATTAAACAGTTTTTTAATTGCCACGAACACCATATGCCACGTAATTTGCGAGAGGACTCTTACTGCAGCATATGATTCTCATGAGAAATCTAAACCCTCTACGTGTAGTTATTTTCAAGATCAACAAATTATATATACTT